>NC_041228.1:17511428-17594545 GCF_002837175.3 Physeter macrocephalus | reverse complement strand
AAATCTCATCAATTTTTTTTTTTTTTTTTTTTTTTTTTTTGCGGTACCCAGGCCTCTCACTGTTGTGGCCTCCCCCGTTGTGGAGCACAGGCTCTGGACACGCAGGCTCAGCGGCCATGGCTCATGGGCCTAGCCGCTCCACGGCATGTGGGATCTTCCCGGACTGGGGTACGAACCCGTGTCCCCTGCATCGGCAGACAGACTCTCAACCACTGCACCACCAGGGAAGCCCCCCATCAGTTTTTGATAGAGGGCTTTTAGGGAGTGAGGAGATTGTCCTAACTCCTCAGTACTTCTGGTCTGCTCTGCCTTGTGCACTGGCTGAGTGGGCTCCTGTGATTAGAGAAGGCCTTCACGGGAAGAGTTACAGGGCTCCTGTTTAGAAAAATTGCAGTTGCCCTTTTTTGAAGTATGAATGCTTATGGCATTCGGGTGGGGTACCAACAGTAACGTTTGAATTTATTGTCAATATCTGAATATTATAAATATTAATATCTAAATATATTGTTTTTATTTCAAGTGGTAAATTGTCAAGCTAGATATAACTTGCAGTGAAAATCTCCTTAAGTGTTCTTCTTGTTAAAATTTTAAAAGTCCAGTGAAATATAAATGTGTATTCATTATTGGAAAACTAAAATGCTGCAAGTAAATTGTGATGATTTTGAAGTGTGTTAATTTTATGAAAAAAAATGATTAAGAACTTTAAAGGAGTTAAAATGTAAAATATGGGAATTTAATATGAACATTGAGAGTGATTTGGCTGGATAACTTGGAAAGGATACTATTTTTGAATCAAAAATGTATGTAATATTAAAATAATACAAAACCAAATAATAGATTATATGATATCATATTCTGAAACTATCTGAAATTATCAAGTGTATTAGTGTCCTCAATGTTAAACAATGAACTGCTGAGAATTTCATTTAATTTTTAGTTATTTTCATGTATGGATTTTATGAAAAAATATCTTGGAATAATTCACAAATAAAAATAGACTATCGAGTGTGCTTGCCCCTGTGGTGAGCCACAGCTGCCCCCCCACCTCTGCAGGAGACCCTCCAACACTAGCAGCCATGTGGCTAACAGGATCTTGGTACTCTGGCTGGGTGTCAGGCCTGAGCCTCTGAGGTGGGAGAGCCGAATTCAAGACATTGGACCACCAGAGACCTCCCAGCCCCACATAATATCAATTGGTGAGAGCTCCCCCAGAGACCTCCATCTCAACCCTAAGACCCAGCTCCACTCAATGACCAGCAAGCTTCACTGCTGGACACCCCATGCCAAACAACTAGCAAGACAGGAACACAACCCCACCCATTAGCAGAGAGGCTGCCTAAAATCATAATAAGGTCACAGACACCCCAAAACACACCACCGGAGGTGGTCCTGCCCACGAGAAAGACAAGATCCAGCCTCATCCACCAGAACACAGGCACTAGTCCCCTCCACCAGGAAGCCTACACAACCCACTGAACCAACCTTACCTACTGGGGGCAGACACCAAAAACAAAGGGAACTACGAACCTGCAGGCTGTGAAAAGGAGACCCCAAACACAGTAAGTTAAGCAAAATGAGAAGTCAGAGAAACACACAGCAGATGCAGGAGCAAGGTAAAAACCACCAGACCAAACAAATGAAGAGGAAGTAGGCAGTCTACCTGAAAAAGAATTCAGAGTAATGAGAGTGAAGATGATTCAAAATCTTGGAAATAGAATGGAGAAAATACAAGAAACGTTTAACAAGGACCTAGAAGAACTGAAGAGCAAACAAACAATGATGAACAACACATTAAATGAAATTTAAAATTCTCTAGAAGGAATGAATAGTGGAATAACTGAGGCAGAAGAACGGATAAGTGACCTGAAAGATAAAATAGTGGAAATAACTACCATGGAGCAGAATAGGGTCTGAGAATATATTTGAAGAGATTATAGTTGAAAACTTCCCGAATATAGGAAAGGAAATGGTCAATCAAGTCCAGGAAGCACAGAGAGTCCCATACAGGATAAATCCAAGGGGAAACACATCAAGACACATATCAATCAAACTATCAAAAATTAAATACAAAGAAAAAATATTGATAGCAGCAAGGGAAAAGCAACAAATAACATACAAGGGAATGCCCAGAAGGTTAACAGCTGATCTTTCAGCAGAAACTCTGCAAGCCAGAAGGGAGTGGCAGGACATATTTAAAGTGACGAAAAGGATAAACCTACAACGAAGATTACTCTACCCAGCAAGGATCTCATTCAGATTTGATGGAGAAACTAAAATGTTTACAGACAAGCAAAAGCTAAGAGAATTCAGCACCACCAAACCAGCTTTACAACAAATGCTAAAGGAACTTCTCTAGGCAGGAAACACAAGAGAAGGAAAAGACCTACAATAACAAACCCAAAACAATTAAGAAAATGGTAATAGAAACATACATATCAGTCATTACCTCAAATATAAATGGATTAAATGCACCCACCAGAAGACACAGATTGGATGAATGGATACAAAAACAAGACCCATATATATGCTGTCTACAAGTGACCCCCTTCAGACCTATGGACACATACAGACTGAAAGTGAGGGGATGGAAAAAGATATTCCATGCAAATAGAAATCAAAAAGAGCTGTAGTAGCAATTCTCATATCAGACAAAATATTCTTTAAAATAAAGACTGTTACAATAGACAAAGAGGGACACTACTTAATGATGAAGGGATCAGTCCAAGAAGAAGATATAACAATTGTAAATCTTTATGCACCCAACATAGGAGCACCTCAGTACATAAGGCAAATGCTAACAGCTATAAAACAGGAAATCAACAGTAACACAATAATAGTGGGGGACGTTAACACCTCACTTACACCAATGGACAGATCTTTCCGACCACAATGCTATGACACTAGATATCATAAACATAAACCATGATCAAGTGGGGTTTATCCCAGGAATGCAAGCATTCTTCAATATGTGCAAATCAATCAATGTGATACACCATATTAATAAATTGAAGGATAAAAACCATATGATCCTCTCAATAGATGCAGAAAAAGCTTTTGACAAAATTCAACACCCATTTATGATAAAAACCCTCCAGAAAGTAGACACAGAAGGAACTTACTTCAACATAATAAAGGCCATATATGACAAACCCATGGCCAACATCGTTCTCAATGGTGAGAAACTGAAACCATTTCCACTAAGATCAGGAAGAAGACAAGGTTGCCCACTCTCACCACTGTTATTCAACATAGTTTTGGAAGTTTTAGCCGTGGCAGTCAGAGAAGGAAAAGAAAGAAAAGAATCCAAATCGGAAAAGAAGAAGTAAAACTGTCACTGTTTGCAGAAGACATGATACTAAACATAGAGAATCCTAAAGATGCTACCAGAAAACTCCTAGAGCTAATCAATGAATTTGGTAAAGTAGCAGGATACAAAATTAATACACAGAAACGTCTTGCATTCCTATACACTAATGATGAAAAATCTGAAAGGGAAATTAAGGAAACACTCCCACTTAACCACTGCAACAAAAAGAATAAAATACCTAGGGATAAACCTACCTAAGGAGACAAAAGACGTGTATGCAGAAAACGATAAGACACTGATGAAGGAAATTCAAGATGATACCAACAGACGGAGAGATATACCATGTTCTTGGATTGGAAGAATCAACATTGTGAAAATGACTCTACTACCCAAAGCAATCTACAGATTCAATGCAATCCCTGTCAAACTACCAATGGCATTTTTCACAGGACTAGAACAAAAAATTTCGTGGTGCTGGGAAAACTGGATAGCTACATGTAAAAGAATGAAATTAGAACACTTCCTAACACCATACACAAAAAGAAACTCAAATTGGATTAACGACCTAAATGTAAGTCCAGACACTATAAAACTCTTAGAGGAAAACATAGCAAGAACATTCTTGGACATAAATCACAGCAAGATCTTTTTTGACCCACCTCCTAGAGTAATGGATATAAAAACAAAAATAAACAAATGGGAACTAATGAGACTTAAAGGCTTTTGCACAGCAAAGGAAACCATAAACAAGACGAAAAGAGAATCCTCAGAATGGGAGAAAATATTTGCAAACGAAGCAGCTGTCAAAGGATTAATCTCCAAAATATACAGACACCTCTTGGAGCTCAATATCAAAAAAACAAACAACCCAATCCCGAAATGGGCAGAAGACCTAAATAGACATTTCTCCAAAGAAGATATACAGATGGCCAACAAACACATGAAAGGATGCTCAACGTCACTAATCATTAGAGAAATGCAAATCAAAACTACAACGAGGTATCACCTCACAGCAATCAAAATGGCCATCATCAAAAAATCTACAAACAGGCGCAGTGGTTGAGAGTCTGCCTGCCAATGCAGGGGACCCGGGTTCGAGCCCTGGTCTGAGAAGATCCCACATGCCGTGGAGCAGCTAGGCCCGTGAGCCACAACTACTGGGCCTGCGCGTCTGGAGCTTGTGCTCGGCAGCGGGAGAGGCCACGACAGTGAGAGGCCCGCACACCGCGATGAAGAGTGGCCCCCTCTCGCTGCAGCTAGAGAAAGCCCACACACAGAAACGAAGACCCAACACAGCCAAAAATAAATAAATAAATAAAAATTTAAAAATATCTACAAACCATAAATGCTGGAGAGGGTGTGTAGAAAAGGGAACCCTCTTGTACTGTTGGTGGGAATGTAAATTGATACAGCCACTATGGAGAACAGTATGGAGGTTCCTTCAAAGTCTAAAAAGTGAACTACCATACGACTTAGCAATCCCACTACTGGGCACATACCCTGAGAAAACCATAATTCAAAAAGAGTTGTGTACCACAATGTTCACTGCAGCTCTGTTTACAATAGCCAGGACATGGAAGCAACCTAAGTGTCCATCGATAGATGAATGGGTAAAGAAGATGTGGCACATATATTCAAAGGAATATTACTCAGCCATAAAAGGAAATGAAATTGAGTTATTTGTAGAGGGGTGGATGGACCTAGAGTCTGTCATACAGAGTGAAGTAAGTCAGAAAGAGTAAAACAAATACCATATGCTAACACATATATATGGAATCAAAAAAAATAATGGTTCTGAAGAACCTAGGGGCAGGATAGAAATAAAGACAGAGACATAGAGAATAGACTTGAGGACATGGGGAAGGGTAAGGGTAAGCTGGGATGAAGTGAGAGCGTGGCATTGACATTTATACTCTACCAAATGTAAAATAAATAGCTAGTGGGAAGCAGCTGCATAGCACAGGGAGGTCAGCTCGGTGCTTTGTGACCACCTAGAGGGGTGGCATAGAGAGGGTGGGAGGGAGACACAAGAGGGAGGGGATATGGGGATATATGTATACATATAGCTGATTCACTTTGTTATATAGCAGAAACTAACACAACATTGTAAAGCAATTATACTCCAATAAAGATGTTAAAAAAAATAGACTATCAACCTAGCTATCTAAAATTTTTAAGAGTTGGAAAGACCTCAAACTCATTTGTAAAACATCTAGGATATACATCTTTGATCCAAAAATAATAAAAATTTCAAAGGCAGGAAGAAAACCTTCTTTATTTCTTGAAATTCTAACAGTCCATTGATGTATACATGTAGATTCATTATTGTAAAAGTAAAACCTGCAAGTGTTAGGGGAAAATGGTTATAACAAAACGCATATGAAAACACGTTTTGCTCACTCAACTCAAACTTCAAAACAACAGGCTTCACAAGAATGCTTTTAGAACATTTCTTATTGTTTTGAGTCCATGGAGGATTTATTTTGGTTATGATGGAGAGGAAGAAAAGCTTAATCACTCGGTGGCAACTTACCATTAGCGGCACTCTGTACCTCAGAGGCAGCCAAATCGCTCCCCTCCCCAAGGCGACTGAAACTGCACTTCTGTTTTGTTTTTCTAAAGTGCACTTCAGTAACCGTGGGTGCAGTCAGGCAGCTGACAGGGTTGAGAAATCTTTTTTCCTGTACTGTAATGTCAAATCCATAACCTTGGCCACCACTACAATGTGTAATAATCAAATGGTAATAATGACAAAAATTTATATCAAATTTCAGATTTATTTCTGTATTCCAGAAGTTCCTTCCGTGATGGTGATCCAGCTCTAGTTAGGCTGTGGTCCAGTATTGATTTTAACTCTTTGCCCTTTGGCATTCAGGCAAAAAGTATATTCCACACAGCTCTACGCTATGTGTGCATGTGTGTGCATGTGTTTTGCAACAACAAGCATTTATTCTCTTGGTACATGTTGGCAACTACAAGTTAACTGATGTGACTTCACTTAGCTTCCCGGTCTGTCTAATGTTACCCCAGGCTAAAGGAGTAGTTCTGATGTGGGACATGTAGGTGCTTGTCCTTGTCCTCATAGTTCTGAAGACTACAGTTCAACATCAAGGTGTTGGCAGGTTTGGTTTCTTCTGAGGCCATTCTCCTTTGTTTGTGGACGTCCACCTTCTCACTGTATCCTCACGTGGTTTCTTCTCTGTGAGAGCATGTCCACAAAGAATGTCTCTTTGTATGTCCAAATATCCTCTTCTTGTAAGGACATCAGTCAGATTGGTTTAGGGCCCACCCAAACAGCCTCATTTTAACTTAATCACCTCTTTAAAGGCTTCATCTCCAAACACAGTCACATTCTTAAGTACTGGGGGTTAGGGCTTCAACATATGAATTTTTAGGGGATGGAATTCAGCCTATGACATTCTTATAGTTTCCCCTCGGACTTGGCATAGGTCACATCTGCTCAAATGCCGTTGGTCAGAGCAAGTCACATGATAATGATTGGAAATGTAATCCTCTGAGGATTATTGTAATTTCCAAGATCACCTTGGGATTTTCCAGGATGGGTCTGTAGATTTGTTGCAAAGGGTCTTTTACTTTGTGTTTAAACAAATATTTTCTGTATACCACATTAGTAACACAAGTTTCATGCAAATTGTTAGTAATTACAAAATAATTCAAGCATCAGAAAAATATAAGCATATAAAAAACAACACAAGACACCATCCGGTGCCTACTATCCAGACTTAACACTGTATCATATTTGCTCTAGATCCCTCCCCGCTTATCTTAAGATGTGATGCGGGGTTAGAGGATGAGAGAGGAGGAGGGAGGGAGATGCCTTGACTCAATTCTTGGTCTTTCGCCTAGAGTCTGATCACTTCCAGTTATCAAGGGCTAGAATTCCTCTATTCAACTCACCTGTTTTTTTTTTTAAAATAAATTTATTTTATTTATTTATTTATTTTTGGCTGGGTTGGGTCTTCGTTGCTGGGCGCGGGCTTTCTCTAGTTGTGGTGAGCGGGGGCTACTCTCCGTTGCGGTGCACGGGCTTCTCATTGCGGTGGCTTCTCTTGTTGCGGAGCATGGGCTCTAGGCACGTGGGCTTCAGTAGTTGTGGCACGTGGGCTCAGTAGTTGTGGCACGCGGGCTCTAGAGCGCAGGCTCAGTAGTTGTGGCGCACGGGCTTAGTTGCTCCGCGGCATGTGGGATCTTCCCGGACCAGGGCACGAACCTGTGTCCCCTGCATTGGCAGACGGATTCTTAACCGCTGCGCCACCAGGGAAGCCCTCAACTCACCTGTTTTTTTTTTTTTTTTATTCTAAGACCAAATTAATTCTTTTAAGAGCTGACTTTTCCTTCTCCTTGGATAATTTATTTTGCCCTGGAACTTCTAACCAAACCATCCTGCCTGGGAAGAGTTAAGGAGGAACAAAAGAGTACCCTTAAGTGTAGATGCTGGTCCTATTTCAGGTGGAGTGGTATCTGAAAGCAGAGTGTGAATGTTAACTATATCTTACGTGTTTATAATATATATAAAATATCAATAAATTGCAATGTAACAACAGTTCTAATGTGTTTAATGTTTATCACTTCATGTGTGTTTCTGCAATATATGTATCATCTAATTTTAGTTATGTAATTGTGTCTTTTTATTTATTTATTTATTTTTTAAATTTTTTTGCGGTACGCGGGCCTCTCACTGCTGTGGCCTCTCCCGCTGCGGAGCACAGGCTCAGCTGCCATGGCCCACGGGCCCAGCCGCTCCGCGACATGTGGGATCCTCCCGGACAGGGGCCCGGACCCGTGTTCCCTGCATCGGCAGGCGCACTCCCAACCACTGCGCCACCAGGGAAGCCCTGTAATTGTGTCTTTTTAATTTCCACAAATATTATAAAATATATCTATTCTTCTTCCTCTTCTTCATCCTCTTCCTCTCCTCCAAGTTCCCCTTCCTCTTCCACTTTTCCCTTCTCCCTCCACTTCCCCCCTCCTCCTCCTTCTTATTCTCCTTCTCTTTTTCCCTCTCCCCCTCCCCTCTGTCTTCCTCTCCTCTCCTTCACCACCTTCCTCTTCCTCTTCTTCTCCTCCTCCTCCTTCTCCTTCTTCATTAACCAGCACAGCAATGTTAACATCCATCCATTGGGTGGTGACCTTTTCCACATTATATATCTATTCTCCCAGTGACAGACAAACTGATAATCTCCAACTCCCTGCCTCCACCACAGTTCCACAATGAGCATCCTCATATGCAGTCCCATTTAGGTGACAATGTCTTTGGGATATAGATCTGAGAATGGAAATTCTGAGTCACAGGGGAAATGTCTATGCAGTTAACTAAGTTGCACCAGCTTTCATCCAGAATGGCTGCACTAGCCTTTCTTTTACACTAGCAGGGTTCAGGCACTCCTGTATCCCACCATCCCTTGCCATTAGTCAGCTTTCTAATATTTCTTAGTCTACTATGTGTTTGGTTACTGTCAAAAATCCATTGTTTTTAAGGGAGAGTTTCATGAGCATAAAGCAAAAAGAAAGTCATTAAAAAGGAAAAGCATGGCAAAGCACCATGGTTTGTCTAAGTATTTATCGTTAACATACAATTTATAAGTTAGCTGATGGTCATAAATTAATAATAAATTAATAAATTTATTTTGAATTGATAGCTAAAGTGAAACATTTTCTTACAGAAAGTAAATATGGAATCAATAAATTGGTTAGACAATGAGGACTGACTTTGCCAGTTAGGTTATGTAGTGGATAGTTTCCATTAACTGAATGGGTTCAATTTGTAGTGCCAAGGTTTTGAGGAAAATATATTTAAGCCACATGATAAGACAAAATTATTTTATTAAAAATTAGTATTGCCAAAAGTGTATTGAAAATAGCAATATTTTGATTTTCTCAAACGTTTCTGAGGATATTGGGTTAAACAAGGTGCCGCTGTGTGAAAGACCAAGAGTCATTTAATAAGACTTGGTAAAGCCTTTTTGGTATATTTCCCAGAAACTGAGAAAATGAATGGCTTTCATGACTGGATAACAAATCATTTCACAGGTCAGGTACTTTCCAGTTCTTGGCTTTCAACAAAACTGAAGGAGGAAATAACTAAGTTGTCAGTTGAGAGACTATTAAAAATAATTTTAGATGATAGATCACTACATGAATTTTGGCATATAACTTGGAGGAAATCCAAAGAAATGGGTGATATGTAATAGAAAAGCTCTTGCATACCATTCAGTTTATTGTAAGAACAAATTTTCTCAGAATTTACATCTATAAAAATGAAAAATAAGAATAGACACGGTACTGAAAACTGTCTTATTCTAGAGACATCCGTGGAGACATGAGCTAATTGCAAAAAACAATCTTTTTAAGAGATAAACTTCCAAAAATTAATCTTTTGGTTTAAAGAGTTTCAAAATTTTAATTTTTTTGTTTAATTGTGGACTAGTGATAATTATAATTATGACAGGATTCAAACAAAATTTGTTAGTATTCAAGCTTAAAATCTTTGTTTTAAATTTATATAAAAGATTTTGTTGTAGAGTATGAAACGTATGACAAATAGGATAAAGTAACCTCTTAAGCATAAAAGTATATTATCCTAGGGTACTCTGTGTGTGTGTGTGTGTGTTTGTGTGTGTGTGTGTGTGTATGTGTATGTGAGAAGTGGAATGGGAAATTGGTTCAAGGAGATCAAAGAGAAAAGAAATGAGTTAAAATTCCTAACTGTTAAGGAAGAGTTTTTCATATACGTTTTAAACATATGATAGCAAGTATCTATCATTATGATATTAGATTTACTGCACACATTTTAAAAGGTAATATAACCATATTATTTCTAAATAGCAATATTTACAATATACCAAAAATCACAGACATTGTACCTATTTAAACTTTGGTTTCAAAGAATTGAGGCATTAACTTAAATTTCGTGCCTTTGGGGAAGAATGTAAGTAACACATTTTGAAGACCACCAGGCTAATTCACACAGGTGGCAGGAAGCAGAAAGGGCATTTAAAGTCAGATTTTTGACTCCAGGTTGCAGTATTTTGTATCTGTTATAATTCAATGAAAGGAGGATCATATGGCAGTAGGAAGCAGCTTTGTTTTAGTTATTTTTTTTTTCACCAACAAACTCAGAACTTGAAGACAGGCAAGAGTGGAATCAACATGCCCAGAGATCTTGGGAAAGACTGTCAGAGTCACAGATTATACTTGCATGCTTCTGCCTAGCACAGTGCTTGCCGCATATGACTAAGTATTAATAAAAGTTTGTTGAATGAATGGATAAGTATAGAGTCTAGAGCTTTTTACATTAATTAATAAAATTTCCTTAAAGACAAAGGTTTCAGTTTATGATTGTGTTTTTAGGTCTCGGATCAACTCAAGGATTACTGCAAAACTTGTATTAAGTTTCAATAATGACAAAAAAAACCCCGAACAAATAACAACAACAAATCCCTGACACCTTTCTTCCAGACTGGTGCCTATTCTTATATCAGAATTAAAGGTAGTAACTTTAGTGAATAATCTAAATTACTAAATGTGAGCTATGTCCACCCTATATTCAGAACAGGGTCAACTCAGTCCTTAAGTAATACAAGATAGATTATATACCTAATTGACAAGAGAACTTTGCAACCAACTCTTGTTTGTTTGTAGTAAATGGAAATGGGCTAGAAGTGATTGAAATCAGTTCATAACCTCAAAATAATTTAAACCATATGCCTGTGTATTTACAATTCCTTATCCTTCACTTCTTTTTACTCTTCCACTTTTTCTTTTCTAAGCCAAAAGAAAAGGGTTGAATTTTAGCTACTTTAATTTTTAGAACCTTTTTTGGAATTAGGAAGGCTTAGAACAGAAATGGATTTACTGTGAAGATACTGAAACTTACACTTTAGGCCCCTCATTTAATGGGATGTTTTCAAGTTCCTGGGAGGATCCCTGGCAATATCTTCACATGGTTATCTATATTTAATATATATAATATATATTTAATATACACACATATATATAATTTGAAAAAAGTAAGATACATTTAACTGGAGTTTTGAGTTTAATGGGCTATATGTATGTGATTGGCAGTCTCTTCCAGCTATTGTTAAATTATTGCTAGCCATCTCATAATAGGAATGGTTTTCAGGAATATTCCTACCAGCCATTTTTCTGATTCACTCAAAGGTGCCAGAAATAATGTTGCATTAGATATGTATCTATAGCATCTGGCTTGTGTGTATGTGGATAGTAAAGAAGATGCAAAGTCTCAAATATATGGAGTCAGAAGCTGGCTGTGGAAGATTAGTCTGAATCTTATAGCTTGTATAAAAAAGAAACTGGTTAGATGTTCCCCCAAATTTGACAACATATTAAATGTTTACATAAGGTTATTAACAATGGGTTGTGAAACTGAAAGAAACTTTTCTAAATAATAAACTATGAACAACACAAATTTTGATCAGCCCTGCTAGAGGAAAGACTGAATTGCCTTTCTCTTCTATCTGTAGAGAATAATATTACAAAATTATAGACAAATGAAGAGTCAGTCAAGACTATGCAGCTAAAATATGTAAGGAAATAAGTAATACAGGGATGTACCAGGCAATTATTATTTAAAATATTATTTCAGTTTTCTCTATTTTTGTGATGTCTATGGTATTTGTCATCCTTTTAAAATTAGTAATTTGTTGTAATTCCTTACTATAAATAAATGTTTTTTTGATATCTAACTTTGTGTTCATAATTTTGAATTTATTTTCTTGTAAAGAGTCCTTAAATTGTATACACTTCAGACCTCATAAAACCTAGATTTGTCCCTGGACTTAGGTATTATTTGGTGCAAGACTCTTATCATATAGACAAAAAAACAGGCCTAGAGATAATTTCTTACTTTTTGGAATCACCTGTTAAGGACAGGATTTAACAACAACCCAGATCCCTGGGCAGTGAGTCAAATCTCTCACTATTCATTTATAGATAGAATAATTTAAGTTTTTTGTATATATGAATCTATACCTAGAATTTTAGCTGAGAAAACATATTGTAGAGCTAACCTCTGGGACTCAAAGTCTGCTATAAATACAGAGATTGTGCAGAAAAAAACATGTAAGCACTGGTGCATGAATTTCTTAGAGAAAAAGGCATTTGTCAAAGTGGCTAGAAATGAGGAGGGAACCACTTCTGGGTCTGCCAGTTCTTACCAGAAAGTCCCAGAAATCTTGGCCAGGAAACTGAAATTTAGAGATGCAAATCCAAATGACGTGCAATAGTATTGTTGAATAAAGCATGAAAGAACCGGATAATGTGAGACTCATTTGTTACTGATTAAAGTGACATGGACTGTATTCATATTCCCTAAGGCTGAATTCTCTCTGAATCATACACAAGGAAAACCAGAGGATGTTTGCAATCTTGGAGAGTGAGAGGGAAGTTCATTAACGCAGGTCTGTCATTGCAGTCTCACCACAAATGTGGTCTAGAAATCCCTTTTAATTATATTCTGTAACTGTCTCTGCACAACTAAAATAAATGTATATTTAGGGACCTCCGATTACTAACATTGTGCAGAGGGCAAACAAAATATTGGTTTTGTTTTCTAACAAGACAGATACTTTGAATGTGAAAAGCAAATAAATCAGACTTTCTCATACTGATGAAGCCTAACTGGACCATAATAGAATTTAAACCCCTAAGTAGGAGTGATTTACTGAGAAGGCTTACAGTAGCTGTCCCAAGGATATTAGACTGCCATTAAAAACATGCTTTCCAGGCTAAGCTGACTTTATAGCAGGGTACTCTACAGCCTTCTCAAATTTCAAAGGCAATTTGCAAGCACATTTAGATGCTAGGTCAGACAGAGCCCCTGATGGAAGAAGGGCTGTCTAACATTTATTCCTTGTCTTTGAACTCAGGGGAGAAACTGGGTGTTCACTCTGGTTCTGTTGCTTTAAAGGCAACTGGTCCCTCCAAGCATCTCCACGTCTCAAGTGTTCTCTTGGTATTGAGAAGTCTCCTCTCCCATCCTCAGTTCGAGCTTTTGTAAGAACTCCTGACTTTGTTTCAACTCCTAGAATCCTCTGTCCTCAGTAGGGAAATGAGAACGGTGAAAAGGAAAATGAAGCAAATCCTCGTAGAGGTGGTTAAAAAATTACACTGATAAGATTTATACCACGGAGTGGAAGCTACAAACTGGCTGGCTGTGGGTGAATCAAGATGGTGGCTGTATTGTTTGGTTTGCATATGATTTTTAAGAAAAATTTGAACCCATATTTAAAAATCCTGAATTAGACATAAAAAAGTGGATTTTCGGTTTCTTCAGAAATATTTGGGCATTAGGCACACTTTCATAAGTAATCTGGCTCCTCAGAACTGCAGTTGCTAATTCAGGTCAGACTTGCAAGAGCCCGTGAGGGGAAAGGGAGAGAGAACTGCGGGAAGTTCATTAGCTACCCACCCTGGCAGGGATTTGAAATGGGTATTCTCATAGCCCCAATACCATCCTGGCAGTTTAATTTTCCCATGTCCCACTGTTTCCTTATTTCCCAAGCCATTGTTGGCATTGTATTTGTTTCTTTTGTTTCAGGCCTTAGAACTTTTCAAGTCCATGGTAACTATGTTCTTTTGTTCTTTACGCTATGAAAAGCTATAACAGGAACAAAAAAGAACAATTAAACAATAATAAACATTCAAAGATCCAAGGGTTATATTTATATTGTGATGAAAAGTAATATTATCGTCATTGACAGATTTAGACTCATATTCATTTATTTAACAAATATTGAATACTTACTATGTACCAGGAATGTAGAACACACGTGAGGACTCTCAAGTTACCCCTTGGAGTACCTCTAGCCTGTTGGTTTGTTACCGAAGTAATAGACTTTACCAATTTAAAAGAATAAGGCTGTAGTATTTCTTTTTCAAATATGTCAATACCTAAACAATTTTGCTACCAAAACATCTTCCATGAATACAGACAGTTTTTCCTTTCCTCTCAGCTGAGAGGTGTGCTGACTCCAGTGGGCCCTTTTTGTGCTGGGCACTTCCGTGGCTGGTGACGACATGCAATTTTGTTTCCTTCCCTTGTTTTCCAGGGAACAGTTTCCTTCCTTGTATCACTTTACGTCCCTTCTTAGGCACTGGCTTTGTTTTCAGCCCTTCCACATCTTTCCACATTATACCAAATAATTGGCAGCTGATGGGAGCCAGGCTGTATTAAGGTTTGTGGGTGGTCCCATGTTGGGGGGAGATCTCTGGGATATCCTGATATTTGCAACCATGGCATCAATCACTCCACACGGTGCCAGCATTGTGGGAAACAGAAGAAAGATGTCATGACTCTGTTCTTGAATCCAGCCGGGGCAGAAAGAAACTTCACATCTTGTTAAGTTACCTAGCCTGTCCTAATATCACTTCAAATTCTAAATGCATTTCAACTTCTAAATATGAGTTTTAAGCCCAGAAAATATTCAAAATATTCATTTAATGTTCATTGTTTTCCCTCTTGCCGGCTGGAGCCCAGTTGTGTCTGGCAGCTTGCATTGGGAGTGAGGGTGTGGTCACTCTCTTTTTCACCTTTACTCCACTAACTAGCTACTACTCTTGCCCATCTAAATAAGGAATATAGGGAGGGAGGAGGAGACAAAGAAACTGAATTAAGTCTTGAATTGTGCTGTCAGAATATAACTTTGCCCTCTCTGGCCTTGCAGATCTGTGAAGCTCACTTTCTCCCTCTGTCTCTGTCTGTCTGTCTGTCTCTCTCCCATCTGCCTAAAATCTTCCAGCCGCAGCTCCTCCACTCTAAGGGCAATGCCCACTCCGTGCTTGCGTCCTTACGGTCCTCGGTTCTTCAGAGGACCTCGTGACAGGTTCTTTCACTTTTGGAAACCAAATATTCTTTCTAGAAGACTATCTTGGGCAGAACTTTCAAAAAGGCTCTAGGCTCATTTTCTCTTCCTCAAGGCCATGGTCCACGGGAAGCATGCAGTACTTTCAGACCACCTCTCAAAGGGGAGTGCAATTTCTTTCCAGATGCACCTGACCAAAGCTTAGCTGGTAATGTAGCTTGCCCACCCACCTATCCTGCCCTCTAGCCTTCTGGGCAGGAGTCAGATTTCAGCCTACTATGCCTACCAAACTCCTCTGAAGCTCTACAAGGAGACCTGGTGAGGCTTCTCTTGCTAGGCCAAAGGCGAAATGGTGGCCGCCATGTGACTCAGAGATGGTGGCAACTCTGTTTATAGCCTTTCTCTTTACTCTCTCGAACTTTTACATACTCAGTTTGGGACAGGTATCATTATGCCTACAGGGACCAAGGTTTGAGAAACCAGTCCAGAACACTAACGTTGGCAGTTTCTATTTTAGTCTGGCACTTTGGAATGCTGTATTTGTTTATCTTGGTGTTTCCATTGAAATACCAATGGTGTTATTCTGTTATGCTCCTTATAAAGCACTTGATGTGCTAGTAATCTCTTCTCAGTTTCTCATTTATAATTTTGGTATAATAATATCAGCTTTGTGAGGAATCGATAAATAATATATGGGAAGCACGAACCCCAGTATCTAGCGCACAGTAGGAATTTAATAAACGTTAGTTCCCTTCGTCCCACTCTTCCACACTTCCCCACTTAAATAAAAAGGCATTGTATCTTGTTATACTGAAGAGAAGTTTGGGGCCAAAGTTATTTTACAAAAATAGTCAAAATTGGCCTCTGACTCATGATTCAGTGATACCTTTCCAACAGATTTGTCTTTTAAGAAATATTTAGTGTGTGGCTATATAGTGTCAGGTATAGTGATGGGTGTCTTTTCTAAAAGCAATGTTGGTTAGTAATTATCAACAGAATGCAATGACGATTTCAGCACAGAAGTGAGAATCTGAGCACAATAAACCTAATTTTTTTCAACCTATTTTGTTGTTTCCACCTAATCACAAATTTATTTTTAATCACATGAATAGTCACAACACTACTCAGTTGATGGTAGGAAGTAGAATCCTATTTTATGTAGACTGGAAAAATTGATATTCATAAATATTTATGAAGAATAGTAAGAGCTTTTTTTCCATTTCTGTTATATCTGAGTCTGTTTTTCCTAGTACTACTAGGGATGAATATTTTCATGACAATTAATCTCTTTCATGATCTAAAACTGAATAATAGCACATGAATTGCTACTTGTTTTTTCTTTTTGTATAACTACAAACATAGATTTTGTTATACTCTAAGGAAGGCAAGAATTATTCTGTTTTGGAGGAGTGTACACTTTTATATTTATATCCAGAATAGGCAAAAAAAAAAAAAAAAAGAGATGGAACAGCCGTTTCATTGTTTTCTCTCAATCATTTACTGTATAAATCCTGGCTTTTTCAATATCTCCTTTTATTTTCCAAAAGCATATAACCTTCTTATTTGCCTGTTTCCTTATGTTGCATTTTGATGTGGTCAAGCTGATGAATTACAAATGAAGTTCACACACACACACAATTTATTGCCCCCAAAGAATATTTATTTCGGATTGAGAATTGAGACACATCAATAAATACCTACTTTCCTCCCTTTGTGGTTGTTTAAGAACTCATTGCTTCTTCTCTGTTGCATTTAATTTTAGTATGAAGAACAATGGCTTGCATTCTAAGACTGAAGGCTTCTCCAACCTGTTCTTGGTTCAAGACAGTTTTTCAGTTTAATTTAAGGGTGGTTTAATCCTACTTCAGCACTGCAGAATCAAGAACTTGTAAGCTGACTGATTTGAAAAGGGTAGATTTCAAAATATGTTGAGGATACATATCCTCACTTGACTAGAAAACCCAAAGTTGAAGAAATTTAAATAGAAGATCAACAAAGGGAACATGAAACGTGTCTGTATGTTGGTAAAATATAGTCAATTTAGTCAATACTTTGAGTTAAGCTGGATGTTTGACTGATTGACTAAAATAAATAAAATACTTTTTGCATCATAAAAACATAAAGTTTAACTTAGGTTATAAAAAGACAGTTCAGTGTGATAATATTTATGGAATAACCAGAGCAGCTGGTTAATTTTTTTTCTTTTGTGGTGGGGGATGGGGGAGGAAGATGAAGAGGCATTAATTCATTTGCAATTCAATACAATGTGACAATATTGAATACCTATTGTATTCTACACCTTTTGCTAATCACTGAAATTGAGCAATGTTTAAATCAAATAATTTATGACTGAATTTTATAGTTTCAAACAAATTGATTTTGTTTTAAAAGAGCAAAGGAATTCTGTCGCCTGGGACGGAGACATTAGGTACGAAATCACCCTGTGACCCACTCTACTCCATCCAGACTCATACGGCTGTTCTCACATAATTCAGATTCACTGAGCAACTAGAATCCATTATGTCACCTTTATCTCCCTGTTGAGAGAAATGCTGGCCTGAGTGTGTTCTCGCTGGACAGCCCATATGAGGTGACATTGTGTAGGAGAGTTTATTATTTTAGGATGATGCCAACAGTTAAATCTGTAATTAAACATTGATGGACCTACACTTAAGGAGGAAGCTGGATTTTGCTCCTTTCCTGTTTCCAAACATTCAAGGTCATTTAATAGTCTACAGTCTAAAGATGCACATCCAATTGCGTCTGTTCTCCCCTAAAGGCATCACGGTAATCTGATCTTTCCTGAGAACATTTTTCATTCATCACTTTCTATAGGCTCCCCTGCCGCATTGGAACAAAATGTGTGGCTACTGTTGTGGCCGAGGCAGAGCCATTTAACCTTTGAGGAAATGCATATCCTGTTCTGTAACATCTGTTCTACTCCGTGCAGAACTGTTTTCTTTTATCAGTAGACACTCATGGAGTACTTATTAGAGACAAAAGATAATAGTGCTACTCTGGATTTACAGAGATGATTCAATCGGACCCCTGCTCTATTAGAGTTCATAATGTAATACGTATGTGGAGATCTGCAAACAAATAAAACAATACAAGCAAATAGAAATAGATACTCTAAGAGAGGTACACAGCGCTTTGAGAGAGATGAATTCCCCCACAGGAATGAGAAAAGCTCCCTACACAGGTAGTATTTGAGTTTTTTTTGAAGGATGATAGTTTCTTTTTATTCCCTCCAATTTCCTGTGTATGCAGGTGTGGAAAGCATTGACCAGGTGGAAGGCATTGACCAGATGGAAGGCATTTCCGGTGGTAGGCTGAACAAAAGTGTTCAGGAGTAAGGTGCCACTGACGACCCTTTTCAGAAGTCATATATGTCAGAAAGGCCGGAAGCATGAGAGGATTTAGTTGGGAATGAGTCTAGAAAGGTAGATTGGGACCACATGGTGATGGATTTTTCTGGAGTCAGTGGATAGTTCTTAAATATGGAAGGAAGGTATCTGCCCTGGCAGCAGCCTAAAAATTGGATTAGATTGTTGAGGAACTAGAGGCAGGAAAACCATGGTATTAGTCTTTGGAAGAGGTGATGAGGGCTTTAATTAGGGGAGAATGAATGAAAGCAAGAGAGATGTGTGAGCCAATGGAGTGTAAGTATGTGTATAAAGTAGTTTTCCAGAAATAGTCAGGAAATTGAGACTATCCAATTCTCTAATGAAGTTCCTCTCCTTGAATCTCTACCTATGAGAGTGGTGGAGGGTGTGTTGTTCCAGGAGACCTTGGTTTACACTGGGAATATGAATCATTCTCCTGTCATGTACAAATTATAACAAAATGAGTATTTTTCTGTTCACATATATAAATATATATCTGATATATATTGGATATCTACTTGCAAACAGCAGGGTTATCTCTGGCTAGTTTAATTAAAAAGACAGGAATTTATTAAAGGCCATTTAGAAGTTATAGAGACATGGACTCTGAAGCTGTGAAACAAGGCATGATGTAGAACAACGTGGCAGGATCTTCTCAGGGTCACTGCTGTCCATCTCCTTTCACTCCGGACAGAATGCAGGACATCCCATCAACTGCCATTTCTGAAGAACTAAATGTTTCTGTTCCAAGTTTGCTAAAAATCAATTTCCCTGAATGAAGCTTCTGTAGATTGTTGCTTCATTCTAAATTCAAGTCTCATACAGTTGTATCAGGACATAAGTCACCTACCTGTTTGCATTTGCACTGAAAGGATGTGTTCTGAACTCTACCCCAGCAGAGCAGGATTCATAATGTGGGAAATTATTAAAATATAGGGAGGCTGTTCAAAATATATAATACTATTACACCTGAATAATGCACAAATGAAATATTATTATATATTAGTAATTCACAAGTGAAATATTTCTACTACATACACCAGGATTACTCATTGTTAGGCAATGCGCTTTTTTACTTTTGAAAAAATTGAAGTGGCATTTGTATGCATATCATATTAAATGTAGTACCTTTCCTATGTATTAGTGATCAGTTTTTGTTAGGTTAGACTGTGACAAAAATGACTTCAAAATCTCATTGTCTTAAAACAACCAGGTTTTCTTTATTACTCATGTTACATAACCTTTATGTGTCATCTGTAATTCTATTACTGCTCACTTTGAGATGGTTGTGATTCTGGTCCACGTGTTTCTCCATTGTTTGATCCAGGCTAAGGAGATGCCAGTATCTTGGACATGTTGTTTCCATGGAAGGTGGAAAAGAGAAAAAAAAAGGACCACATAATTGCTCTAAAAGCTTCTGCTTGGATGTGGCACACATCACTGCTAATTTCATTGGTTAAAAAACAAAAAGTGAAATTGTTAAACCTCATACCATCTGGGTAGGAAAGTATAATATTTTTATGGAAAGGATAGTGAATACTTGGCCATAATAGTAAACTATTTCAGTTCTCCTTCATCTTCGCAAACAGTTGTTTCCCAGACTTACTTAAAAAATGTTGACCCTGTCTATCAGGTATATCCACCAAATTTGCACCCTATCACAGCAAGTGGCCTAATCTAGGATATTGCAATAATCTGTGCCTCAGATTTTGATGTGAATCTCTTTGAGACCTATGAACAGAAAAAAGTATTTTTCTGACCCCACCTTTGTGAGCTACGTATAAAGGCATATGTGGGAAAGGAACAAATGGGAAGTATACAGGAATCACTGTTCCGTAACAATTCTGAAATTGTACAGGGCAGACAATCAGAGGCCTCCTGTGAAATGGATTTTTTAAAAACCATTGTTTTAAGATCCAGATTCTGCTTCTTGAAATTAGTTCATCAGTCCATTGTTCTGCTTGACTCTGGCTCCACTTACTAGAAGATTCCTCTTTTTCCACTCTTTTTCTTGCCCATATTTGAGGGAGGAATTGGGGAAAATGCCTTAGCTGGGGGCTTAATAGGTTTCTCATTCTATATTTGTTTATAGAAGATGGAAGTGGCAAACGTCAGTTTAAGCCTCAAATGGTAGTCTCTTTTAGTCTAAGTTGTTGGTCTCTTAGAATTACAACTCTTCTTATCTATTTTATTCCAAGAACCCACACACAAAATTCTTTTTGAAACATATCTCTGTACCTCTTTAGACATACTTATAGGTAACTCAAGCTTATGACATTTCCATGGGAGAACCACAGCTTTCATCTCTTTTCTCTGAGTCATTTTATCTGCCTGAAACGTCTTAACAGGAACTATTTTAATGAATTGAGGAGTTACATATATGGGCATATTTTTCTCACTCTTGTATTGGACATTGCCGTGACTAATGACATTCATTAGTCTTTGTTTCTCAAAGTATTTCTCTAATTGCTCTTATGCTAGTAGATGAGAAACAGTTTCATATTACAACTCTTCTAACTGGCCAGACGTTATCGACTTCTTTCTTTTTTTGGTAGTTCTCTGTCAAATGCAACGTATAGCAATTATGTAAATCTAGTAGCATTCTGTTTCTTAATCTCTTTCCTTAAATCCACAGGTCATTTGATACATTATTTTCCATTATTGCAAACAGTTTTTCACTACATAATATGGGTCATCATTTTTCCAGCCTTCAGTAAATTTCTTTTTCGTTCATTCCTTAAGCAACCAATACCCTCTATTTTAGCTTTCTTGTCATGGAAATACCTTACTTCAGAGTTTTTTGCATTGGTCAACTTTTTCTACGTTGTGCTGCTATAACAAACAATCCCCAAATATCAGTGGCTTACCACAATAAATATTTATTTCCCACATATACCAAAAGTACTTTGGGTTGTCTGTGTCTCGGGTATAGATGCATCTGTAGTTGTCTGTCTCAATTATAGATGCTTTGCAAGTGTTTCCTTCAGAGTTCCAGAATTGAAGGAGAAATTCTAAATTAATCTTAAGGAGATGGAAAAAATAACAGTGATGAGATTACCTGATGGCTCTTAAAGTTTCTGCTTGGAAGCAGCTTATGTTACTTTCACATTTGTTTTGCCAAAGTAAGTGAAATGATCAAGTCTAATGGTCATAAGGCAGAAGTAGATAATCCTTTCATAGAGAAGACAGTGAATACATAAAAATAATGTAACCCACCACATATATCAGCTTTCTAATACTTTTTATTTCTTTGTTTGGGCATATGAATTTTTCTTGCAAAAAAATCAATTGAGATAGAAGGGTTAATTTAAGTAAATATATATCAGGATCTCTCTGAAAAAAAAGTGCCTATACTTGATAACAGTGTATAATATAAAAAAATATGAATCTGATTCTCACAGGCCTTATAAAATTATTCAGGAAGGACTGATCAACAAACAATGTCAAACTTTTTGAGAAATATGGTGTTATTTGAAAAATGAATTATCTCCAAGTGTAACTACAGAGAAGTATTAATAATAAAATGATGTAATTATGATAGCTAATATCTCTTGAGTGTATACTGCTCCAGATGCTGTCTTTCATTTCATTTCAACTTTATTTAAATGAGAAAACTAAAGTTTGACCCAGTCATGCAGCTAGAAGGCAAAGAACAAGAATATGATGTGAATCCTATCTGACTTAAGAGACCAGTTCCTAATCATTAGGTTTGGATATACAAGTTGTATATATGTACCCTTATTTCATAATACATTTCAAATCTAAATTTAAAAGTGATATTAAATGAAATGATCAGTAGTGGATTCTGCTTGGTTAGGGTGTAATTCATCTGGTGGGAAACTTTTGAACCCATGCTAATAGCTGAAATTCCTATACTCTGGGTAAGGAAGGAACTAAAAATAGAGGCAAACATTAAAATAAGTCTTCAGACCTTACCTAAAAAATTATCATCCAAAGAACTGAATATGAAAATTCTGCCTACTCCTGGGAGGTACCACAGGATGAAAATACGATGGTCTCAAAACCAAAGCTACATTCTCATGGTCACGTCTAATGCTGCTCTAGAGAAATACACATGGAGCATTTGCCAATGGTCTCAAGTCTGGGACTCATGCTTTGTTCAGATTGAACCTTCTGTTAACAGAAGATGAGTGAGTCATTTTTGCATACAGATGCTATTGCATGATCATTTGCATCTGTGACACTCTGGCTTATGATGATTTAATAGAAAATGGAATCCTAGGGATTCTGTATAATATCTGTTCTCAGCCAGGTAGAAATGCCTCCAGGAAAGTCTTAGCTTCCTCTAAGCCTTAACTGATCCTGAGACCCAAAATAGGAGAACTCAAGAGGCAGGAAACAACATTAAAGGGGTCTTGTGAACAAGCTTTGTCGGCCCTATTTATTATGCCTTAGCTGGCTGCTTTGCTCGAGTAAGTTGAAGTTTCCTTATAAGGCCAGTTACAGTTTATCATTTGCCTGTTAATCCAGACCTGTGAGCCTGGCAGGGAATGAATTGGTAGGGATTCCTTCCCCCACCCCCAGCTTTATTGATATATAATTGATAAATAGAATTGTAATATATTTAAAGTATACAAGGTGATGATTTGATGTAGCTAATTAACACATCCATCACCTCACACAATTACTTTTTTTTGTTTTTGTTTTTGGTGGGAACATTTAAGATCTACTGTCTTAGCAAATTTCAGTTATACAATACAGTATTATCAATACAGTCAGCATGTTATATATTAGATTATCATAACTTATTCACCTTAGAACTAAAAATTTGTGCCCTTTGACCATCCTCTCCCCACTTTTGCTACCCCACAGCCCCTGGTAACCACTGTTTTACTCTCTACTTCTATGAGTTTCACTTCTTTTTTGATTCTACATGTAAGTGATACCATACAGTATTTGCCTATGTCTGTCTTTTTTCACTTAGAATAATGCCCTCAAGTTTCATCCACGTTGTCACAAATAGCAGAATTTTCTTATTTTTTAAGGCTGAATAATATTCCATTATCTATCTATCTATCTATCATCTATCTATCTATCTATCTATCATCTTTCCTATCTATATGTTTACATTAAAAAAACCATTCATCCATCAATGGACATTTAGGTTGTTTCTATATCTTGGCTATTGTGAATAATGCTGAAATGACGGTGGGAGTGCAAGTATATCGTCAGGATAGGGATTTTGTGTCCTTTGGATAAATGTGCAGAAGTAGGATTGCTGGATCATATGGTAGTTCTATTTTTAATTTTTTGAGGAACCTCCATACTATTTTCGTAAGGTGGGGATTCCCTTTGATTAGCTGCCATATGATCAGTGGGATCAGGCAAAAGCCAACTAAATTGTATTAGAAAAATCTGTAGTCCATCTCAGCTACCTTTGTGTGTGTGTGTGTGTGTGTCTTTGAGACACAGAGAGTATTCTATGACATTTTGAAGACATAGTAAGATTGACAGGTGGTCTTCGATTACTTAGGCTATTTGGTTGGACATCAGTAACCTTAACTCCTTCTGTCAGCCATTTAACTTGAATCTGACATAGTCATAGACTCTGTAGTATTTTAAGGATTTCCAAAGCAAAACATTGAGACACATTTCTTCTTTGCATTAAATCCTAATTTCTGCCTACATGTGTTAGAAATAAAAACAGGCAATCAAGTTCAACCCTCAGCACAGTGCATATACAGCCCCTAGATATCTGACATAGCAGGTAGGAAGAAGGTGAAACATGGATTCAGTGTTTGGGACCCAGATGTTGGGTTGTCTGTTTCCAGCTGGGTAAGTATGGGCTCTGCCAGCTGGGCTAGAATGCAAGGCTTTGTTGCATTGATTCTGAGTTTCCGTCTGGGGGGAAACACTTTCCTTTTTGGTTCTTTAGACTGTTAACAGATGCCCTGGAGCTTTGTAGGGAACCCATTCATTTTTCCTGTTTGAATATCTCAATTATAGTTTAAAAAATCAGATTGATCCTGAGAAGGGGTTCTCACTGGTATGAAAATCAGTGTTTTCTTTCTGCCTCTCTCCCAATTTTGTCCTCTCCAGACACAACATCTTTCAAGTATTTTAACTGATTCTTTAGTATTTTCCTTTGTATCTCTATATAATTTGCTTATATTACTTCCTGAAGTTTTAGTTTTAAGAATTAGTGGCTGATTTTCCCACCATGGAAGATAAGGATTTAGCTTTATTTCCTCCCCCTGCGTTCTTTATACATGTACTTTCTCTGCCTTCCTATCTACCTACCTCTTAATATATTTGTTTTATTTTAGTCAATTCAGTAGTTAATATTTACATTTTATGACGTGAAATTAATACTCAGACTGAACTTGGATTTGATATCCTCTGTGTGTTCCATAATATGTACATAATTTTAGGAACCATCTAAAGTGAGGGATCAAGGCATAGTTTTCTGCATTATAGTCTATGGTAACTTTATTCCCCCCTCTGAATGGCTTTATGTTTTTTCTGAAGGTTTTTTGTTTGTTTATGCATTTGATAGTTTTTTATCTACCCAACACAGTGCAACCCCAAATTAAACACTGGTATTCTACCAGTTTGCACTGTTAATGGAATTTCTTCCAGAGCATTCTTTCTTTCCTATTCTGGACTGGTTGTCTGTCCCTCAGCCTGATTCACAGCTCTCTTCATTTTTCATTGTCCCTCAGTGGTTTCCTTCATTTCCTCCCTGTGTTGGATCTTTTACCTGTAGTGGTCATCTTAACTGATTCTTTATCCCTAAGTTGATCCCTCCCAGATGTGTCTCTAACCCATTCTCAGGCTCACAGGGTTGACTGCAAGATTAGAAAAGCCTATTTGTTTATTGGGTAGATCTCTGGATCTCCCTAAGACCTTTTTGATGGGGTTAACTTATACTTTACTTCATCCTCCTCTTTTTAGAAAGATACCTATGTTCAAAAATGTACCTGATGTTCTTCACATAAAGACTCTTTATCCCTTCTTGAAAATAAACCTCCAAAGTTTGGCTAGTCCCCAGATTTGTGAAATTAGGGACAAGATCTGGATATCTGTTCCTCAAATTGACTTTCTGTCAACCGTCTTTATTATGCCACCCCCTTTCTTCTCCCTTTGGGAACTGTTAGTAGTTCTTAGACTTTAGGGAATTCTGGGCAAGTCAAGTGGAACTTTCCCCAGTTGTCTGTTAACGTTTAGTTTTCTTGAATTCACTAAGGCATTTACTGCTAGTATATCTACTTTCCATCTTCTAATATTTTATTATCATTTTCTCCTCTGTTATTTCTCCTCGTCCTTGTGGATTTATGCATTAAAAAATCCTTTACTGGCATTTTATTGGGGTTATGGAAGAGAGCAAAAGTAGATAAGTATATTCATTTTCCATTTTTTTTGCTAGAGACCCATCATATTTACATATTTTAAATGTACTCTTTTTCAATCAAAACAACTAAAAGAAAACATTAAAATCTGTCTGCCTTATCTCTCATCAAACAACCAACTTCAAACCTGAACTGCTGCAGAACCACAAAGGAAGTCCTTTCTTAAGATATTTGTTAGATTTGAAATATTTCTTGTGTCAGTACAAGATGTTAATCATCTCAAACTACATATTCTTAATAATCAAGATTGTTAAATGACCTCTGAAAATAATCACTTGGGGAGGCATTACAAAATATTCTGCCAGAGGCATACTAGCCATTTTAAAAGAGATTTTCCTGTATTCCTTGGAGAAAAGGGATGTCATGTGTCATATATTATATGGTGCTGAAGATGTGGGGTGGATTTTTCTGTGGGGAAGTGAGTGCCATAACACTGGAAGTACTCAAAGAGAGGCTGAGTAACGTCTATCAGATACTCCAATTTTTTGTTTGTTTGTTTGTTTATGTTTTTAATTTTTTGGCTGCGCATCATGTGGGATCTTAGTTCCCCAGCCAGGGATCGAACCTACACCCCTTGCAGTGGAAGTGCAGAGTCTTACCGCTGGACTGCCAGGGAAGTCCACTCCAATGTTTTTATATGAGATTAGAATAACAAAAGTCTAAAATCTCTTCCAGCATCTATGCATGTGAGACTCTGACTTTTGGTGAGAATTTCTCTTACATTTGCATCCTTAAACATTGGCTTCATTATGGTGTGATGACCTTATGCTATGGTTGGAGGAAACAGCTAGTCTTAGATACTTGGTTCCATGTGAGCCAGTTCTGTGTCCATTTTATGTACCACTCTGTCCCTAGTGGCTAACATTTGTGATTGCACATATGGATGCTCAAGAAATATTTAAAGAAAGAAGAAACCAAAGAAAGAAAGAGAGAGAGAAGAGGGGGAGAGGAGGGCAGGGGAGGGGAAAGGAATTAAAGAGAAGAGCTCAGAATGCTAAAGCATTCCAGAAAAATAGCAGCGGCGACAACAGTAGTGGTGAGCTGTAGTGTTTTATTATAATTTTGACTGAAGGTAGGGTCATTCCAAGAGAGAAGGTCATGAGGCCCAACATCAACTTTAGCAAGTCCAGTGAAGGCTTTCTTCCTGGGTTCTCCTTCTCCCACCTAAAATGTTTTAGTCCATATTGAGATGTTGAGATGGAATAGCAGTCTAATCCCAACATTACCACTGTGCTTAGACTTTAGAGCCTTTTCACCTAGCCCTCTATTTTATAGATAAGATAATTGAAGCTCAAAGAGTTTAAGTGACTTGGTCAGATAAACCAGGGCTCAGAAGTTGAGTACAATAGGTCATTTGTTCCCGTATCATGAAATTTTTCTAGTTTTGTCTCCATTGTCTTTTACAGACAATTTTGCAGGAAAAAAGAATTAAAGACTTCTCAAGATAGACTGAGGGCTCTGTGAAACACTGACTTGTTGATGATGGTGGTAGTGATGGGAATAAAGCTTATGAGAGTTTACTTTGTGTTCTGTTGTGATGTGATTACTTTTAAGCAACAGCTGGCAATTGCTCTTCTGCCTGGAGCCCTGGAAAGCCTTTATAAATCATGCCGTCTTCTTGGAGAAGTTAGAGTTGGGACTTTCAGGCCAATGACTGTTCTAATTTTGAGGGGAGATTCTGTGAAGAGGAAGGGGAAATCCTTTTCTTTCACAGAATAAATCAGTACCTGGCAACGACATATTTTAGATAACTTCTTCCCCTGTCTTTTGAAGACTAAGTCAGCGTGTACCCATGTATTCACATAGGAGTAGGAGAAGAGGTGAGAAGGATTGAGAAAAAGGTGATTTGGGCTTTTAAGAATGACTTTGATAATGATGTCTACATAGGAGATTTTATAGTTAATATAATATACCTGGGAATATTGTTATCCCATAACATTCCCAGACATTTTATAGGGTGTGTTAATCAATAAAAGAACCCCAGATTTTTGAGAACTTTAAAGTCTCTTAAATAGCGTAAATTTGACAAAACTCTGAATGTTATTTGTTAAGAATTGGAGCTTCAAAATTTTAAGCAATTATATTTGGGTTTCCCCTGAGTTTCCCAAAGACTTGCAAAACTTGTCTGCTTAAAGTTATGGCAAAATAAGACTTTGGCTTCGATAAGCTAAACCAGGAAATCCCCATGATACATTATTATTTCATTGTTTGTATTTACTGTGTCATCTTTGTGTGAAAGTTCCCTTTATTTATCAAGTATTAATTGAGAGGATTTTATTGCTGTTAAATTGTCCGTGACCCATAGTAAATGTTAAATAAAATATTAAATAAAATATTGCTCTTGACTTTTTGTAGAGTATCCAGTTTGACCAATTTGGGTAAAGTTTCTTTACCAATTTGGGTAAAGTAAAGGCTGTTTTTTCTTCCTGCTTTCCATATCTTGACCAAGAACATCATTTTTTTCCCATTTCTCGAAGTTGGAAATTGAACTCTTCTTTCGTCTACATCTGGTTGCTTTTTAAATCTTGTTATTTTTTTCCTAAATAAAGGTGCCTTATTAATTCCCTCCCTTTTAACTCCTTTGTTTCTGTTCTTGTTTAAATCCTCATCTACTCAAGCCTAGGCTATTTGATAGTATCTTAATCACAGCCTGTATTTAGGCTTTTCTACTCCATCATCTCTATGTCTCATAACACTGTGATTGTGTGTGAGGAAGTGCTGTAGATCACAGTGGCTAAGAGCATCACTTGAGCCTCAGTTCAGCTGTATTCTCCTGGCAAATTATTTAATCTCTCTGTGCCTCTGTTTCATAATCTCTAAAATGGAGGTAATAATAGTGAATGCCTCCAATATTGTTAGGATAATTAACATGACTTCATACATACAGTACCCAGGATGTCATAAATGCTCATTGTATGTTAGCTGTTATTATCACTTTTCAATATCTGTCCCACCATGTTTTTTTTTTTTCCAGCATTTTTAACCTTGAATTTATTTAATGAGCATAAACTATGTGACAGGGACTCTGTTAAGCATATGTATATGGTTTCATTCATGTATTGCTCTTTTATTTATGTTTTTATTTTTTATTATTATTATTTTTAAAAACATCTTTATTGGAGTATAATTGTTTTACAATGGTGTGTTAGTTTCTGCTTTATAACAAAATGAATCAGCTATACATAACATATATCCCCATATCTCCTCCCTCTCGCGTCTCCCTCCCACCCTCCCTATCCCACCCCTCTAGGCGGTCACAAACCAGGACAACTGATCGAGAGTATCTTGTGTACTGTGTTGTGAAGGATTCTGGGGTGAAGTCTGAGTTCTATGAAAAAGATGTCAAACTTGGGCTCTAGAGGAATGAGTTTTGGCTAATTTGCCACATATTACTCTCAATAATTTCTAGGAATTGATTGAAAACTGTAAGCAAGTTCCGTGGGGATAAACTAAATTATGGGAGTCCAGAGGAAGAAAAAGTTGGTTCATAAAGAGGAAACAAGTTAACCACATATCAGGGAAAAAAATTTCCCTATGGTACTATTTTGCCTAAACTGGCAAATACATTTCTAATATTGGTGGTATTTGTTGGTAGTATGATCAGTTTTGCCACTCAGACCCTGCTCTTCTCTTATGGCTAATATTCTATTGGTAAGAGTATATTTTCCTCCTCCTCTGTGTCTCTCAGGCCTGTTGTGTAGCAGAGCACTGCCTGGCAGTGGCATATTCTGCATATGTTATGAGGTGGAGACTTAGAGCCATTTTAAATTAGCTTGTTCTTTAGGGCTTGCCCCAAGTTTAGGTCTCTGAAATGGGAGATTACTCTTCCACATAAACTTGGTGACATTGTTCTTTCCTTAAATTCTGAAAGTCAGACTTTCATTTTCTCTTTAGAGTTGAAATTTGCTGACTGAGAAGAAAATCTTATGTCTGAGAATTCTAGGAATTGATTTGATAACTCAAGCTCTGGGTGTCTGTTAAGAATCTATGCAGTAATGAGATAATTTTCAAATTCGTATTTTCCATGGGAAAATATTTTTCTCTCATGTAACTTTTCAAAATGATTCCCACAAAAATTCTTTATGTTATGTATGAGATTTTTGTTTGTTTTGTGCTTTAAAAATATAGTTTGTTCATGGTAAAATTAGTGTATAGAAGATATTTCCAGGATATGTTAAGATGGAAAATTACGTTTGGTTTCTTCTTCTAAAAATTGTATTTGAAAAGAATATTTGGAAGGAAATGAGTATTTTTCAGTTTGTTTTGTATGCCAGTCTCTGTGATTATATAATTCAAGAGAAGAGTGTATGGTAGGTTCCCAGTAAATGTTTTTATAAATCAATGGATAAAGAATGAATTGCCTTTTCACTAGTATTAGCCATCCAAATGTTGGAACATTTTCTAGTATTTCCAGCATAGCTGAGTTTTTTGTTTTGTTTTTTAGTGTTAAAAACTAAGTTTTTATTTATTTTTATTTTACTTATTTTATTTTATTTTTTATTGGGGTATAGTTGTTTTACAATGTTGTGTTAGTTTCTACTGTACAGCAAAGTGGAGTTCCCTGTGCTATACAGCAGGTTCTCATTAGTTATCTATTTTATACATATTAGTGTATATATGTCAATCCCAATCTCCCAATTCATCCCTCCCCGCTTTCCCCCCTTGGTGTCAATACATTTGTTGTCTACATCTGTATCTCTATTTCTCCCTTGCAGACTAGTTCATCTGTACCATTTTTTCTTTTTTCTTTCTTGATTCCCATGATGGAGAAGTTGAGCTAGCAGTAGGAGTGAGGAAATATGGCTAAAGCATTGCCAGGGATCTGAGAAGGTCTTCAAGATTTTCTCCTGGCTGGTCCTAGTTGATAAGCCTAAGGGGACATGCTTAGCTCGAATCTTTAGGCAAGGTGGAAACCTTGTAGAAGACATACTCATCACACAGTCAAGGCTTAGAGAGAGACTCAGGGAGGGTGATTACTGGTCCTGTTTTGGCAGCCACCATGAGACAAATGGACATTTCCAGACTCAGCTTGCCTGGCATCAACATGTGGTTTAAAATTAAATGCTATATTTATATTTTGTATCCTAAGATATTTGAAAGTATGAGGTTTAAGGGGTATTTCTGAGACAGAGAGTAAAGAGTAAAAAGGGATGGTGGCACAGTCTTGATGGTTCTGTATAAACTGGGTGACAATATAATTTATCACACAAAGCAGGATACTTCTGAGAATGAAAGGGATTATTATTAATAATTATGCCTGGAAAACAGGTGGAAACCTAAACTTTTCCGGACATAGCTGGACATGTGGTCACCCTATGTATCACAGATTGTTCTTAGAGTACTGGGAAAATAAATCCTAGATTTGGCTTCTTCTTCCACATCTCCATGGAGACCACTCCCTTAATGCACTCCAATGTGTAATTTGTGGTTAAAACACTGGACATTTTTCAGCAGTAATCTTTAAAAAATGATTCATAATAGTGTTTCCTTAGTTTTTTGGCATCAGGATCTCTTTACACTTCAAAATTTTTTTGACAACCTCAAAAAACTTTTATTTATGTGGGTTATACCTATTGATGTTTACCATATTAGAAATTAAAACAGAGAAACTTAAAAATATTCCTTCATACATTTAAAGAAAACAGTTAGACTTCTAATTTTTTGAGGTTGGAATACACATACTTTTCCCTATCGCTCCCACTAAGTACAACTGAAAACCCTGCGCATTATATCTAAACTGTACGCCAGAAGGCTGAAAGTTGAAGAGAAGTCTGACTAGCTTGGTACCTCAGAATCCAAGGAACAACATGGTGGTGCGTTTCCTGGGTTTTCTTTTTGCTTCGTACATTCAGATTCTGGATACCGGAAAAGCCAGCAGCCTAGAAATGCCAATGGACACAGACACACACAACCCAACTCTAATAGAAACCTGTTCTCTTTAGCCAAGAGACCAAGAAATGGATAACCTAACAAGATGAAAAACTGTCACAAATAATTCAATATGAAATAGGTGATTTAAATAGCACTATAACTATTAAGGAAATTGAATTCATAATTAAAAACCTCCTAGGATAGAAATTTCAAGGCCCAGATGGTTTCGCTGGAGTAAATGGATGTCCATAGGGAAAAAAATGAACCTCAACCTATACCTCACACCTGATACAAAAGTTTACTTAAAATGGATGAAATTTAAATATAAAATGTAAATTATAAAACTTTTAGAAGATAACAGGAAAAATCATTGAGATCTAAGGTTTGGTGAAGAGTTTTTAGACATAAACATGTAAAGCATGATCCATAAAAGGAAAATAATCAATAAACTGGCTTCATCAAAATTGAAACATTTTTTGCTCTGAGAAAGACCTTATTAAGAGGATAAAAAGATAAACCATAGATCTAGAGAAAATATTTGCAAACCACACGGCCAACAAAGGATTTATCGTTAGGATATATAAAGAACTTTAAACTCAACATTGAAACATCCCCAACACAATCTCAGTAGAAAATGAACAAAAGATATGAAGAGATATTTCACCAAAGTGGATATAGAGATGGTGAATAAGCAGTTGAAAAGACATTCATCATCAGTAGCCATTAGGGAAATGGGAGTTAACACCGTGATGATGAGATATCATTATGTACCTGTTAGAACAGAGGAAAAAAAAATAGTGACAACACCAAATTTTGCCTAGGATGCAGAGAAACTGGATTTCTTATATGTTGCTAGTGAGATTGTAAAATGCTACAAGCATTCTGGAAAATAGTAAGGCCATTTCATAAAATCTAAACCTATACTTACCATAGGACTCAGCAATTGAACTCCTAGGCATTTATTCCAGAAAAATGAAAACCTATGTTTCCAGAAAAACTAATGCACGTAGTGATCACACATGGCATCTCTTGCCTCTCAGTACTCCCAGCCCCAACTTAACTCCAAGAAAGTTACATGCAAATTTCCAGTGATTTGACTCTGACCTAAATGTGCTTCAAATATGTCATGATTTTCTTCCCACGGTTATGGTGTTCTTGTTGCTTTGAATAGGGTTCTCTTCAGGTGAGGCTGGGTAATTAGCAAACAAGGAATGATTAGGAGTCTGAATTATTGAGGGAGAGAAGATGAAATTAGAAACAATGGTATGTTCCTCCCATTCTCACACAAAATGACAAGGAGGAAAATTGTGCCTTTGTCTTTCTACTATTCCTTTTAATATCTCTTTCTTTTCTGCTGTTACGTCCCTGCTCCAAACCAGTTATGCAGCCTGTATTCCATTCCCCTGGAGGGGCCAGCTGAGTGCTTTCGGGGGTATTTGCATTTCAGTAGGGGTATCCTAAATAATGGAAAACTTTAAGACTCAAGTAAATTAATTACTAAGGATGGAATTTCAAGCTAATGGAGAAGAAGGTTCGGAACAAGGAGAATTACCCAGCCCAACCCTACTAGCCTGTGTGTAGCTGATCCATTCCTCCTAAAAATATGAAAACTTTTGCTCCTACACTCATTTCAGTAATCCTACAGAGTTGCCTCACTGGCAAGGAATAATTTATCTGAGGGAGAACAGACAAATCTTCTTGGGCCAGAAGACAGGTTAAGTGAAATAAAATTCTTTGAACCTCGAAAGAATGGTAACAATTTAGAAGTAGAACGTAAGACAGTTTCAACACAGAGTCAAGTTAGTTTAGGATCAGCATACTGTTGTAGTGGGTACTTTTAAGTCGTGTAAGTTTTGAGGAGTGTGTCCATGTTCAAGTTTAGTATCTTGGCAGGTCTCCTTCCGCTTGGCAGACTATTCACTCACACACAGAGGAGAAAAAACAGTGCAAGTCAGCATGGGAAGCATGGCCGCCTGTTTGCAGGGATGTGTGGGGAATCAGCAGCCCAGGAACAGTTTTACTTCAGAGACATTTGCTAAGTAGGTGTGCTGACCCTTTGCTTTGCGCTCTGATGACCACTAATTAAAGCTTTTCTTTTCCAGACTCAGTAAGAGTACTCAGCGTTTTGTTGCCAAATTTTCTGAGACCTCTGGTCATTAAGCCTCCACTAGCAATCTCTTCTAGCCCTGAAAGTTTAGCCCCAGTGCAAATGGATTGTGACGTTAATAGTCAACACGCCTGGATGAAGAATGGGCCATGTTCATTCTTATTGGAAAGATTTGGGAAACTTCCCTGAGAATTGTGTATCGTTTGCACTTATTTCTCTAACCCTGAATTGTTGCTTTTCCAAATGTTGCCAAATCTTCTAGTAATGCCTTTCACCTGTGCAATTAAGGCGATTAAAACTGACAGCACTTTTCTTGTTGAATTAATGATGGGTTTTAATTTGTTCGCTTTTAAAAAATATAATAACCACCTTCTTATGCAAGAACAGTATCAGAAACTATTGTATGATTAAATCAAGCAGAATGCAAGAGAACAGGTTGAGAGATATCAATATGATATTATGATTATAATGGTTTGTGTTTTTATTGTCTCATATTCTTAATTTGGCATTCAAGACTCACATAAATCCAGCCCTAATTTATTTTTCTGATGTCATTCCCTGCTGTTTCATAACACGTATTTTTTACTTTAAACTAATTTATTGAGTTTCTTTTAACCCTTTCAATGTTTTCTTCTCCGTATCTTTCTATGTGCTCTGCCCTTTCTGCATTTAATATAATACCCTCCTTCCTTCTGACCAAGCCTAGGAAATCCTTCCTATTTCTAAGTACTCAGCAGCAATGCCCCTTCTTGGATTCCACCATTGGACATAGCCTCTTTCTCCTTTGAACTCCTTTATTCTTACTACAGGTATTGAAGCAGGTTCATTGTTATTGGTAATTGTGTATAAGCCTGTTTTTTACTTAAGAATTGAAGCAATAAGGATATGCAAAATACTCAAGGGAGAATGTGTAGATGGAGAAGAGAAGAAAGCTGAAAATGGATTTCTAGAACACACCAATGAAAGCATTTAGAATTAGCTCACACGCCCCCCTTTCACTATTTGTTCTCTCTCCGTTTGGTGTACGGACAAATATTCACCTTTCTTTTGTCTATCTCAATGGACCACTTAAGCTAGTTGTTATGTATTAATCTTGTCTATGTTCCTAAGGCAAGGACTTTCTACAAGTGAGCCCCAAACTGGTGACTGTTAGGGTGGTCCCATTTCTGGAAAATTGTCTTATTTTCTAAACGTGCTTTTCTTTAAGATACAAATACATAATACATGGGGACACATGCAGGCACTGACCTTGTTCTCTCACACTACTGGCCATTTTGGTTAATGAAATAAGAGGGCATATCATCAGTTTTTATACAAATGGCTTCATTTTAATTTTCTCTTCTTTCCCTCTACCTTCTTTTTCTTCCACAAACTAGTTAAGGAAAAGGATTTTATACATAGGGATTTCTATTTTAGGGTCACTATGGCCTCAACTCAGGAGAGTCCTGACTTTGTGATGAAGACTAATTGTGACAAAATTGAGTCATAGTATTACTGAACAATGAATGCAACAGGCAGCCAGAGAAAGGATAAGAGCAGGAGTGGAAAAGACAATTTACCGTAAAGCTAAAATGTTTATTTATTTCACTTGGGTAAACAGCAGAGGTAGGAAAAAAAGGACCCCTTCAAAATAAAAATAATTCTTTATTATAATAAAAATAATACAGACTTATCAAAAAGTAATTTAATAATATCAACTATTATTCTTACCATGGTTAACATCTTATCTATCATGCTTATTATACAAATTTAAACTCTGCATACAATTTGAAACTATTTCTGTTAATATGTTGGGAATAAACCATAATATACCAGGAATATCTTAGTATATCATAAATGTCAATAAATATAGGAGCATATAAATATTTGTGATAGCTGCATCTTTCATTGAATGAACTCTAAACTATACTGAAATTGATATAACTAGTGCTCTATTAATGTACTCTAGTTTACTGACTCTAATTTTTCTATATTTTAAACAATGCTATAATGAACATCTCATGTTCATTTTGTTTAACTTGTCTGTCTTAAGATAATTTTTAGAAATTGACTTGATGTGTCTCAGAATATGCACATTGAAATGTTGCTATATAATCATACAATGGAATAGTATTCAGGCTTAGAAAACAAGGAAATTTTGAAATATGCTACAGTGTGAATGAACCTGAGGGTATTATGCTAAGTGAAATAAGCTAGTCGCAAAAAGACAAATACTGTATGATTCCACTTACATGAGGTACCTAGAATAGTCAAATTCATAGAAATACAGAGTAGAATGATGGTTGCCAGGGGCTGGGAGGAAGGGGAAATGAGGAGTTGTTGTTTAATAGGTATAGAGTTTTAGTTTTAGTTATGCAAGATGAAGTTCTGCGGATTGGTGACCCAACAATGTGAATATACTTAACACTACTGAGCTGTACACTTAGAAATGGTTAAGATAGTAGATTTTATGTTACATGTGTTTTACCACAACTTAAAAAATTAACAAGCTGAAAGGCTTAAAAAACCTGTACCCCTCCATATCTCTAAAGAGCCATTTTCTTCATACTTGATTTATTAATTCAGATGTCACCTATAGACTTCTAAGAATGTTGGATAAAGATTTTAGCTCTTACACCCCACTGCCCCTCTCTATTCTATCATGATACTTATTTTATAATTTTTCTTAAATCCATATTTAGTTTTCATTATTATGATTGAGTAAAAATCACACACTACTCAATTTTGTATTGTATATGAATATATTTACATTCCTGAACAAGTTTGTTTTTCTGGGATGGCCTCTGTTTTCTTCCTCCCTCCTTCCGTCCATCCGTCCCTTCCTTCCCTCTCTCCCTTCTTCCTCCCTCCCTTCATTCCTCTTTCGTTCCTTCCTTCTTTCTTTCCTGTCTGTCATCTAAGTCCTCCACTTTCCTCTCGATTATCCATCTTGCAGTCCTCAGTCCCTTCTGCTCTAGGCTGGGCCGTTTGTTACCTGTGACTGCTGCACAATGTGGAGAACGGCACTCAGTCCTGCACAAACCTATTGAGGAGCCATGTACATGATGCCCCAGAATTGTCTGCAGAAGGGATGGAGAAGGAAAAATGTATCCACTGATTCCTCAATGATCTTCAATGGTCAGGATTTGCCTCATGGGTTGTTAATCTCCTCACATTTCCTCAATATATGTATATGAGTGCTGGGTAGATTCCTCACACCAGAGCATCAGACAGGCTCTGGGAAGGACATTGAAATATGTGGTGCAGCTGAGGTAAGGTGTGGTCAAGGTACACGTATGTACATGTTACGTTGTTCAAAACTAGTTACTTCAGCATTGGCTGGAATCAAAGGCTGGGCACACAAGAGGTGTGCAATACAGGCCACCCCTTGTACATTCATTAAGTTCAATCTGTCACAGGACTTCAAGGTAGCAGCTGGCTGTAATCTCTGTAAGACTTATCAGAGGAGGTTAGAGGAACACGCTACTTTATTCCTACTCCTAAGTGACCAGGTGATAGTCTCAGCTGTAAGGTTTTCCAGTTCTACATCTTTGATCCAAGAGTTAGGACCTCTAACCCAGTGGAGTCCAAGTTTGTGGGGCTGGGAAGCAAAAATCCTGCAGGTGGGTGACTGGGGCTGGTAGGGAGAGAGGCCAGTCCTACTTCCACTCTTGGGCTTCCAGACTCACGTATTCTAATGTCTAAGAAACAGTAGGCTATATCTGCCTTTGGTTTAGTGTACATCCTGTGTCCTGGATGATGCTGCACCTGAGCCCACATCTTGGTTGAGTTTAGTAGGCCATTCCATTGTTCTATTAGGCAACTGCTTTTGAGTAAGGAGGTATAAAGTAGGTCCAGTAGTCATATGCCTTACTGTCATACTACTTTGGCAGAAAAAATAAGCATTTTGTTTTGAGGAAACTTGGTGGGATTCCATGTTGGAAATCAGGCATCCCGTGTAGGTCTCTTTCTTGATTTTACTGCCTTGTATTATTATTATTTTTAACATCTTTATTGGAGTACAGTTGCTTTACAATGTTGTGTTAGTTTCTGCTGTATAACAAAGTGAATCAGCTGTATGTGTACGTATATCCCCATATCCCCTCCCTCTTGCGTCTCCCTCCCACCCTCCCTATCCCACCCCTCCTATCCCACCCCTCTAGGTGGTCACAAACCACCTAGCTGATCTCCCTGTGCTATGAGGCTGCTTCCCACTAGCTATCTATTTTACGTTTGGTAGTGTACATATGTCCATTCTCTTATTTCACTTCGTCCCAGCTTCCCCTTCCCCCTCCCCGTGTCCTTAAGTCCATTCTCTACGTCTGCGTCTTTATTCCTGTCCTGCCCCTAGGTTCATCAGAACCATTTTTTTTTTTTTTTAGATTCCATATATATGTGTTAGCATACGATATTTGTTTTTCTCTTTCTGACTTACTTCACTCTGTATTGACAGACTGTAGGTCCATCCACCTCACTACAAATAACTCAATTTCATTTCTTTTTATCTGCCTTGTATTATTAATCAACTTTTTGAATAACTTCCTGAGAAAAGTTCTGTGGGAGGCAATTTTTTGGAGCATGTCTAAAAAGGTCTTTATTCAGATTTCACCATTGAACGATACTTTGATTTTAGAATTCTCAAAATCATGTTGGCTTTAGAATATTAAAGTTTAAAGAAAAACGTCTTCTAGCCAATATTTCTTTGAGAAGTTTTATGCCATTCTGATGCCTTTGTATGTGACCTTTCTGTTTACAATTTTTTTTTCTAAATTTCTGATATTCTGAAGTTTCAAGATGATATACTTTAGTATGGATTCCTTTTTTCCTAAAAATTTGGTGGACTCTATATTTTGGGAAATGTTCTTGCATAATTTATTTGATGTTTCATTTTTGGGGTCTTGTTAGTTGGATATTGGATTTTCTGGATTGATCCTTGAATTGTCCTTTCTTTCCTATTTTTGATATTTTCATCATCATATTCTACTCTCTGGAATATTTACTTGTCGTTGTCTTCTATCCTTTTTTCTGAATTTAAGTTTTGATCATTTGTATTTTAGTTTTCCAGGCTAATTCTTATTCTCTGATTATTAATTTTTTGATATAATATTCTTACTTTTGGATCCACTTTTTCTTATCTCATTTTTAGATGTTTTGCCCTAGCATTGTCTTTGTTTTCTTCAACTTCCTTTTAACATTTCATTTTCAGCCTTTCTCATGTCAAAGGCTTTTCTCAGCAGTTTGGTAATCCTTGGCTATTCGTTCTTTTTTTAAAGTAAATTTTATTTTATGATATAATTTTACAGTGTTATGAAATCCATTCGTTTGTTCATTCATTCATCCATTCAATGAATAGCTATTATATGTTCTCTATATACTATGAATAGTTCGAAGTGTTGGAAATAGCACTGTATTGTGGTATAAGAATAGCTGTCTATTCTTACAAGAGTGAGGCATTAAAATGTGAGTGACAATGAGGTTGATTGAATGGTAGGGGTATCAGTGGTGAATTGGGCTATTTCTCTGTGGAACTGCCCCCATCTCCTCCAGCAAACATCAGTATCACTAGGCCTTCCCTAAGGAATGGTTCAACTTTTCTAAAGACACTTCCTCCAATCTTTTGCCAGTGAACTATGCAGGTTGAGTGATGATAAGTTTGATACCTCGGTGGGAGCTGGTTGTCTCACTGTTCAATATGTAGTCTTTCATTATTTTCCTTTTTAAAATCTAGGTCCTCACCTTTACTCTCCTCTCTGTCTTGTGTTCCCAAGTTTAGGGTCTATCTGGTTCAATTATTCCACATATTATAACCCCCATATCCTTCCAGTTGGACTCAACTCCTTGGGGTGAGGTTGGAAGATTTTGGTATATAATTTCTATTTTTGCAGATTTTCAAACTTGTTTTTTTCTGTTATGTATATCTGGTGCCTTACATCTCAGAATTTCTCCAGGATTATGTGGGCAAGCAGTTGACTTCTCATCTGTGTCCCCATCTAGGCCCTTATATTTGACCTTTTTCTGATCTTCCAAGTTGTTTGCCATATCTCCATCACCTCATCCCTCAATAGTTCATCAAAGAAATAGCTTGTGTTTTTCTTTCTTGTTCTCTTTATTTTGCATTGATGGGTGGAAGGATATAATGTTTAGAAATGTCTTTATTCTGCTACCTTTAGACCAGAAGTCCTATAAGCTTCTCTCCATTTCTCTCTGTAGCGCCTGCTAGCATGTGACTCTGTGAAGGAGTTTGTGTCTCCAGAGCTAGACCCATAGTGGATTTTATTAATGTTTTCTAAGCTGAGTGACTTAGATCTTGAGACATATGTAATAGTCAGCTAAGTAGGGAGTAGAGTCTTGGGAAAAAGGTTGTTTTAGAAAGAAAAAACAGCATGTTGAAAGGAAGAATGAAAAGGAGAGCACAGTGCATTTTTGCAATTACAAGGAACATTTTGTGCTTGCACCTTAAAGTACGTTTATAGGTATAGCAAAAATAAACGATGTCTTTCTGAAGGTTACCTTGTCATGAATGCCATGTGTGGTAGAAAGAATTCTGAGATGACCTCAAAGCTTCTACCTTCTGCTGTATTATCCTCTTTCCTTGATTGTTGGCAGGACCTATGAATAAGATGGGATATCATTCTTGTGCTACACTGTGTGGCAAAGGTAAAGAGAGTTGCAGATGTAATTAAGATCCCTACTCAGTTGACTTTGAGTTAATTAAGAAAGAGATTATCTTAGATGGGCCTGAATCAATCAGGTGAACTCTTAAAATAGGTCAGAAAGATTCCAAGTGAAAAAGATTCTCTTGCTGGCCTTGAAGAAGTAAGTTGCCCTGTTGTGATAGTATCACATAACTAGCAACTGAAGGCAGCCTCTAGGAGCAGAGAGTGACTCCCTCAGCTGACAGCCAGCAAGAAAAAGGGGATCTCAGATGTACAGCCACAAGGAACTAGATTCTGCTAATAACCTGAATGAGCTTGGAAGAAGACTATGAACCCCAAATGAAAACTCAACCTAGCCAACACCTTGATTTCAGCCTTGTGAGACTAAGCAGAGAACCCAGTTACACTGTGCCCAGCCTTCTGACCTATTGAAACTGCAAGATAGTAAATGTGTGATGTTTTTATTTGTTTGTGTTAACTGGTCATACAGCAATAGAAAATTAAAACACTGTGCTAAATGCTTGATATGGACAATTTTTGACTACTGCTACTAGAGCACTTTTTATTCATAATTCAGGTAAGAAAAAAAAAGCAAGCTTCATCATGTACAAAATAATTTACTCTAGAAATATGCTCAGAGAATCTCAGGCTTAATTTTGAAGGTGGAATTTGAGAAGATGCTAAATTAAATTGCTTCAAATAATAAGGGAACATTAATATTAGCTCTGGAAGCCCTGGCTATAAGAATTTGAGGACTGGAGAAGGAAGAAGAGGTTTCTGGAGATGGAGTAAACAATGACTTCTGCACATGGCAGAGGACTCAGGCATATGGGAGATGAGCTGTAAGAGGGGCCTGGGTGGGAAATGCCCAGTGGACTTTAGGAATAGTGAAGTCTGATATCAATATTTCACTGTTTCCTGTTTAGTGTTGTAATTTTTCTGTTATTCCTAATATTTGGCAAATTCTGTTTTGCATTTAAAAATTTAAAAAAGGAAATGTGGTCTAGATTTGAGTTCATACATGCATTTCATATATATACATATATATATATATATATATATATATACATATATATATATATATACATATATATATATATATGCTTTCGAGAGTAGACCACCATGATGTGTTAGAAGTTTGGCCTCACAAGTCAAACACATTTCCAGCTCTCCTCAAATATCCTATACTCATGATCATCTGAACACATATGGTTGGGAATATAAAAGTCAACTTATTGAAAACAGCCTCATTGCAAACCACATTGCATAGAATGAGCCCTGATATAAATTGACCACCCTTTATGTAGATGCCTCGCATGCAATAAAACTTCATTAACTTCAAATACCAAGCACCAGAATATTAAGGCACTCTGAATAGAAAGAGAATGAGTGGATCTGGTCATCTGGCGAGTAACAATTTTTTGCATTGCATTATACATAGCTTGCAACAAATTACCATTCGATTAATGAGATTTAACGCTGGCTGTGTGGCTATGTTTGTATGTGTGGAAGGACCATGAAAAATGAGCAGATTTTTCTGTCTGTCTGGGGCAAGAGGAATGAGGCTGATCACAGCAGGGTCTATGAATTCTGTTTAACTTACAAGAGTTGTGCTTTCAAGGCCAGCCAGTCAGGCTTGGACTGTCCTCTGTGGATCTAGTGCATACTGCTTCATGGCAATATGTATTAAATTAAGATTAGCTCCAAGAAAAAAAAATACAGATATAAAATCCTTGTGTGAGGTTGAATCTGCAAGCAGAGTATTTAACAAGTTAAAAGCGAGGTGTGAGGATGAGGTAATATCACCTGCAGGGGTTTCATATGAGCACCAAATATTTAGAAAAGGTTGGAACATTGTCCATAGTGACATGAGTCCTTCATCCAGTCATTTGTACCATGTAGAAAAAGGCTGGAACTGTCAGAGATGGATTTCATTTAAATATATTATTTTGAGAATGATTGATAAGGAGTAAAATGGGAATAATGCATTCAGTGGAATAGAAATGTAAGAAAAGTTTGTGCATTGTTGACTGATGAGGTCAAATAAATGAGATTTGACTAGGAAACATGGCTTTAGCTGTAGCACTGTAAGTAAACAAACTACAGTGTTTTCCTATGACATGAAAGCAAGACTTCTGATTGCAAGGACAGCCTCCAATATTTCCAAGAACCTCAACTAATAGCCAGCATTTAGTGAGTGCCTTCTGTATACTATGCATTTTACATTCCTTATTCCACTTAATCCTCACAACAACCATCTGAGATGGAAACTTTCACCAGCCCCATTTCAAACAGGAGTCAACTGAGAGTAATAGTCACGTATAATTAGGTAAAAGTGGGAATCAAATCTCAGTAGTGAAGTCAAGAGCACTGTTTTTAATCACTCCTTATTGCTTTCTCCCAAGAAAGTATGTGGCAATTTGCAAACCCTCTGCCGACTGAAAAAAATGCACAACCTAAAGGTTGAGAATTATGTTTTATTTGGTGGATTTTCTGAGAACTTAAGCCCAGAGGACAGCCTCTCAGATCGCTCTGAGGGACTGCTTCGAAGAGGTAAGGGAGGAGCCAGTGTATACAAGGGTTTTTGCAACAAAAACCAGGTAGTCAGAACATCAAAATATCACTGTTTATTAAAGAAAATCAGACATCTGAAGTTAGTGGATGTCGTGCTTTTCTATGTATGGGAAGATGCAAGAGTTTGGGCTCAGTTAAATCATTCCTTTGGTATGCACCTAAACTATCTAGGGCCAGTATCCTGTTCTTTCCCATCTGCATCCCCTCAGGGGACACTGTTGGAGGTGGCTGCAGTGGTTGATGGCTTGATGACGGCAACATCCTTTGTTTGCTGATGTGGCAGGAGGCATTCTTAGTCCCCAACCCTATTGCTGACTTTCCATGTTAGGGTAAAATTGCTGAAGCATCTCAGATTTTTGTGATGCAAATAGAATGGGGTGACTGTTGACTTGGTGATTGTTTTTTTTTTTTGTCTGTGATTTAAAAAAAAAAAGGCAAAGTATCTGTACTCTTAGTGCTCATAGTTGGTGCACTAAGCGCAGTTGTCTAAGGTGCTGTTGTCCAATTGCCCACGATCATCTTTTTTTTACCCAACTGTGTTCAAGAAACCCAATCCACCGTCAAAGCTGCACTCCTGCTACAGGGAGCAGTAAATGAGGCAGCAACCTCCTTGCCATGGGACTTCATTTTATCTCTTTCTCTTGGTACTTCATTCTTTTGACATTATTTTAATGATAGGGTTTTCTATCAAGGGTGGTTTTCCCTAGGTATTTGACATTCAGAAAAAAATGTCTAATTCTTAGTCAGATGTAGTCTTAATGGAAAGGTGGTAGTGGAGTTGATTATTGATAGGGCTGCCTAATATGAAAAGTAATTTGATCATTCAATCAGCTCCTAAATCAGGGGCTTCCAGAAAGTCATTGAAGTACATTTACATCTCCATGGCACCTAGAGGTGAGCAGAGACTCACCTCTATGTAGTATATGGTACCTATACTAGGTACCATAGAGCAAGTAATAGGAATATTTGCATTAAAATCTTCTGACTACTTTGAGAGTCAGTTGAGTAGGGTAATAGGTATCTGAAAGGATCTACACACGTAAGATCTAGAAATAAAATTTGAAGAACACCGAAAGTCACTCAAATTTAGGATAAATTCACTGCCATCTCCATCTAATCTTCCATGTCATTCTGACAATTTCAACTTGCCAAGTGGCCATACCAACAAGCTCTGAAATTGTATGACCCTAGGTGAGTTGAGACAGAGTAAACGGAGCTGGTGCTGAGCTATTTCCACATATTACTTCTGCTTAGAGGAGTAAATCTCATTGGCTGCCGAGTTCTGTGTACATGATCTGAAAGCTCCATGGCAGGGAGGAGCCTGAAATAAAAACAGAGCTCCCCCACATTATTCATTACTATAGATTCGGGCCTCCTTGTTGGAAGAAAACTTTGGAGATCTTAAGAGTGGAGAACTATGAATAAGAAGTCCCATATCAAAGGGTAGAAACATTTATAGTCATGAATACTTTTAAGTAATCCATAAAACAGCCTTTACATCATTCATGTTGCTTAGTTTGAACATCCTGTTTCTGATCCTATAAGGGGTCTGTGGGTTAAATGGGATGTGAATATTGGCAGTTGTAGTCAGCAGTGTTCTACTGGAGGGCAGCTTGGAGTGGTGAAAGTAGTCATTCTGGAGCACAAAGCAGAAACTATAAAATAATTTTGAAACTATAAATTCGACATAGCTAGAGCCTAGGCCATTGGCAAATGCCCTTATAACATAAGCTCCTATTTTTTGTTAATTTTTACTATTTTATGGAATTATGACTCAATGAAAATAGAAGAACAGTATGGTAGAGTAAAAGATATCTTCATTTTAGGAGCTGAAATTTCTCAGTTTTCTCAATATTTAACTTATTTGTTAATTCATTCATTTATCTAATGAACATATATTGAATATCTATAAATGTGGTAGACATTTCAAGTGTTGCCTTGTTGTAAATATATGATCCTAGACAAGACATTTGAATTCTGAGACTTAATTTTCTCTTCTCTATAATGGAGAAAATACCTAAAAGATTGTGTGTATGTATATGTGTGTTTGTATAGTAATAAATTTAGTTACTATTTAGAATAATAATTTATAAAATGCTGTATTACATAGTACATACTTGTAGCATAACTATCTTAAAGGAAATGAAAACACTGTATCTCCCAAACTACTTTCCTAAAGAGACATTTATTAGGATAATACTCAGTAATATGTCTTTGTATTGTTTGGGGTGATTTTGTACTTGAAGTCAGTGAAATTTTCCATTGGTGCTAGAGTAGAAGAAAGGTCTTCTTGTGATCTGGATTCCAACGGCTTTGATCATGGGTTCCCATGGCTGTTCCTTTCTTGCCCTTTGTTGATTGGCTTTTCTCTAGTTAACAGTGCTCTAACTCACAGTTGGAAACTTTGACGAAAATGGCATTACTGAGTCTAGGATTATTGCTGTTGCTGAATGGATCCCTTATATTTGCAGATCCACTTATACTTAATTTTGGCCGAACAGTTTTCTACTTAAATCTGGGAGGTTAGGCGAGGTATTACTATCCCATCTTATAGATGACAGAACTGAGGCTCAGAGTGTCATGAACCAGTAAATGTTAATTTCAGGCAAGGAGCTCAACACTAAAAAATGTCACTGCTTATTCCACTACTTAATGATTCTCAATAAGGTGCTGTACCTCATTATGGGAGTGCATTAGAACCTCAGAATGTGGAGGTATATGAACAGTTTGAAATTATGAAAGTACTTTACAAAACTGTAATTCATTTGCTTTTAACTGTATTTAATTTATTTGGAAATAACAAAGAGAGAATGGAATTTTTTAAGTTTATTAAAGGTGTATAGATTAAGTCATTTGTATACCACCTTAGTAATTTTTGTCATGTAAATCTCATATCTATATTATAATTTACTTGATATTTTTCTTTAAATGTGATTCCCTGCTTTTGGTTAAATATATTTTTAAAATAAACTTTACATCATTCCTGTAGATGAAAAGCTGGAATAGCTTGCCACAAAAATAAGGTAGCCAATTAATAAAGGAATAACTATTAAAATGAAATATAGATGTATCTAAAGACATCATACAATTGTCACTTGTTCACTTTACCTAGAGTGAACCATACTTTAAGAAATTTTGGGGTTAAAAATCTGGGAAATATTGTGTTGTCATAAAATGTCTCTCCTGATAACTTTCAATATTTCCATACCTCATTAAAACTGCCTGAAATTTACAGAACCCAGAATTTTTTTGTTCTTTCATTTGTGAAAATTGCTTCTTTATTTCTACACATTGTGTGGTGTGGTGTTTTCGCATAACTGTCCTCTAAAATCCATTCTCTTCCTATTTTCAGTATTGGGTTCTTCCCCATGTCACCAAATTTTAACTGGACACGTAGGCTAGTTAACCATATACTACATTTCCTAGTCTTCATTGCAGTTAGATGTTGCCATGTAAGTTATGGCCAGTGAGATGTGAGCAGAAGTGATATGTGTAAACTTCACAGTATCAGCTTAAAAGGAAACTATTTGTGTTCTGTTTTTCCTTCCTCTTCCCCACAAAGTGCCCTAACTGATAAATTTAGTATTCTCATTTTTTTAGTGAAGAGATATTTATTAATGAGAAAATATTTGCAAGAGAAATATCTGATAAAGGACTGTTATCCAAAATATACGAAGAACTCAAACTCTACCGTAAAAAAATAAAACAACCCAATTTTAAAAAATGGGCCAAAGACCTGAGCAGACACCTCGTCAAGAAGATATACAGGTGACGCTGGTCAGAATGGCCATCACTAAAAGTCTACAAATAACAAATGCTGGAGCGGATGTGGAGAAAAGGGAACACTCCTACACTGTTGGTGGGAATGTAAGTTGGTACAGCCACTATCGAAAACAGTATGAATGTTCCTCAGAAAACTAAAAATAGAATTACCATATGATCCAGCAATCCCACTCCTGGAATATACCTGAACAAAACTATAATTCAAAAAGATACATGCACCCCTATGTTCATAGTGGCACTATTTACAATAGACAAAACATGGAGACAACCTAAATGTTCATCGACAGATGAATGGATAAAGAAGATGTGGTACGTATATACAATGGAATACTACAATGCCATTTGCAGCAACATGGATGCAACTAGAGATTATCATACTAAGTGAAAGTCAGAAAGAGAAAGACAGATATCATATGATATCACTTATATATGGAACCTAAAATATGGCACAAATGAACCTATCTACAAAACAGAAACATATTCATAGACATAGAGAACAGACTTGTGGTTGCCAAGGGGGAAGGGGTGAGGGAGAGGGATGGACTGGGAATTTGGGGTTGGTAGATGCAAATTATTACATTTAGAATGGATAAACAGCAAGGTCCTAATATATAGCACAGGGAACTATATACAATATCCTGTGATAAACCATAATGAAAAAGAATATTAAAAAAGAATATATCTTTGTGTGTAACTGAGTCACTTTGCTCTACAGCAAAGATTGGCACAACGTTGTAAACCAGCTGTACTTCAATAAAAAAATTTAAAAAAAAGATATGCAGGTGACAAATAAACATATGAAAGATGCTCCACATTATATGTCCTCAGGAAAATGCAAAACAAAACAGTGAGCTGTTATCAAACCCCTGTCAGAATAGTTGAATTCCAGAATACTGACAACACCAAATACTGATGAAGTAGACCAACAGGAACTCTCTTTCACTGCTGATGGTAATGCAAGATGGTACAGCTCCTTTGGAAGATGGTTTGGCAGTTTCTTACAAAACTAAACATACGCTTACCGTGCAGTCCAGCAATCACACTCCTTGGTACTTGGTAACAGAATAAGTATGTGTATAAGAGAAAGACAGGAGTCAAGAATGACTTTAAGATGGTTAGTGTGAGCAACTTGATGAATAAAAGATGCTTATGGGGAGTGGATTGGGCTTGGAGATATATATTTGGGCGTCATCAGTATACAGGTGACCTTTAAAACCATTGGGGTTCAATGATATCAAGTAGGGAATAACTGATTATAGTAAGCAGTCAGTAAATGATAGCTGTTATGGACAGATACAAATTTACTTCTTGAGGAAAATGTTGACCCTGTTTGATGATTCCCCAGAGGGTGACACGTCCCACTGTCCTTGTGAAACACGTTTAACATCCAAGTGGTACAGCTTTTCTCAAAGTAACAAGTCAAAAATTTAGTCTGATCTTACGGTTCTATCAGAATCCTGATTGAGAGCATTGGAATTAGAAAAAGGTAAACATAGAGATAGGCTCCCTGTCTATGGCTATGGGAAATTTAAACAATAAAATTGTATCAAGCTAGATAAACATTAATTATTTTTATAGTTCATTTATTTAACAAATATTGAAAATCTTTACCCTGACATAGGCACTTGGGATATAAAAATGAATAAAGCACAGTCCTTGCCTTCAACAAGCAATGACTCTAGCAGCAGGAAAATGATGATACAACGATAAAGGCATATACTTGTGTTGGAGGTAAACAGTGGTTCTGTGTAGTATGTTGAAAAATGCCTAACTCAGCCTGAGGGACAAAAAGTTAATTAAGGCAAGCTTTGAGAAGGAGACAACACCCACAACAAATACAAACAGACGAGTGGAAATTAACTATGTGCAGGAGGTGGGTATAACATTGAAGTCCAAGAGGATATACAGGCCAAGACTGCATATCGTAGCCTTCTAAAGAGATGCCTTATCTAAATAAGGACTCAATGTTAGGCTCTGCTTTTTAAACTTATGGTTTTTTACAAGAAAGTATTTATGTACAGAATCCTTCTGCATCTGTTTCAAAGTTGCCTTTTTATATGTTTTATTATCTTTTGGGTAAATATATGGTAAATTCCTTCCCAGGAAAATTTTTTGTTTCTCTTGATGAACTAGCATCTTCTGTTATTTAGACTTTGAGTACCTTTTGCCTTGGGTGTCAAGAAGCCCAGAACCATGTTTAATGCTCAGTCATGATAGCTATAACCCATATTTCTGTTCAGTTTATTTTCCCTTAGAATCTATGCTGTTTTCTGTTTCTGCTGTTAAATGATCTGATTATGTGCTGTCTTTCATGGTAAGCTAACACAAAATCTTTTTGAAGTAGGTTGGGGATAAACTATATATATAAATATACACATAAATACTACATAGCCTAGATGGAAAGCAGGCATCATATGATGATTTTGGAGCTGCAAAAATCATATACATGTTAGATGGTAATGCATTCTAAGGTTCACATTATACAGCTGTTGAACCATGCAAAAGCCCATTTGGCATTGTTCCTTCTAGTTTATGTAACATTTTTGTTATTTAGCTAATTTTAATCTCCTTTTCCTCTTTCATTGAATCACTAAATGTCTATCCTGCTCAAAGTACTTGGTATGTTTTTCCCTTTGGCTATCACCTGCTCTGTTTCTAAGGAGTTTCTCTGGTAACAGTCTCTTCCCACTCTCTCCCTATACTCCTCCATCTCTATAGTTACTCTGAGAGCCATCCTATCAGTACAGCCTGACTCCCTGGCTACAAAACATGGGTGCATGGGTAGCTACCTTTCCCAAGATTGGAACATAAAAATCTTTATGATGTTGGAAATGAGAGGTTCTAGTTTAGTCTGCTCTTTACAATAGAATAAATGAAAATTCAGGAATTGCTGGCTATGTCTGGGGTGTAGCAGGAAAAGTTGGTTAGTGAGAAGAATGAAATAGGTATAGAGGAGGGGATAGAGTTGAAAGTAGTAGTTCTAGTGTATGAGATTGCCAGTTAGGCTTGTGGACCTCAAAGGTGGGGGTGGTACCACGAGGAAACATATAGCTCACGCAGAAACATGAGACTAGAAACTGCATTTTACATGCCAGGTTGCCACAAGCCATTTTCTCATCCCCTGCACTTTCCTCAGAGGTAGGACTCCTGCAGTCAGAATCTGGACTGTCCACCTAAGAAAGAGGGATTTTCACTTATGCCGTGGAAATACACTCAAATTACAATATTATGCTAAGTGAACAGTCACTTTCTGATGTATAAACATTACCAAACTTTTGCAGAGCACTAAGGCATAAGAGTGAAGCAATAAACTTAACAGAATCCCTAGCTCCTCATGAAACAGATTTAGCATAGAAAATGGAAGGAAATATAAAGATAGGTATAAATAATACTTGTATAAATATTTGAGAGAGTAACCCATTCTTAAAAGTGAACAAAAATGGATCCCTGCAAAAGGAATAGTCAGTCTTTATAATTAAAAACATAAATGATGAAATAAAAACTTAATAGTTTAGTTGAGTAGCATGCAAGACAAAAGAGAAGATAAAACTGATGAATTCAAGATTTTTGTGTTAGGTAAACAAATCCATCAAATTCAGTTATATTCTCCTTATGAGACACATATGCAAAAGAAAAATAAAACAATAAAAAGTAAAAAAGTGACTGATACTTTGAAAGTGTTAACAAAAAGAATAGAGGCATGTAACAAAAGAGAATTCAAGGTGAAAACTATCACATAGAAAAAAAGTAATGATTTTTATAGATAAAAATTATAATGTATTATAAGTACTTATGCTAATTTATAAGAAATACATATAGAAAAAGCTATTAGAAATGTAAGCAATAGAAAAGAATTCATACCACCCCTGTCTCAGAAACCAATGAATTACATATTTTTAAAAATGTAAAGATATAGAGAAGATGGATGAATCATGCTAGAAAGTTGATTTAATTTTATTCTACTCAATAAGGAGAGAATATACTTGGTTTTTAAATACCAATGGAATAGTTTTAAAGTTATCCATTCTAAGGCTACAAAGAATATTAAAGGATATTTTAAAAACACAAAGTTGCATTAGCAACAAAAGATAGCAAACAAAGAAGTCAATAAATAAAATTCAATTACATAGAGATTAACAACAAAAACATACCGACCTCTTCTAAACTTTTGAGTTTAAGAGGAAGTTAGGGCTTCCCTGGTGGCCCAGTGGTTGAGAGTCCGCCTGCCGATGCAGGGGACACGGGTTCGTTCCCCGGTCCGGGAGGATCCCACATGCCGCGGAGCGGCTGGGCCCGTGAGCCTGCACGTCCGGAGCCTGTGCTCTGTGGTGGGAGAGGCCACAACAGTGAGAGGCCCGTGTACCACAAAAAAAAAAAAAAAAAAAAAAAAAGAGGAAGTTAAAACTGAAATCACAGACTATTAAGAAATGAATAACAATGCAAACTAACAGGATGCAATCAAAGTGATTTTCAGGAAAATTAGTATTCATGAAGACAAATTAAATGAGGTGAGCTTTAATCTTAGAAGCAAATAAAGTAATAAGTAAAAGCAAATGAAATATATGGAAATAATTATTAAATATAACAGAATAAATTAATAATTTGAAAACATAATCATTCTTTGAAAAATAAAGTAAAACAATAAAAATTTGGCCTGTGTGGGAGAAACAGAGAGAAAGAAAGAATGAGACAGAGACAAAGGACAGATGTACTGAAGCTAGAAGAAGAAGCATAAGCACACTTATGGCGAAGATTTTTTAAAAGAAGACTCTTTGGTGCTTCAGATCGCAGTTGAAACTGGTAGCCTTCTAGGTAGCCCAATAAATGGGTCTAAGCTTAATAGTAAGTGGTGCATCTTTCTTGATGGTACAAATTGTAACATGCAACACTTTGAGCTATATTTTAATATTTTTTTCTTTGTATTTAATTTTTGATAGTTTGATTAATATGTGTTTTGGTGTGTTTCTCCTTGGATTTATCCTGTATGGGACTCTCTGCACTTCCTGGACTTGACTGACCATTTCCTTACCCATATTAGGGAAGTTTTCAACTCTAATCTCTTCAAATATTTTCTCAGTCCCTTTCTTTTTCTCTTCTTCTTCTGGGACCCCTATATTTGAATGTTGGTGCATTTAATGTTGTCCCAGAGGTCTCTGAGATTGTCCTCAATTCTTTTCATTCTTCTTTCTTTATTCTGCTCTGTGGTAGTTATTTCCACTATTTTATCTTCCAGGTCACTTATCCGTTCTTCTGCCTCAGTTATTCTGCTGTTGATTCCTTATAGAGAATTTTTAATTTCATTTATTGTGTTGTTCATCATTGTTTGTTTGCTCTTTAGTTCTTCTAGGTCCTTGTTAAATTTCTTGTATTTTCTTCATTCTATTTCCAAGATTTTGAATCATCTTTACTATCATTACTCTGAATTCTTTTTCAGGTAGACTGCCTATTTCCTCTTCATTTGTTTGGTCTGATGGGTTTTTGCCTTTCTCCTTCATCTGCTGTGTATTTCTCTGCCTTCTCATTTTGCTTAACTTACTGTGTTTGGGATCTCCTTTTCGCAGGCTGCAGGTTCGTAGTTCCCGTTGTTTTTGGTGTCTTGCCCCAGTGCCTACAGTTGGTTCAGTGGGTTGTGTAGGCTTCCTGGTGGAGGGGACTGGTGCCTGTGTTCTGGTGGATGAGGCTGGATCTTTTCTTGCTGGTGGGCAGACCCACATCCAGTGGTGTGTTTTGGGGTGTCTGTGGTCTTATTATGATTTTAGACAGCCTCTCTGCTAATGGGTGGGGTTGTGTTCCTGTCTTGCTAGTTGTTTGGCATGGGGTGTCCAGCACTGTAGCTTGATGGTCGTTGAGTGGAGTTGGGCCTTAACGTTGAGATGGAGATCTCTGGGAGAGCTATTGCCGTTTGATATTACATGGGGCTGGGAGGTCTCTCTGGCGGTCCAATGTCCTGAGCTCGGCTCTCCCACCTCAGAGGCACAGGCCTGACACCCAACCAGAGCACCAAGACCCTGTCAGCCACACGGCCAAATGGATCACCAACTACAAGGAATGCAACATCACTGGTATCAGCATCCTTTAAAATATGATCTGCTTCCTGTTCCACTTCTTCTCTATCAGCGAGAATCAATTTTCTTCCATAAAACTCTTCCAGAACTTCCTTCCCTACAGTCAGAACTGAGGTATAGGCTTCCAGATACACTCGACTGTAACGTCTCAGAACTTCCAGGCCCTTGACTGTGATGTCCTTGGCATCTCCCAGGCCCAAACCGATCATGTAAAGCATTTCAAAGTCCAGGAGGAGGGCGACCTTTGAGAGAATCGTAGCTGGGTCTTCCCCAAACTCCTATCTGCTGGCATTTCCCAGAAGCAGCTGCCTAACCCAAGGATTTGCACGGAGTGAGGATCCACGCTGCCGGCCTCACCTACGGTCTGAGCTATATTTTAGCCAGGACTTAGTACACTAGTGTGGTATTCTGCGAACTGTGAAGACAATGAAGGTTGCTGTGAACTGTTCTGGGGTAGAGCACAGCAGAGTTAGCATAGGCCATAGCAAACAGTGAATATTAGCTTTTCTCTATATGTAAAAGCAAACTGCTTTTATCCTCCTAATTCGTGGGTTTCAAGAAGAATGCATTCACCAGATCGTTAGGTGCATAGCAAATACCACATCTAGCACTATAGCTGAGCCTGGGACTACCATCTGATTAAGATTATGATAGTTGGCCATCATCTATGATGATCCATATGGCTTTTGCAGAGACAGGACAGGTGAATTGAATGGGGATACAATGGAGACAATCACCCCTTCATCCTCTATAATTCCCTGTGTAAGTCTTTGATGGTAGCATTAAGGGCAGTTCCTCTCAGGATGAAGTATTCTTTCTGATTGTCTATCAGGATTAGGGATGAAAGAGTTGTTTGTTTTTTTTTTCAGAAGCTTCCACTTGGTCCTTCCTATGATAAAAACTTTAATTTATAGAGCAGAGAATTGAAGTGAAGGTGCTTCTACCTATTGAATATATCTAAACCTAACTATACACTTGACCAGGGGAATAACCACAGGATGGTTGCATAGACCCATCAGAACAATGTAAGAGAGATTTGGGCAAGACTCCACTAATCACCTGGCCTCCATACATTCCTTTTCTAGCAGTGGGAAGCGTGGTGGTGTTTTGGTTCACCTGGAATCAGTGTCAGCTCAGACACTACATCTTAACAGTTATTGAAATGTCTGAGTACTGCCCTTCTCCAACACACAGTTACCTTGGCTAACAGGCATATGTCACTTTGGGAGAAGGATTAAGGGGATTTTGCCATGTGTTATTCTGTGGCATTTCAGGGTCCTTTTGCCCCTTCAATTATTGGCTCAGTCTGTGAATTGACTTGAATCTGGAAACTGGATGAAGAATCATAATTTTTCATTGTGTTAAAATCCTGTGTCAAACCTGAAAAGTTCTAAATCCTGTGTCAAACCTGAAAAGTTCTATGTCCAAAGAATCTGAAAGAAATATAATTTTTCATTATGGTTGCTGACATAGACCTTTATTTATTTGAACTTGCTTATTTTTCTGAATTGTAAAAATTGAGTAACATAGTAGTCAGTTGTCCTTTTATCTTGCCCTTAGGCAAGAGACATTAACTATTGCTGGATTTCTACAGGTCCTGCAAACCAATCTGGTGTACTGTACATTGTTAAACTATATCCAGTTAACCTTTACAGAAGTTTAAGTGTGCCAACTGGACCCTGCTGTTTCAGGATCCATTTATTCCCAGTGTCAAGATCTCTCACCATCTACGCTGCCCCACAGAGGACAACCACTATCAATCTTGTCAAAGATGTACCCCTTATTGGTGAGTTTCTTATTGTTATAGCTGAACCCTTCTGGTTTCACAAAATAAATCCTGTCTGATATTCTTACCTCTTAGCTTTCTAACTCTTTCTCAAGACTATGCCAATGAGTTCCTGGCATCTACTTGGCCATCAGTATGTCAGATTTCAAGGAGTGATCCCAGAAGTGTTTTAGGATATCTGTGCCAGAATAGGGATGCCAAGTCAAGTGTGAATGCTCCAATTTGAATATATCCCCCAAAGAAGCCTATTTTCTGACCCATCTTCTATTCTAACACCCCCAAGACACACTTTTACACCCTATTCCCACAATTCCTGCTAATATACCATTCCTGCTAGTATACAGGATATTAGGTTTTTATTGCTGCCGTAACAAATAACCACAAATTTAGTGACTTAAAATGCCACAACTTTTTCACAGTTTTGTAAGTCAAAAGTCAGTGTGGGTCTCATTGAACTGAAATCCAGTTGTCAGCAGGTTAAGTTCCTTTCTAGAAGCTGTAGGGGAGAATAGGTTTTCTGCTCATTTGGGTAGTTGGTGGAATTCAGTACCTTGTAGCTATAGGACTGAGGTCCCCATTTTCTTACTGACTGTAAGATGAGGACTGTTCCCAGCTTCTAAAGGCTGCCACATACGTTGGCTGGTGGCCCTGTTTCTCCCTCTTCACAGCCAGCAAAAGTGAGTCGAGTCCTCCTCTGGGCACAGTGCTCTGACCTTCTCTTCTGCCTTTCTCTTCCTCATATGATTAAATCAGACCAGTCCAGAAAAATTTCCACATTTTAAGGTTTTAATCTTAATCACATTTGCCGAATCTCTTTTGGCATGTAATATTCATAGGTCTCAGGGATTAGGGCATGAACATTTTGGGGCACCATTATTCTAACACACACAGATTCTATTATTCCCTTGGTATGTGTGCTGTTTCCTCCTAAAGCAGGGGCTATAATTCCCTGCTTGGTCTGTGTGGCCTTTAACAGTACAGGGTCTCTCACTAAGGGAAAACTATTCTCTGGCAAGAGGGAGGGGAATGTTCTCGCTGGCCTGGAAGGTCCAGGGAAATCTGGGGGTTCAGGATTCTCAGGCTTAGATGAATGTATAAACAAATTGTGGTCTACACAATGGAATGCTATTTAGCAATTAAAAGAAACAAACTAACAAAAAGGATGACTCTTAAAAGTATTATGTTAAGTGAAAGAACATAGACATAAAAACCTTCATACTATATAATTCCACTTATGTGGCATTCTAGAAAAGGTGAGACTCTAGAGATAGAAAACAGATCAGTAGTTGCCAGAGGCTGGGGATTTCGGGAGGGGGTTGACTGCAAAGGAACATGAGGGAACTTTTTAAGGATGATTTTGTATCTTGAGTATGTTTGGGGTTGCATGAGCGTGTGAATTTGTCAAAACTTATTGCCTTGTATGCTTAAAAGAGGCAAATTTATTGTATTTAAGTTATCCTTCAATAAATCTGATTTTACAAAAAAAAATAAAAAGTCTCAGGCTTATTCATTAAATGTCCCCCTTCCAGGTCACACAGTTACACCTTTTTTTTCTACCAGGTACCAACTTTGACATAAGAAATCCTTTAAGGTTTGCAGTTAATCTCTGTTAAAGGTCTGCCACCCATACACTTAGATCAGGGGCCAGAGTTTCAGCACAGTCTGCCCTGCAGTTGCACTAGAGTAGCGTCTTTTTCCTTTATAGAGGACCTATAGCTTTCATAGCTGGCCCTGAGTTGAAATTGGCTATTATGTTCTTATTTGCTTTTTATTCAAGACTTCCAACAAATAAAACCAGTCTGTTCTATAATTATTATAATTATCATTGGCTCCATATACCATTTGTCTGCCACAGCCACTGTATAATCCGATGTTGTACCTTCTAGTGGCACTTGATCCAAAACAACAGGTAAAATTCTTAGTAATTCTAATTCTACTGAATTCCAATGGTAATCCTCACCCCAACTACCAGTAGGAAATAGAGATTGTATTGCCATCTGACTGCTGAGTGATCAGGCTTCAAAAATTCCATCTTGAGAGTCTCTTATCTAGGCCACTCTTGGTACTAATTGGATTATTAACAAGTTCCCCAGAAATATGAGTCTGAGACAAAGTTTTATTAGTGAGAGGTGTGCGTATATTTTTGGAGAGTATAGTCCCAGGGAGGAGGGATAAGGAAAGAGCAGTGAAGCAGAGAAGAGAGAGCCAATACAAAGATACATTACTGAGTTGGCCAGTGCTACGAGCTACTGGTTACTTAATTCTGCAGTACTGTCTAAGAAACCATATGAAAAACCTTTCAACTGTCCATTTGGGGAAAAAATTAATCCATCAGCTCCCAATTGTCATTGAATAAAGACTTGCCTAGAGGTTAACTCCTTTTTATTTCTGGATTGCATATGCAGGCTTTGAGTTAGTTACCTTTGTGTCCTACTCTGGGGCCTCAAAAGAGGAGTCTCGGGATTGGAGATAAAATAAACAAATGGAATGGGTGGTGCAATGGACTGAATGCTTGTGTTCCTCTTAAATTTATATGTGGAAATCTAATCCCCCAATGTGATGGTATTAGGAGGTAGGGCCTTTGGGAGATGATTAGGTCATGAGAGTAGAACCCTCATGAATGGAATTAGTGCCCTTAGAAAAGAGACAATAGAGAGTTCTCTAGCTCTTTTCGTCATGTGAGGACCCAGCTAGAAGATGGCTGTCTATGAACCAGGAAGCAGGTTCTCACTAGATTACCTTGATTGGACTTACCAGCATCTAGAACTGTAAGAAATAAAATCTCAGTTGTTTATAAGCCACCCAGCCTATTGCACTTTGTTATAGAGCCTGAAGTGACTAAGATAGGTGGCCTGAAGCTAGATGCTATCAGTTGTACAACATGAAGCTAGTAGAAATCTTGGCAGAGCTGGTTGCCATGGTTGTGGTGGAGTACTGGGCAGGAGAGACCAAGGGAGTGTGATGTAGTAATTGAAAGATGTCCAGTGTACTATCTGATAAAGTTGTGAGGATTATATGAGTTAATATATGTAAAACAGAAGATTGCTCAGCATGTTGCATGCATAGCCAATAAATCTGTTCTGTTCTATCGGTTCCGCTCTGTATCATCATGGTGGACCTAATCAAGATGTAGAACTTGGCTTTCTTGTTTGATCTTTCTCCTAATGCTGGTGCTAATGTTCTATATCTTGTTTTCAATCAAGAAAACACTTAAGGTATACAGATCAAAACTGAGGAAAAATAATGAAAGCCTTCCTGCCTGAGGGTTTTCTCTCCATGTGGTCAGAGCTTGGGTAATGCCTGTTAAATTTACTTCAACCTTTTCTTATAAGTTAACTATTTTTTAAGACCTGTGAATCTTTAACTTAATTTACTTGTAGCAAGAATCTCACTGCTTAGTATTATTCTTAGTGTTGTGGGCAAAAGAATAGTGTTTCTCAATCATGCCAACCTTAAGGATCCCTTTCCAGATGTTTATTTCAAGAGAGTACATTTCTTCATTGTGTAAAATTACCCAGAAATAAAGAAATGGAAGCTCTGACACTATGAATACATCACTATATGGAAAACACACTGCATTTTAACAAATAAGTTAGGAAATCATTTTTTTAGGAAGAAGAGAAGGAATTGTGTCACTGTAATGATAGCAAAAATTATGAAGCAGTTACTGTTTTACACTCTGTGCTGAGCATATGACATGCAATTTGTCATTTAGTCCCCACACAACTTATGAATAAGTCTGGCTTGTGTGGCTTGCCTGCTCTTCGTGACCAGTATACTTCCTGATTGATCAATGCCTGCACTATATTGGTCATTAAAAGTTTTGAATATCAGCCTTGGGAGTATCTATGTATTATAATTTCCATTTCATAGAGAAGAAACCGAGGACTTGGTAGATTGTCACTTAATATAATAGATTAGGCCACTTAGTTGTTACCTGGCAGAATAAATCCTTAAATTCCTGTTTCTTATCTTGCAAAGCTACTACCATGTCCTGTTGCCTCTGACATAAATATATCATGCTACTGTTCAGGTGGCTGGAGCACAGAAAACATCGCATGGTGGGTTAGCCAAGCATATGGGTGAGAATTAGGCTAATAAAAATTCACTGAAAGTGTTTTGCCCCAAAGAAAGCAAGGTGCCTGGCATTTTTTGGAGTTTATGTGTTGACAGTGTAAAGAACTGGTACAAAGAAGGTTGCCTTGCTTCTGACTTTATAGCCTCCATCTGGTCAGGAAAGGAATAAATTGACCACATCTGCTGCAAATCTGTGTCTGTGTTATTGGGCCTTGCAACTTTGTCACTGGCTCTCACAGTCTTGTCCCGCAGATCCAGGATACTATATCCCATGTAGAAGTTTGCCAATTTTCACACCTTTTTTACTCTTTAGCATTTTTCAATCTTCGATTCTCTTGGGCATCCATTATGGTAGCAGTTGGAAGATCTTTTTCTTTAAAGAGACAGATAGTAAATATGTTAGAATTTGTGGACCAGTAAGACAAGTGGAAGATAGTATAAATTATATTGATATTATATGCCAAGAAAGAAAGCACATATATACAAAATTTTTAATGATGAAACTCAAAATATAATACAAATAATTAAGTACAAATTTATTGGTAATATAACTCTATTAGTGAAAAAAATGGAATTATTTTGGGGGATAACATTTCACGTTAGGGCTCAAAATTAGTATTCTCTATTATCTAATTGATTACAAATATTCATCTGTAAAAGCCATTCTTAACACACGGGCTGTACCAAAACAGGTAGTAGGCCAGATTTGGCTTCACAGGCCATAGTTTTCCAACTCTTAGTTTAGGAAAAGCTTGAGCTTCTGTTGGGAGACAAGCAAAAATATGTATATTTAATAAGCAGGAAGGCATCATGGGCAGATTGCTGTAAAGAGTTTTATTAGGGTTTTGTGTGTGCAAAGGCAAAGAGGGAGAAATTTATATTTTGAGGATCCAATGATACTTGCCTCAGTGATTGGTTTCCAGCTCCAGCTCCATGGAGTTAGGTCTATGCATGTGGAAAGTGGGGCATCATCAGATTATAGAGGCATATTGTCGAGGGGCTTTGTGTTACACCCCTCTTGCTTCTCCCTCCCACCCTCCCTTTCCCACCCCTCTAGGTCATCACAAGGCACTGAGCTGATCTCCAGGTGCTATGCTGCTGCTTCCCACTAGCTATTTTACATTCGGTAGTGTATGTATGTCAATGCTACTCTCACTTCGCCCCAGCTTCCCCCTCCCCCCCATGTCCTCAAGTCCATTCTCTATGTCTGAGTCTTTTGAGGCAATGTTACTACACAAGAATTCCAGGCAGATCACTGTTTCTTTAGATATCTTGGAATGGTTAAGAAGTAACACATTGGTGAGTTGCTTTTCCACATGACACCATGAAGAGCTCTGTGGACCCACTTCCGTGAGAAACAAGAAAAGCTTGCAAAAACTATTTAAAAAAAAAAACAACCCAACAACGATTTAAAGTCTTTGTACATTATCCTAAGGTAGTAGCCTTATTCAAGAAAATCTACTGACTCTTAGTAAGAACCATGAGAGTCTGTGGCATTAGAGCCACAACCTGCTTCCTCCCCACGCCCCCATTCCCTCTTCTGAGTTCAGCTTGAGGGAAGCTCCACTACGGGCAGAAGAAGCCTCCCACTCTCCTCAGCTCCCAATCAAGGCTTATAATATCTGAACCGGAGAGGCAAACTGCCAACATTTCTCATTCCCTCTACCCCAAATTGAAGAGACTAAATTCCTGGTGAGTCAAGCTAAAAGATTTGGCAATCCTTTCCTCCACCCAGATCCTATGCCTAGTACAAAGGCCCTATTCCAGGCTGTTTTCAATATTCTCTCTTTGTCCTTGGCTTTTTGGCACTTTGATTATAACGTGTCTCAGTGTGGATCTATTTTGAATTTATACTTCTCGGAATATATATGTAAAATATGTAGAGTAGTTTTTCTTAAATATGTAGAATAGTGTCTTGTGAAATTTGAAGATTTTCAACTATTATTTCTTCAAATATTCTTTCTGCCCTTTTCTTTTCCTCCTCTTCTTATGGGATTCCTATTATGCTTATGTTGGTGTGCTTGATGGTTTCCCAATGTGTCTTAGATTCTGTTTTCTTTATCATTTTTTAATTTCTTCTCCTTAGACTAAATAATGTCTTCTTTTAGCTTTGCTAGTTCTTTTCTTCTGCCTGCTCAAAGCTGGTGTTAAACTCTTCTAATTTTTCATTTCAGTTGTTTTACTTTTCACCTCCAGAGTTTCTCTTTGGTTCCTTTTTATAATTTCCATTAACTGATAGTCTCTATTTGTTCATACATCATTCTCCTGGTTTACATTAGCTCTTTATTTATTGCTTTCTTTAGCCATTTAAGCATATTTGAACTCCCAGATTCTCTTGATTCTTTTGGGATGGCAGAGTGATCCCCTACTCATTGGATGCACACTGGATATTGTACAACAATTGGAAGCAGCAGATAAGTTGTACATATAGCAACATGGAGGGACCTTCAACATATAGACCTTAGTGAAAAATTAGGAAATGAAATAAATAATATAGAATAAAATAAGCAGCATAAATTATATAGTTAAAAAATACATGCACACAAAAATTACACATCTTATATAAAAATTTTTTAAAAAGAGAGAAGATATTAAACAGCATATAATGGTTGCCTCTGTAGGGAGACTTCCAAGTGAGAAAAGGGGATAAAAGTACTATAGCCATTATTTTGTAATAACTTTTAATGGAGGATAATCTATAAAAATACTGAATCACTGTGCTGTACACCTGAACTAATATAATATTGTAAATCAACTTTACTTCAATAAAAAAGTACATAATACATAGCAAAGAATGAATGTATGAATAAATAATATTTATTTAATATATTAGTATTCCATGTTGCTATATGTACAACTTATCTGCTGCTTTACTTCAGTAAAAAAGTACATGCATAGCAAATGAATGTATGAATAAGTAATATTTTATTATCTTTGGTTCTCCTGAACCAAAGATAATAAAGTATTATGAACTGGGGAAAATGATTAACTCAACCTTCTGCACCTGATGTCCATTAAGAAAAAGAATGCCCTACAGAAAACTCTTGAAACATATGATAAGTTTAGACTGTCCAAAAACGGAACTGGAAATTTGGAATGTGCCAGTTGGCTGACTAACAGTGAGTGTCTGGGGGCCGGTCATTTCCAAGGGAAGCTATTCCAAGGAACAACTGGCAATGGTTCTTTAATAGAAGGTCCCCATCCTTTTGGGGCCTTCTTTGCACCTGGATGTGGATGACATTCACAAGATGTGGGCTGCATGTATTAAGAGACTCTTGGATTTCTTCAAACTCTGAGGGATAGGGTACCCTTTTAGAGGTAACATCCTGTCTTCCTCTCTGACATTTCAGAGTTCTTCATTACAGCAATACTCAGGAGTATAAGATGGGAAGAAAATTGGATATAGGAGGCTGGAAATCACTTTCAAGCCTATTTCTCCTTGAACAAGCAGCGTTTCTCACGTATGATCTGTCTGAGCCAGGGAATGGAGAGAAGAGGAAGATGGCTCTGGAGTGTATAGTACTCTTTTGTACTTCTTAACAGCTGCTTATCCAGCTGAACCCGGAGGGAAGGAGATGCTAGTGATGTGAGCCAGAATAGTTATAGCTCCATGAAGGCAGTGGAATGCTGTCCTGAGGATAAAGTGGTGAAGCAGAATGAAGTATGAGGATCTAACAAAAGCTGGGCTGAATCCCTGAAGCTCTGCACTTATAGAGAGATTTTGCTTAGTCAGGGCAGGGAGAACATGTGGAAGCGGTACGGGCCAAATTCACACGCTGGAAATACTGCAGCCTCGGAAAGAACAGGGTAGAGAATGAAAAGTGAACAGGAAATGGGGAAATTCATTTCTGCAAGTTGTTTCATTTCCCACTTTTGTTCTGGTAGGAAGTCCTAGCATCAAAATCTGTATTAGTGCCGACCTTTCATCACACATTATCTTGGTCTCACTGCAAGATCAACTCATTTTATATTTCATCTCAATTTCGTTAATTTTTTATTTATCTGGAGCTGCATTGTCCTCTGTGGGAGTCACAAGCCATGTGTGGTTATTGAGTGCTTGAAATGGGGTTAGTGTGACCCAGGAAGAAAAAACCTTAATGTTATTTAATTATAATTAATATATTTTAAAATTTAAAAATGAAAGTAGTATAAAAGAGTTATCTCTTAAACACAACTTCATTGTTTTTGTAGGACTATGTTCCATGTTAACCATTGGAAATTTAACATCCAAATTGAGATTTGCTGTTAAGTGTAAAATATATACCAGATTTTGAAGACTTGATTCAATTAAAATAATGTAAATTATCTCATTAATAACTGTTTATATTGATTAAATATTAAAATGATTTTTGCATAATTGGGCTAAATAAAATGTTATTAAAATCATTTTACTTAAAAAAGTTTTTTAATATGGCCACTAGAAAACTTAAAAACAAGTGGCACTCATTATATTTCTATTGGACAGTTCCATTCTAGAACCTAGATTTTTCCAAATTTGCATTGTCTAATACCAGAGCTACTAGCCATAAGTGTGTTTACATTTACATTAATTAAACTAAAATAAAATTAAAAGTTCATTTCCTTAGCACTAACTATTTCAAGTGTTCAATAGCCATATGTGGCTAGTGCCTGCCCTACTGGATACTACAATCTAGGACTTGAAGGTAGATTGAATTGTTGGCCCTTATTCTTAACCTCTTCCTGAATCATGCCCTCTGCCAGGTAATTTTTCAGTTTTCTTAATAAAATATAGATTATAGAATATTTCTATTATTGCAGAAAGTTCTATTGGAGAGTGCTGCTCAAGTCAATGAAACTCCTCTTACTGTGAAAATTCATTTCAGAATTGTACTAATATACCGACAAGGACCAGACTGCCAGCTCCAGAGTGAGCTATAGCTCTTGAGCAACTGTCCGTTGACTGCAGAGTGACATCTAGATTCCTTAGCATGTCCCTTACAGCATGGGCCCAATTATGCTTTTATCCTCAAGGTCTACTTTGTCTCTTTGTGTCCCATCATGTCCACTCTAGTATATTCTTTTGTGGAAGCCTGCTCACCTACATGAAAATGATAACCTTCTCTCCCACAAACAGAAATAGGTAACATAAGAAGTTACAAGTAAATTCCCAGGAAGTTGGGGAAGGTATCTACATGAAAGCAGGTCTGAGTTCTTTCACCATAAGTTTTCCTAAACAGTATGCTTGCTATGCTTGCTCTTCTCTGTAATCATTAGAAGGAAAAAAAAACCACCTTAAATTAATAAGTTTTAAAAAGCAGAGGAGTTGCTCAGGGATTTTTTTTTTTTTTTTCTGTTCCTGCCTTATCCCTGGCCTGAGAACAGTGCTTGCACATAAGTAAGCACTTATCACATATTGCTGCTCTTCTTTAGAAGATAAATAAAACTCAGGGGTCTGCAAAAGAGAGACAAGAGTAACAGGTACCTGGCCCAAGTGAAGAAACAGTTCTTGAGACCTGAAGGAAGTTCTCTTTATGACAATGTTTATTGCATTAGTTTATTAATACGCTATTGATATTACAAGCATTTAAGATTAAAGGTAAATAAGCCATGATCCCTGCCTTCAGTAGGTTTATACCCTAGAGCAAGGTCTCATCTCAGACTTACTAACATTTTGGGCCAGATAATTTTTTATCGTGGGGCCTATCCTATGCATTGTATGATGTTTAACAGCATCCTTGGTATCTACCTACTAGATGCCAGTATCACCCCCACGCCTGCCTCCCCCCGACCCTGCCACACACACACACACCAGTTGTGACAATCAAAATTCTCCAGTCATAGCTAAATGTGTCTTGGTTGAGGACCACTATTCTAGGGAGAGAGAGTGAAATGTATAGATAGGGAAGGGTTATGTTATGATAGGGGCTATGGTCGAAATACCAATAGGGTAAAATGGGGGTATTAAGAAACACTTTTCCTCCCTGTGAGTGTGGTTGGTCAAGAAATACTTCATAAAAGTGTTATCCCCCAAATTCATTGCCCAGTGTTTTTCCCATTTACTTCTAACCCTGAGGGAGTAAATGCTAAGGACAAAAATGCATGTGGATGTTTTTAAAAGTTACAATAATTCTGGTGGTGTAAAATGTGAGTAATAGCTACCAGTGCTTAACTTACTTCATGAGTTAATATGGGCTTTAGGAGAAACTATTTTAAAAAGGCCAGAAGTCCCCAAATTTAAAGTTTGATACTGTAATCTATTACTATATAAGTGACTTTGGAAAAGTTATCTTGTTATTAATCAATACTTTTACACATCTAGTTTCTATGTGCTTTAGAGATACACAAAACTATGACTAGTATTAACCATACTCTAGTTGTGGAGTGAAGACATAAATATACAAATATTTAATAACCATATGGAATTTTAAAACTATAATGCGATTGGGTTTCACCATCCTCCAGTCCCACCCAGTTTCTAGAACTGCACTTTACATTGCACAACCCTCCACATCATATCCTGGGAGTTAAGGTTAAAAAATCCTTTTTTTTTTTTTTCCATTTAGTTGAATGAAGGGAGGGAATCTTTCCTTCTGGGCCAATTTCATAGCATCGTGCCACTCCAGGCTACAGTTCTCATATTGTCTTCGACCCTTGACAAAGGGTGATGATCAGTTCTAGTGGTGTGCTGGAAAGCCCCAGGGCCTGGTGGATTTCCTTCTTCTTGATGATTCATTGGCAGCTAAGATGGCAGTTGACAGATGGTCCATACCCTACTACCATGAAGCCACTCTAATTTAGCTTCTTCTTTAGGATGACATATGGTACTTCCTTGAATGACCCAAAGTATTCACATATCACCTTCGCCCTGGCCATTCAGGCTGGGTAGCAATCCCAAGATGCTGGCTCTGCTGATATCTCCATGTGGTCCACCCATAGTTTCCCTTGAGTACAGATGCAGGAATTAAGAAGTGGATTATCTGATTCTTTTTCATTCTATTTTCAATTTTATTTTTTATAGCCTATATTTTATTTGGTACTTTCTTTAGATTCAAAAGCCTATTTTGAAGTATACAAATGTGAACAAACATTAAGTCTTTCTTAAATTCTTCATTCTTGTTCTAGAATCCTACTTTCACTCAAGGTAAGATTGAGGCCTCTGAATGACCAGGATAAAATTTTGGGGACAAAAATGAAAGAAAAGAAAGTTCAAAGTTTAATATGATAAGAATTTGGTTTTGCTATATAAAAGTACAGGAAGGTGCCCCAGAGAAAGTCCTCTATGGGCTGGAGGGAGCAGAGCGGTCTTCTCAGATGAGGAGGAACTTCAGTTCGCTCTTTTCTGGTGGTAAGATTTTGGATAGATAGGAGGATCTGTATGAGAAAAGGTCCAGGGGTGAACTGTGTCTGGGAAGAGGCCAGCCCAATTCTAATCTGACAAAAGATCCAGGAGAGTTTTTCCAAAGAGGCCTGATAGGCTTCTGATCTCAAGTCCAAAGACACAGATGTGAGTCTTTGCCACTCACTAGCTATGAGATATTGAGCAAGTCATTTAGTCATCTGCTCAGTATCGGAGTCTTCAGAAACAAGTTATAATATATTCTGTTCTTCCCATCCCACAGAATCAAATGAGCTTCTGGCAAGAAAGAGCTCTGTGATTTCTCAAGCCCACTAGATGGGGAAGGCATCAGTTTACTGTGGGAATACCATACTGTTAAAGGTGTTGAAACTATAGAACTTTTACGATGTCTCTATCTGGGAAATGAAATGAAGAATGAATTTTTTTTCTCAATGGCAACAAATGAAATTTGTAGCGAAGTTTTATTTCAAGTATTCTTCACCCTACGTTCATTTTTTATTTGGGAGACCAAATTCTATGTCATGCCATCCAAGGTCCATCAAAGGCCCTTCCTGATCTGGCTCTGCTTTACAGCTCCAGCTGTGTGTGCCATCACTTTGCATTCATGCCTTGCAGTCTAACGTTGGCAAACTATTTTAGATTCCTAGAAAACAACATACTAGTGTGTCTTTGTGTCTGTTGTTCCCTTTGCTTCAAATTCAGTTCCATTCCTTATCTTCTTTAATCTTCAAGAGTCAGCTTAAGTATTATCTCTAGTGTAAAACTTTATGTTAAGGGTCAGGATAGTTAAGTCCTTTCTTCACATTTAAGTACTATCCTATTCTTAATTCGGTAACACTAATGGCAGTAAGATCTACCATTTATAAGATACCTGTTATGGGCTGGACAGTGAGTAAGGTACTTTATAAGTGCTCTTGACAACATCTCCTGAGGCACTGCTTATATTTCTTTTGTATTTATATTAATATTTTTTACATTTTAGTAATTATGGAGTTTTACAATCGTGTACATTTACTATAGTAGTTTTTTCCTTTCCTTATAACGAGTTATTAAACAACATGTTTTAAAACGAACGATGCTTTAAAATCAAGGTACTCTAGCCTTATCCTTATTTCCCACAGAGGATACAGAGATGAACAAAGTAAAGCATGGGCTTGGGAGTGTTACTGGGTTCAAGTTCTTGGTTTGTCACTTTTAAAAATATGGGACTTGGGCAAATTAGTTAACCTCTATACTCAAGTCCCATATATTTCTTTTAAGCAGTTAATCTCATTGTTTTGAAACTACTTGCTTATTTGTCTGTTACTGCAACAAAATCATGAACTTGTCAAGTGAAGGAAGTAGCCTTGCTCATCTCTATTCCCTCTGTGCTAGCCTATAGACTCATGATAGGCATTGGACAAGCATCTTTTGAATGAAAGAAGTGATTGTTTTCTGTCACTGCCTGTGTCACATTATTATAGTAAAAGCTTGAATATAGCAGAAAATATTCCTTAGCACTTATTTCCCTCAGGAGATATGAGTAGCCAAAAAATTGGTTGCTGAGTGTTTAAACTGCTTAGACAGAGAAAAAAGATGGAGGAAAGAACTTTCTTAAGGACAAAACTACTTATTTTGTTTTGCCTGTTCCAGGAACAGAAAAGGCAGGAAACAGTGGAAGACAGAACTTTCTCATACTCTGCCCACCTTCTCCTGGGGGTGGGAGACTGCAGATCCTTCCTGGAAACACCAACATATGAAAAACAGCTGCAGTTTAAATATGGAAAAGCTAAGTTCAGTCTCGTTGGGAAGCAGTTTTGATTAACTGCAGAAAGAAACACCCAGCTTAACTACTATTATTAAAACCTGCAGCAGGGAACAGAGTGGGTCCAAAGCTGCTTATTCAAAGAGGGGGAAGTATAGTTACATTTAAGCTGTAGTTCTCAGATTATTACTGATTTTTGGTTTTCATAATCCTTAGCTCTATTTTAACTTTATGATGAAAAATAATGAATCAGGTGAGCAGGGAATAAAAATTAAAAATAAGTGAGTCTCAGTGAACTAAGGTTTAGCTATTTTTATTAAAGAATAACAAGGCATTTAGGGGAACTAGCAGTTGCTTTGAATTATCCACTAGTTGGAACAAACTCATATCAGAATAATGAGATGTTGGTCTATTACACAAGGCTCATAAGCTATTTGTAGTTTCTTTCCCAACATAAGATTTTTTTCATAATTCACTTGAAATAGAATTCAAACACCAAAAGTCTGCCAGCAAAATCAAGGACTTCCTGTTTTGTCTTTAAAGTGAAATACAACTACTTTAAATAAAATTGTTAATGTCTTCATCATCCTTGTTCACACACTGCAGTCCAAACTGCAAAGGCTGGAGGACACATGCCAACTAAAATTGTTTCCTGAAAAAAGTTAGGAATCATTGGCAAAAGTGACTTGAAAGAGTCTACAAATAGTATTACATCTGTCATACATTTTTTCTTTTCTAAATTTACAAATGAGGATGCGGTGGTCCTGTGACATTTGTGTCGAAGACATGAGGTCGACAAATTTAGAAACAGGTGAATATCTTATGTGTTCCATGATTCTTGCCACACAGTGTATATGTACAAAATTGGTTCTCTAACCCAGAGCTTTCCATAAAGTGTATCAGTTATATATGTGCTAGAGATAGATATTGATGTCCTTGGGCCCTGGGGAAGAAGGCAGGGCCTAAGGTGGCCTAATCAGGGTGGCTTGTTTCAAACAGCAAGCATCCTCCTCCAGTGTGTATACCTGTGACAAGAATTTGTGTATAAGTGATTTTTGGTGTGTAAGGAGAAACCTGCAAAAGAGTGGGGGAAGCAGGATATAGAAGGGACAGAAGCTGAGCAGGTGGAAATTTCTTAGTGAAGTGCCAGACTCAGCTTGATTTTTCTGGGAACTCTGGAGCATAAAATACAGGTCAGATTTTGTCCCACCTTAAAGTAAGAAAGCTGAGCTTTCCTACTCCTGCAAAAGTCAGTCAGTCATTGGCTGTAGGCCGCCCCCGAGGGACACAATTTACCAAGCGCCACTGGCTCTTGGTAAGTGAGGGCAGTATGGGTAAAACAGCACAGTAGCTCAGGCGTAATCCTCTGAATAAATGTGCAGGGTGTGAGCCCTAAGAAGCAAAGCCCATAGATGTAGGAAGATGGGAACAGAACTATAAAAGAGATCTAAGGGTTTCAAGGTAGGACAACTAAAGTCTCTATTATATCCTCTGGTTGTAGTCTTGAGGAGTGGGGTCTGGCGGTACTCCCTCACTGTTCCCAGTGCCAGCGAAAAATATGATGAGCAATATGTGGTCTCTAGTATTCAACTTTGTTGTATAGAGACATGCTACCCACCAGCATCAGATCACCTGGGAACTTGGACGGAAATGTAGAATCTCAGACTTCAGCCTGTATTTACTTAATCAGAATCTGGGTTTCAACAAGATGCCTGGGTGATTTGTATCAACAATAAAGTTAGAGAAACACTAGTGTAGAACATGCTCAAATAAGTGCTTTGCCTCTTGGCCATATTCCAGCAGCAAGCTTCAGAGTTGCCACCATAAATGAGAGATCCTGGAGCTGCTGGAGAATTTCACGTCCCAAGTGCCCAGGGAATATGGTGCACAGATAATATGTGCTGCATGACTGGCTGAAGTGTGATGTGAATTCAGGCAGGCGCTCCGGGTGGGTGACACTCCATGAGGCAGCCACAAATATTTGCCTTCTCATATATTGGCCCCTGTTGTGTATTTGCAGCTGGTGTGCCCACCTAGTAGCATCCATTCTCATTTGCAACATTCATGTACATTTTGCAAGTTCAGGATATTTCATTGTTTAAAAAAATGTGAGGGAAAAGTTTGGAGCCAAAGTTCTTTTGAAGTATCCCCCAATTTTTCAACATGGCATTTATCAAAACAACTATTAGAATCTTGAAATGTAATTTCAACTGTTATACACTTTTGAACACTTATAAACTTGGTTTAAAATGTTTTATTGGGCTTCCCTGGTGGCGCAGTGGTTGCGCGTCCGCCTGCCGATGCAGGGGAACCGGGTTCGCGCCCCGGTCCGGGAAGATCCCACATGCCGCGGAGCGGCTGGGCCCGTGAGCAGAGGGAGGCCGCATACCACAAAAAAAAAAAAAAAAAGTTTTATTTACTACTTGGGTGAATGAGGTTTTTCTGTCGGTGATGGCTCAAGAAGATTATAATCAGTGAGCCTTAGGTTATGACTGGTGTAGAGCCATTGTGCTAGGTCCTCTCTTGCTTTCTTGTCTGCTTGCTCAGAGGGAAGTTGGCTGCCTTACTGTGAGCTGCTCAATGGAGAGCCCCACCTGGGAAATAGCTTAGGGAAGCTTCTCACCAGTAGCCATAGAAGAACTGAGGCTCTCAATCCAACAACCTGAGAGGGACTATATCCTACCAACAACCACATAGGTGAGCTTATAAATGGACCTTCCCCCAGCTGATGCTTTAGATGAGACCGCAGCCCTGGTTGACAGCTTGACTGCAACCTCATGAGAGGCATTAATCCAGAAATGTGCAACTTCACGCATCCTGGATTTCTGACCATAGAAATTGTGAGATAGTAAATGTTTGTTGTTTTAAGTAGTTACATTTTGGGGTAATTTGCTATGCCGCGATAGGTTAAAAAAAACAAACAAAAAACAGAGTGCCATATCAGACATAAACCTACTATAAAAATATGTTAATGAAGTGAACTCATTTTGTATTTCATAATTTAAAAATATTTTATTTGAAGATTTTGTGTGACTTCAGTAATATTTTCCTTAATATTTTGTATATTCTTTTTCTTATAATAAAAAAATATGAATTTTTTTCACCAAGTTTGATGTTCCTAAATCATCTCTAGTTCACTTAATTATGAGCTTCCAAAGATATTATAAAATATGCACTTAATCAAAATGTATGGTAATTTAGAAAGGAGACTGAGAATAGTAAAAACCATAGAGTGACCTTTCATTTGGGAGAGAAGTATGATTTTAAGAGCGTGGGCTTTGGGGTCCCACAGACCCTGCTTCTATTCCCAACTTTGCTCGTTTCTAGCTCAATGACTTTGGGAAGAAACTTAACGAGTTGAGCCTTATATCCTTATCTGTAAAGTGATAATAATAGTAAAACATATATCATAGGCTTGCTTTAAGGCTTCTATGAAGTGCTTAGTATGTATTTGCTGGCATGCAGAAAGTGTTCAGTAAATTTTAGTGGTTCTTGTTATGGCAATTTAAAATAATCTACTTTCCAAACACTTTAACCTTCACTTATAAATTAGTTTGATATTTTAACTGAAAACTATTCCTGTGTATTCATTAAAACATGTCTTCAAGCAATCTCTATTTGCTAAATTTTGCTGTCCTATTTCAAGATACTACAGGGACTTGAAAGGGAAAGAGCTATCTTCTTTTGTGAATACACCACAATTAGAATGTCACCATTTCATTTCATTTTCATCCATTAATCTGAATCAATAGTTTATTGTATTTTTACTAAATCTTTCTTAAATTTTTATATTTTAACCCAATATGTCTATTACAAATAAATGGAAAAGCTGTAGAGTTATGTAGAATATTGCTAAACCTGAAAAATTAATGCTGATGTTTTCTAAAATGCTATTATACATATATTCTAGAGGTTCTAAATCCTGATCATTGGTGTTCTTTACTGCTGCCTTTTTTCCCTCCCTCCTCTGTTTTTTTCCCCTCCCTCCCTCCCTTGTTTCCTCCCTCCCTTCCTTCCTTCCTTCCTTCCTTCCTTCCTCCCTCCCTCCCTCCCTCCCTCCCTCCCTTCCTTCCTTCCTTCCTTCCTTTCTTCCTTCCTTCCTTTCCTCTCTACTCATATTGAAATGATTTGAGTTCTTTAAATGATAATAGGGTAAAAATAGATAAGGACATCAAGATAAAGATAAAAAAGTTGAAGCAAGGATAGTGCTATGTACAGAAATATATAAAAAAGATTTTGTAGCAAAAGAGACATGGGATCAGTTATAACATTCATAATGTCAGCAAGCTAAGTTGCTGAGGAAACATAAGTTTATACTGGCATTAAAAAATAAAATAGTTTTTTCTTGAGAGACATCATAAGAGAAAATGCTAAAAATATACACCCAGGAAATAAACGCCAATTTCCTATGACTGCTTGTTATAGCACTTATTATGGATTGAATTATGTCCCCTCCAAAATTTATATATTGAAGTCCTAACCCCCAGCACCCCAGAATGTGACCTTATATGGAAACAGGGTAGTTGCAGATGTAATTAGTTAAGGTGAGGTCATAGGGTGGGCCCTTAATCCAATATGATTAGTGTCCTTATTAAAGGGGAAAGTCTGGATGTAGGCACACACACGGGGGAATGCCATTTGGCATGAAGACAACCAGAGAGAGAGGCCTGGAACAGATCATTCACCCACAGTCTTCAGAAGGAACCAAGCCTGCTGGTACCTTGCTTTCAGACAACTTTTGTTGTTCAAGCTGCCCAGTTTGTAGTACTTTGTTATGACAGCCATAGCAAACTAATACAGAACCCCCTTAATTATACACTGATAACATAACATCAAAAAACAAAAATTATAAAGAGGATTACAGAAAGCAGTCCAAAATGAAATGTGTTTGATTGTCGTCCAGTCACTTATTTATACATGATTTTAACAAGCATTTATGAAGGCCTGGTATGTTCCAAAGGTTATGACAGGCATTGGGAATTCAAAGGGTGATATATTCCCCAACATCCGTTTATCATCAGATGATTGGTCTAAGCCAATCAGAGCAATCTCATTCTGCTTGACAAGGATTAGATCAGGAACAACTGTAAGACCCAATGGAACTTGAGGGAAAATCTGGGGCTTCACAGATTTCCTCACTTTGAAGGAGATACAGGAAGAGATCATGTTATCTTCTTCATTTACACATGTTCTTGCCTCAAAGTGTAACCTGGGAAGAACTTAACCTATATTGAGACTAAGAGTGGAGTCAGCTTGAGGGCAAAGCCAGTTTGCAGAAGATAATAGATCAGAGAGATGAAAATAATCTGGGTCCTCGATGACGTTTGTTGAGCCATTAAATCAATCCACGTTGGAGTCTGCGCTGATATTAAACTTCTTATGTGGGAAAATGGATGTCCTTATTATTTCAACAGCTTTAGTTTGGTTTTCTGTTAACTTATCGTCAAAGCATTCCAACAGACAGTTTGAGATACAGTCCCTTCTTGTGGTATTTGTTAGAGATCTTCATAAGCTTTCCATTTCTTCTCCTTGTCGCCTGTGATAGGATTGCATTTCCTTTACTAACCCCGCAGCACCTCACCTTGTAGTTTGGCATGGCCTCATGACTTTCCTTGACCAGTGAAATATGAGCAGAAGGGATGTGAGTCAGTTTTAGGGGAAACATTTTAGAACCAGAATACCATTCACTATTTTCTTTTTCCTCTGCTGCAGAGACAAGAAACATCCATCATGATGGCTGCTCTACTAGCCGAAGTCCCCAAAGAGAGAATGTTGAAGAGCGGATCTCTAGCCAATCTACTCCAGACCCATAATGAGGGTGACAAGTAAGTCTTTGTTGCTTTAACCCCTAATATATTGTTGTTGTTCTTGTTCTTGTCTCTTCCTCCTGCAACAGAATCTAGCCTATCCTATAAGGGACTAATATATTTCATTTATTTGCTTATTTGGTTATCATCAGTCTCTGACATTGGATTATAAGTACTATCAGGAGAAGGACTATGTCTTTTTTGCTCCACATGCAACAACTTGTGCCCAGCATGGTGCATGAATGTAGCAGATTTTCAATAAATGTTTGTTGATGAAATAAATCAAATAGGAGACAGAAGGGTAAAAATAACTGTATTCTAACCTAATTTAAGCACATTACCTGTTTCTGCTAAACCAACTCACACACTACCCCAAATTTCCCCAAATACGTTAAATAGATTTCAGTTATATAGAGTCTTAGAAATCACTATAGAGTCTTAGAAATCTACATGCATATATTTGCATTAGGAGAAAAGCCTTCATCATAAGGAAGGGTGGAGCCAGTGCTGGCTACACTGCAAATACATTGACAAAGGAAGTGAACTGGATTATACTTTAAAAACAACTAATGTAAAACAGCTTTTGAGATTTATGAATGAGAAGATGAAAGGAAATAAAGTGTAAGCTGAAGAGAATATTTTGAAGTCAATGATTGACAAAAGGAAACCTATTGAAAACAGAAGGCCTTACACTACACAAAGCAAAAATGGAATTCATTTAAAAAGAAAAAAGACCCTAAATGTCAAAATAAAAGATGGTCCAATGCAACAGGTGCGGCATTTAGAAGCAGGGGGATATGTGGCTGGATGGGGCTCTGATGTGAGTTCTGGGCAGTGCCCTAGCTCCAGCTGGGTTCTGGAAGATGGGCTGAGCTGGGATGAAGTTGGCTGGGCTAAAACGCTCTGAGGTAGATAAGGTGTACTTTTTTGTCATGTTACGCATTATCAGCATCGTTGTGAGAATTAACAGTCACAGCAATTGTAAGTGGAGATAATTTAGTAAAGGGCGAAAGTACTGAATATCAGTGGGGAAATTAAGAGCAAATGGTGCCAAGGGCAGAACCACAGGCATTTGTCCAAGCAAGCTGCCAAATGCTCATCCTATTTCTCCAAGCTGAGCTTTATCTTTGGGGTCTTGTGTGATGGATCAGTAAGAGTAATTGCCACTTCGGTGAACACAATACAGGGTGGAGGTGCCTTGAAATTTTAGGTTACTGGGATGATTGGAGGAAGATACGTTAAATAACATGTTTACAAAAAAGAAAAGTAAAGGAAAAGAAATTCTCTGGCAATCTTGTGAGAGGGAAGAAGGATAAACTGAGGTCCTAGGGCAGATACTAGAAGATGACTCTGACAACAAGGGCTTGGGGTCCTAGAAGGAAATGAAAAGAATGCCAGGAATTACTGAGTGAGAAAAGGTATTAAAGTAAGATTAAGGAAAAGGACGGGAAGTGTGGGAATGGGTCATTGAGAACCAGGGTAGAAATGGCAATACGTTGATAGCATCGTTCCCATTTATAAGTCATGAAAACTAGGATTATAGAAATTTAACAACTTGCCCGTGATGACATAGCATGTAAGTAGATTTGTTGGGCTGTGCCCCACAGTCCTGCAATCCTTGCAACTGGCCAGCAGCGAGACCAAAGAAAAAACCTGCAGTCAATGACAGAGACATCGATGGACAGGGAATCTTACAAGTGGGAGGCAAAGCTCCTGGAGTGACACCCCACGGTGTGGCTGATCTCAGGCAGGACACGGAAGCAGTCTTCATTATTAGGGGAGGATGAGTCTACCAGTTGTAGGGGGAATGACATCAGAAGGGCTCCCTGGTTACCATGAGGTTGAAGGAATGTGTCCCCTACAACTTTCTGGGTTAGCGACCGTCATGAGGGCTGACGTTTCTCGTTGATAACCGAACATAATGGAGTCCTTCCAGTCCAAGAGATAGAACTATCATTAATTGGGGGTTGGGCTGATCACACCAGTAGTTGCTTCATTGAATGCTAAGGTTAGGAGGGTGTGCCAGTAAGGTGAAGGTGAAACAGAGCCTGGTTGGGCAGGGGATGTACGAAGAGCAAGAGAGCAGCCGTCTTGTGGGTCCTGCTCGTACAAGACCTCTCTCTGCTTTCTTCTAGTCTTTATCGATTTAAAATTCAATCATCCCTCAGTATCTGCAGGGGATTTGTTCTAGGACACCCACAAATACTAAAATCCACCGATGCTCAAGTCCCTTATATAAAATGGTGTAGTATTTGCAAATAAGCCCAAATCCTCCTGAGTACTTTAAACCATCTCTAGATTACTTATAATACCTAATACAATGTAAGTGCTATGTAAATAGTTATAAATATAGTGCAAATGTTATGAAATTAGTTGCCAGTGTTCTGCAAATTCAAGTTTTGATTTTTGGAACATTCTGGAATTTTTTTTCAAATATTTTTGTTATCTGGTTGGTTGAATCTGTGGATGCAAAACTCAGGGATAAGGGCTGACTGTATGTATCCAGTATTTACTGATTAATTTGCATTATCAATTTCTTCTTTTATTATTAATATTGCTACAACCGATAATAATAATATGTGTTGAGTCTTTGCTATATTAAAGATGCCTTTCTTAATCCTTTACATGTGTTATTTCAGTTACTTTTTATAACAATCTTATGAAATATGTATGACCATGGTTACATGGCTGGAAAGGGGGCTACGTAAAGTTCTCAATCTGAATGTGAGACTCTGAAACTTTGTCAACTGCCTTCAGTGTTTGGCCTTGGTCTAGCTGTGTAACTTTGGCAAGTCATTCTGACTTTCAAAATTGCAGTTTCCTCATCTGTCAAACAAAGATAGTTCAAAATTACATGGGGATTGGGAGACTGGGATTGACATATATACACTATTGATACTATGTATAAAATAGATATAACTAATGAGAACCTACTGTATAGCAGAGGGAACTCAGTGCTCTGTGGTGACCTAAATGGGAAGGAAATCCAAAAAAGAGGGGTTATATGTATAGGTATAGTTGATTCACTTTGCTGTACAGTAGAAACTAACACAGCATTGTAAAGCAACTATACTCCAATAAAAGTTTTTTAAAAATTACATGGAGGATTGTTTTGAACATTAAATGAGACAGTAAATGTGAAACTGCTTTGTAAATAATAATATGATATATAAATGTTTATTGTTCCCACTATTACCATGATTATTCTATGGTTGAATTAGGAAGAGGGAAACCTTTTTTGATAAATCTGTAGTCAGAGAAGGCCTCTGACTATCATGATCAATGATGCTGATTTACAATCATGAGAGACGTATCAGCCAGGCCTCTGTTAGAGAAGCAGAACGCTTGTGATTTATTATAGGGGTCTGACCTTATGCAATCATGGGACCTTGTTAAATAGGTTATGTAGGGTCTTCCCTGGTGGTCCAGTGGTTAAGACTCTGAGCTTCCACTGTAGGGGGCGTGGGTTCAATCCCTCCTCAGGGAACTAAGATCCCGCATACCGCAAGGCCAAAAGAAGAAAGAAAAGCTAAAATCCGTTGTTGTGCAGGGAAAAAAGTAAAATGAGATGGGATGGAGAGAAGGAAAAAAAACATTAAAAAAAATGTCTTAAAAAAAATATAGCTTATGTATAAGTATGTCTCTTAGCTCAGTTTCAGGGGCTGCAGCCAGAAGTCACTGGGGTTGGTGATCAGGGAGAGTCTGGGAGAGCTAACTGAAACCAGAGAACATGAAATGCAACCCATGAGGACAGACTGGAACCTACATTGGTCACTCACTAATAATTTCAAGAGGTAGTATGAGTCACCACAGAGCCGTACATGAACCTCGTACAGGATTTGGAGAAGCTGCAGGAGGAGATGTAGTAGGATCTGGGAGAGCTGCAGTTCTGGCTGCTGTCCTGTCCAACAAAGTGAGCCAACAGACCAGCTAGTGAGCTGCAACGGTGCTTGATCCAACACCTTTCAAATGTAAACATAGATGCTGGGTATTTCAGCCTTTTAAATCTCAGGCACATTTCTCTATTGCCAAACCCTGACTCTGAAACATGCAGAAAAAGGAATTCTGGGAATTGTAGTTCCAATTTAGTTAAACTGACATAATACAAAGCTCCCACAATAGACTTATAGCAAAGGTAGAAAAATCAAATGCCTACAAGGGTCAAGTCATTAAAACTAATGAATGAAACAGGCTGGATTTAGGAAAGAAAGCACATGCTCCATCTAAAGGAAGCAGACCCTGTTTGGAGGACGGGGCTCAGCGATTGATGTTTTTCTTGTTGGAAAACCTATGTGTTTTGGGGAAATTAACCTCTTGCAAGTGCATATGCTTCTTTTTCTCCTCTCGGAATTTGTGATATTTGCTTTTGACTTTTTTTTTTTTGTGCTAATTTCTATATATATAGGAGTTTTGGTTTTTTGGTCAACTTTATCAATATTTTCTTATGTCTTATGTTTTTGTATCATGCTGAGAATAACTTCTCTACTCCAAGATAAACTTACTGAGTTTATTCTAGCTTATTGAGCACAATGTTTTCAGACTTCTTTGTAAAGAAAAATTGAGAATATAGACTTTCACATGAAGTACCCAATTGTTCAATATTGACAACTAATTCAAATCCATTTTCAAAACTAAGACAGACAAAACTTTGTGCTTATTTCCCACGCACATGCTTTTATCATCCTCCTAATGTTTGTTAAGTGTTACTAGTGAGGCTTCAGCAAGTAAACAGGCATTCAGAGATTAAAAAAAAAAGTCTGATTCCTGTCCTTCAGAACCTCACAAATGAATGGACAGGTACTTAAACCAATAATTACAAGGTGGTAAATGTGTACAAAGCACTACAGGAGTGGAGAAACTAAACAGGCTTCACTGGGGGTCAGGGAAGGATTCATATATGAGTCAATATGAGAGGTTCATCTGTGGGGAAGCAGAAGGGAAAAAGAATAAGGGAATTTCAAGCACTGAGTACAATACAGATATTTTGAAGTGTTTTATCTGTTCAGGTCTTCCTTTATTTTTTTTTTTTAACATCTTTATTGGAGTATAATTGCTTTACAATGGTGTGTTAGTTTCTGCTTTATAACAAAGTGAATCAGTTATACATAAACATATGTTCCCATATCTCTTCCCTCTTGTGTCTCCGTCCCTCCCACCCTCCCCTTCCCCCTCCCCATATCCTCAAGTCCATGCTCTAGTAGGTCTGTGTCTTTATTCCTGTCTTACCCCTACGTTCTTCACGACCGTTTTTTTTATTTTTTATTTTTTCTTAGATTCCATATATATGTGTTAGCATACGGTATTGGTTTTTCTCTTTCTGACTTACTTCACTCTGTATGACAGACCCTAGGTCCATCCACCTCACTACAAATAACTCAATTTCATTTCTTTTTATGGCTGAGTAATATTCCATTGTATATATGTGCCACATCTTCTTTATCCATTCATCTGTTTTTAAGGAACCTCCATACTGTTCTCCATAGTGGCTGTATCAATTTACATTCCCACCAGCAGTGCAAGAGTGTTGGCTTTTCTCCACACCCTCTCCAGCATTTATTGTTTCTAGATTTTTTGATGATGGCCATTCTGACCAGTGTGAGATGATATCTCATTGTAGCTTTGATTTGCATTTCTCTAATGATTAATGATGTTGAGCATTCTTTCATGTGTTTGTTGGCAACTTCCTTTATTCTTTATTGTGTCAGCTTGATATTTACTTTCAGAAACCCTCAGTGAGATGGCAGGGAGTAAAATAGTTCGGGGCTCCGTAACATAAGTGTGATTTCAGATCCATTCGTCAGAAATCCATAACCCTACTATTCACATTACTTCTTTAGCTGGTGATTCTATAGTAGCAGCTGTATTTCTCATTAACATGTAAATCTCTCTGTGAGGGAGAGAAAGTACCATGAAAGTTATTTAAATAATTTTCCTCCCAGGGAATCAGTTTTTGGAATCCTTTCTCTAGAATAGGTCTAGATAGAAGTAGAGGGAAGACTCTGAGGCTCCTGGGGGCCCATCTGTAGGGGAAGAAGACTGGGGTCGGATGCATCATGGAGCGGGGACAAGTACAGAGCTTAAGGGCAGATTCCATTACATTCTGAAAGTGGTCATCATGGTGAAACTTTTTCCCAAAGATAGATTACTGACTAAGCTAGACTTGGCCAAGATTCTCTTTGCCATTGTTCCTGGTTTGTTTCAGTACGGTTGTCTGAAGTCTGTGCTCAGCGTGGGTTTATTGCCTCCCATCCTTTTCAGTGTCCGAGATTTTCCATGCCCTCAATCTTTTTCCAGATGGGGAGCCAGGCTAGTGGAGTAAGCATATGGGCTCAATGCTTAAAGCTGCTTTGCTTCCCATTAAGTCCATAGATGTTGCCAGATGAGGTATACTTCTTTCAGTACACCTTGACCAGAGAGACTCTTACCAAGTCCTGGAAAATGGCTGTAATGTGTTTTGTCATCAGAGGAATACAGAAATTGGAAAATTTGATCAAAAACATGTGTGTGTCCTGGTCTTGTCCTGGTATCACACGTGTTTTAGGAGGCTGACATAAGGCACATAGTCCACGGACCATGAAACTGTTTTTTTTTTAATATTGAAACTTTTTTGGGGGGATCAGGATCAGATTCTTATTTAAACATTTTTTTTTAATTTATAAATTTGTTGGAGTATAGGTGATTTACAATGTTGTGTTAGCTTCAGGTGTATAGCAATGTGAATCAGTTATACATCTATATATGTGCACTCTTTTTTTTTTTTAGATTCTTTTCCCATATAGCCCATTGCAGAGTATTGAGTGGAGTTCCCCGTGCTATACAGCAGGTTCTTATTAAATAGTTATCTATTTTATATATAGATCAGAGTTTTTAAAAGATATTGCTACCTGGCAGTTAAAGTCATAACCGTGATTACCTTTGCCCAAATGCTTGTGTTAGTTCTTGAAAGTAAAATTGTAGGAGCATCTTGCTCTTCTTAATATCTCTTCTAATGTTCTGGTAACTAGCTGAATCCTCGAGTCAGAGGGATCTTGGATTTAGCGCTAGCTCTACCGAACCCCATTTATATGACCTTGGGTAAAGTGCTCTTTCATCATCTCAGTTTCTTTACCTGTAAAGTAGGAATGTTAATAGTTTCTCCCGAATAGCACTGTGGGAAGAAAAAAATCAAGCAAGAATGTAAAATGCTTTGTAGAATTTCTGGTGCATAATAAACCTCGTACATGGTATTTATTATTATGTTTGACATAAAAGGCTCTCATACAACCTTACTTCATTGTCATTTCAGTCCTATGAGACAAGCAGAGGAATTGTTGCCACTTTTGATTTTTTTAAGTAAAGAAAAAGAAGTAGAAGTTAGGGGCTTGCCAAGTATTGCATCCCAACTTAGTGGCAGAGCTAAGGCTTAAACTTAGATGATCTCACTACGCCACTGCTCCAGCTTGACCGAGAACACCAAGGCTTCAACCCGAGGTATAAATTTCAAAATGTTTATCAGCAGGGAGGAGGTTCAGGGTATGGCTTTTCACTAACAGATATGAAAGTATTTCACAGTAGTAGTGAATTTAACTACAGTGAATGTTTTCACTGTAGTTAAAATATCAGTGTAGCCATCTTAATACCACTTCCATCAGTACTTGTACCATTTCCTGTGACGTAGAACTTCAGGGATTTTAGATTAGTTACATTGTCAGTCTCTGAGTCTCTGGTTCTGTCTAGCAAAGGGTTAATCTCAGGAAAGTCATCTTTAGTTGGAAAGTGGAAAATAAGACAAAACCAGATGATTCTATTTTTTCGCATCAAGTTTGTCTCACAGTATAAGATTCGCATCCAATACTATTATCCTGTGGGGCTCTAAGGCACCAACCTATAAGTAGGTATCCACTCATCTCTCCATCTTAATGCAAAATATATTTGTGGAGGGTTATTAACAGCCTTTAAACTTCTCCGAATTATGTGTGTTTGTGTATTTGCTGCTTTCATCATTTCCAGTTTTATAGAAAATTTTATAATATTTAGCCCTTAGCTCATGTGAGATGGCTAATGAGCACCTTATGGTCAAACTAGGGCTCTGCTATTAATGGGGGTACTGGGTAGGGACTCTCTGGAAGGAAGTGGAAGGAGAGAAATGGAGAAGGCTACCCATGTTGGTGTTAAAATGGTTCAAATTTAACCATACGTTCTATGTAATCACCAAGACAAAGGATAGGATTCCTTTTCTTTCCTCTATGTATGTACTGCAAGCAGACATTCTTTGTCTTAGTCCCTCCTTTTGGCGATATTGTGACTTATAATAAAAAAATATATATTTGGTCTTTGACGCCATTCCAGGCACAGCACTCCTATAACACTTAGAAATTCCTAACCAATAAGAGTGATAAAGGTGTCTTGATGTTCATAACAAACCCCTTTCCACTACACCTGAGTTTATGTAAATGAGGTGACTTTTGGAAAGCATATTGGGAAGGGGGTTGGTTGCCAGGGGAACCAGCCATGTGATTAGTGCGTTGGAACTTTCAGTCCCCTCCCCTTGTCCTCTGGGGAGGAGAGAGGGGCTGGAGTTGGATTAATCGGCAATGGCCAAAGATTTAATCAATCATGCCTACAGAATGAACCTCCATAAAAACCCAAAAGAATGAGGTTGGGTGAGCTTCTGGGTGGGTGAACACATGGAGATGGGGGGAATAGAGAGAGCATGGAAACTCTGAGCCCCTACCCACATACCTTGACCTCTTCCTCTCGATGTTCATCTGTATCCTTTATAATACTCTTTATAATAAACTGGTAAATGTAAGTAAATGTTCCTCTGAGATCTGTGAGCTGCTTTAGCAAATTAGTCCAACCCAAGGAGGAGGTCATGGGAACCTCTAGTTTATAGCCAGTGGGTCAGAAGCACAGAACACCTGGATTTGTAATTGGCAACTGAAGTGGGGGCAGTTTTATGGGACTGAGCTCCTGACTTGTGAGATCTGATGCTACCTCCAGGTAGATAGTATCAGAATGAATTAACTGTTTGGTGGGTTGGAATAAACACATATATAAGTCTTTCACGTAGGAGATTTTGAGGTTAAGGGTAGAAGAATATAGGTTTCAGAGCAAAGAGGAAATAGATATAGAACCCTGGATACAGCAACATCACTAATTGTTTGTTGAATAAATATATGGATCAAATTTAAAGAAACTCCTCTCAAAATTCTGATAATAAACATTTCGTAAATTTCGCTATTTCAATAACCATTAAATTATCCTAAATTCAAATGAGAATGGCTTTGTTTAGTGCATTTGACAGATCATACTATTTTTTTATTTTTTATTTTTTTTGCGGTACGCGGGCCTCTCACTGTTGTGGCCTCTCCCGTTGCGGAGCACAGGCTCCGGACGCGCAGGCTCAGCGGCCATGGCTCACGGCCCCAGCCGCTCCGCGGCATGTGGGATCTTCCCGGA
>NC_041228.1:17498094-17511291 GCF_002837175.3 Physeter macrocephalus | reverse complement strand
ACCGGGGCACGAACCCGTGTCCCCTGCATCGGCAGGCGGACCCTCAACCACTGCGCCACCAGGGAAGCCCAGATCATACTATTGATCTGTGTATTTGCTGTACCTCCCTGGGAGAAGATTACACGTCCCACCAGTTTCTACCACATTGATGTTGAACTTGGCCATACAATTTGTTTGGGCCGAGCTACGTTTTCTTGTGTGACTGGAAATGATATGACTCTTTTTTGCAGAACATTTAGGAACCACTGCATAGTTCTGCTCTCACTCAGCCTAGACCATGGGATAAACAGAGTTGCAACCAAATCATCCCCAAAACGTAGGGCAAGCAAGAAATCAAATTTTGTTTTGATAAACACTGTAACTTTAGAGTAACTTGTTATTTCATCGTAACCTAGTGAACTCTGGCTAATACACTATGGAAACATAAAATAAAATAAACATTAGAAACATCTCAAATTTTCCTGGACAGCTTTTTGAAGGAGACCTGGGCTTTCATATCATCCCCTATCCAGCCTGACACATAGATGACAAGACTGATTTATATTATGGCCCTTTGAGACTGGGCAGCTACTGAGCTAATCTCATGAGCAAATGGCTGGTCATTTGCCTCACCTCCCCTTCCATGAGGGATCCAGAACATGGTGTGGTATAATGATGACAGTCATATAAATTAGGAATTTAGGTGATGATCTTGACTTTGCTGAGGCTTAACATTTAACAATGGGCAAATCGCTTAACCTCGCTTAGCCTCGATCTCATTCCCTGTGAGGCTATGATCATACATTTCCTACCGCAGATCTTTGCAGAGGCTTTTTCAGTTGCCTGGAATGCTCTTATTTCTGTGCATCCCCAGCTGGCTTGTCACCCTTCAGGATGTGCATTTCATCCTTTTCTGATTCTGCCCGCGATATTGAAACCAGCTCCCCGTCCCCAACTCTGATAGCCCTGTTTGGCTCCTTTTCAGCGTATATTTCAATTTGTAACTGTTTATTTATTTGTTTGTTTCTTGGCATATTGTCTGTTTTTCCAAGGCTCTATGCTTCTTGAGAATAGGTGTGTATTTTCTCTTGTGTATCACTGTAATCTCAGCTCCGACTACAGTGTGTGCCATACAGCAGGCACTCAAGAATTTTGAGTGTGTAAATAAATAACAATAGCCATATTTTATAATAACTTTAAATGGAGTATAATCTGTAAAAATATTGACTCACTATCTTGTACACCTGAAACTGATGTAATATTGTAAATCAAGTATACTTCAATTTTTTTAAATGGTCCATACTTATACCTAACACGAGCAGGCACTGGTCTAAGCATCTCACATTTATTTACCTCATAAACACATTTATTCTCAAAACACCCCTGTGAGGCAGAAACTATTATTACTCTAATTTTATTAATGGGCAATAGAAGCTCAACGATGTTATGAAACTTTCCCAAGATCACACAGCAGGTAAGTGGCAGAATCAGGGATCAAAACGAGTGAGTTGGGTTTTGAAGTTTATGTGTGCCTTTAACATATACACACATTGTCTCACAGGGTGGGAGTGACTGAACATAAAAGAAATAGTATGTGAAAGTGGTTTGCCTAAAAGGGAATGCAAGTACCATAAAATAAATATTATTTGTAGCCAACTTGTTTTTGCCTCCTTTGTTATACCTCAGTTAAAATCAGAGAAAAGGTGCTGTCTAGAGCAATTCTTTTCCAGAGGTTCTGAATCAAAAATGAAAAAGCCAAGGTTTACTTTGAATGAAGTTTTGCAATTGTATTGATGTCAACACAGAAGCTAGTTTCTGGTAGCTCTGTTCAACATTTAAAAAAATTAATACTAGATAACAACACAGGGTGAATTCATTTAAAATGTTTTGCATGTTCACGTGTGTGTTGGATTCTAGAGATTCAAAGATGAGCGAATCACAGGCTCTGTGTCAAGGAGTTCACACTTGAGAAAGGAAATATACAGGGAATTATATATATATTTTTAGTCAAAGTGTGGTCCACAGCTGGCAGAATCAACATGACTTGGGAACTTGGAGAAAATGCATATTTTCAGATCTCACCATCCCAGCCCAAGTGAATCAGAATCTGCATTTTACCCAGACGCCTAGGTGATCTGTATAAACATGAGAGTTTGACAAACTCTGAGTTTTAATTGGTGTCGGAAGTGGCATATTAGCATATGTAGAAATTATCATAAAAGCCTAGAAATTGGAACACCAGCCTGGGGTGGGGGAGTGTGGGTATGGGTTTTTCCAGAAGAGCTACAGTGTGGCTGAGGCTTGAAGGATGAATAGTAATTATCAAGGGGGATCTGGTAGAAAAGTACTATCCTAGAAGGACGAGCAGAGCTCGGCAGACAGGCAGCGGTTGTATATTGAGTTCTGAGAACTTCTGAATAGTTTAATACATTTGGAGATAAGGGAGTGTAGGTGTCAGGAGTTGAAGAAGAAACAAATAAGGGGCAAACTGTTAAAGTCCTTGAGTTCCGTGCTAGGCTATTTGTCATGATGGGGAGCCATATTTAAGTTGTGGATGGATAGAGAATAACAAGATCAGATTTTCTTTAAGATCACTTTGGTTGCCATGTGGTAGATGGATTGAATTGAAGCAAAGAGAAAGAGGAGATATTTGTGAAATTTTCAGATGACATAAAGCTGGGTGGAATAGTTACGATAATGGATGACAAAAGCAAAATTCACAATGATTTCACCAGATTTGGAGACTGAATCCAACCAACAGTATGAAATTAAATAGGAAAAAATGACAAAGTTCAGCATTTGTGCTTTAACACAAACAAACAAACAAAAAACAAACAGTTGAGCAAGTATAAGAGAGAGGCAAATGGTTCTGACAGTTTGTAAAAATATCCCCTAAAACTTATGGTGGTTGATGTGGGCATGATTTAGTTGACCACAAGTGAAGTCTGTGCCAACAGTGTACTAAAGAGCTGAGTCTTTGGGTTTATGTGTAGGAAAAAAATGGCCCCTGGAAGTAACGCCTTCTCTTGTCTAACAGCCTTCTTTCAACTATGCCTTTTCCCACCGTCTACTCCACCACTTTATCAAAAGGCAAATCTGTAAGTCTCTGATAGTCTAAGGACCAGCACATGTTACCCTTAGACTGGGTGTCAGGAAGAATGGAAATTTTCCCATGATTTTTTTTTTTTTTGGCCGCACAGCACAGCATGCGGGATCTTAGTTCCCCGACCAGGGATCCACCCCCGCCCCCTGCAGTGGAAGCACGGAGACTTAACCACTGGACCTCCAGGGAAGTCCCCATAATGACTTTTTGTGTATTGAACCTCTATACAATCTTTTGACAATACATTCTAGTGATATGCTTGCTGTTGCCTGCCTCCACTGGACAGATAACAGAGAACCCTTTGAAGAAATAGTTTCCATTCCTTTTTGTGGTTCTTGACACAGTCCAGGCACTTAGTATCAATGAGGGAATGAATGAATGGATGAATGAGGAGAATTAATCAGAGTGTTAATGTGAAAGAGCTAGCACATGGAAATATGCATTCCACATAAGGTATGGAGAGCAGTTGTAACAGGTCTTAAAATATACAACCCTGTTATTGTCTTCTCTGAGAAGTGGTCCATTAGCAAAACTTTAGTTCTTTCTACAGCCCCAAATCATATGTGCACACCGAGCAAAACTTTTCCTCCTGAGCTCCCTAGCAGCCTTGACTGCCTGTCCCTGGAGCCTCCCTCCCCTGTGATCTGGGAGGGATTTGTGTCCCTCCCTGGGGACTGTTCCCTGGGAGAAGTCACTGGAGCGATGCCTCTGGAGTCCATTCTTCTGGCGTCATCACAGCTGGGCATCAGATGTCAGAGCCCCAGGATGGATAAACATGCGGTCTCTGCCTGTTCAGGTTAAAAAGCTGTGAGTGCCCTGTCTGGCAGCCAGAATAAGGGATTGTAAACCAAGAACACATGATGAAAGTTCTGGTTAAGGGATGAGCCCGAGCTCCATCCTGAAAGTCAGTGGTGTTGGACTCTGAAAGCCCTTCTCTGTACAGCTTTGTGTGGACAACCAAAGAGGCTTGGAATAGCTGTCTGCTCTCCAGGGTCAGGGCAGCCATTTCTCTTCCACCATCCTGCTGTATAAAGAGTGCTTTATTACCAGTCAGTCTAATTGTCCTGTGTTTACTCAAGAACACAAAACGAAAGCGTGGATGCTAAATACATTTATGTGACATTTTAAAAGCCATGCAAGCAAAATCAAGCAAGGGTTATACAGCCAGTGGACATGCCGTGAATTCCTATTGGTACCAAGGACTGGTATGAAATTCTTTAATGTTTAAAATGATACTCAGCCTTTGCTCTATTGAGTGTTTTGACAGTAGAGTGTTCCTTGTCTTTTTTGCATAGCACAAGCTTTGGGGCAGGAAGAAGAGTGGGCAGTTCTTTGCTTTTAGAATAAGCCAAGCCCATAGCCACAATTATACCAGGAAGATGTGTTTGCTTTCCTCTCTCCAAGAGGGGCTAGAAATGTCTTCTAGATCTACATTCTGTGAGGATGAATGGGAGTAGTCACAAAATATATTCTCTATCCTATGAAACTGGAGAAGTCAACTTGTGAATTAGTTTTTATTATTCCTTTTCCACTTGGCCTCAATTTCATTATTTTTTTACAGCTTGCTTTTGCTCCTCAGAAAAAGACAAATGGCCTCAGTTACTATCATTGGTGGTGGTACTGGTAGTACTAGTCATTTATTCTGTTGGATAGGTATTCAGTGTAGGCAGTGTGCTATGGACATTATATAATAATAATCTAACCTAATCTCACAAAAATCCTATACTCAGAGTCAGGTTGATTAATGGTCAGATTTTCATCATCATAATAACTCAGTTTGAATCAATAAGTCTTTGCTCTCAGCATGTTCAATTGTAGCATAGCAACAGGAGTTCGAAATAGTGGGTTATGCTCACATTTAAGTAGAAGTGACATTTTGGTTCTGAGTCATCTGCGATTTTCTTTAAGGGACTATGTCAGACAACTTTCTGCTGGTACTCAGCCTCATTGCAACTTTTCTCTTTTAGTACTGCATGAGCTAGATGCCTGAAAACTACATTTCTCAGACTCCCATGCCAACTGAGTATCAACAGGTCCAGTTTGCCTGGGACTGAAGGTTTCCAGGGACATGGGACTTTCACTGCTAAAACCTGGAAAGTTGTTGGCAAACAAGGATGAATCGTCACTTTATTCGACGGCTATATTTCTGTTAGCTTAGTGGCAAACACTCACATGGGATTAGAAGACCTGAGGAAGGTAGATTCATTTCTAACACTGGTAGCAGCATTTATATGTGTGTGGACTCATGGTCTCCTGATTAGCAGCAGGAAGGTAACCTCTTACTGTGTCATGGGGAACGCCAGCTCCTGCAATCTGTAGTGAAGGCAGAGCCTGCCTTTAGTTACAGACGTCTTGGCAACATGAACTTTCCTCTCTTGTTTCTTAGTTCTTCTAATATATTGTAAATAAATCCCTGTATTATTAATCTCTCTCTGCCTAAAACACCTACAGTGGTTTCTACTTCTCTGATTGAACACTGACTGATAGCCCGAGACAAGAGTTAGTAGGAAAGTGAAGTGCTAATCAGAGACACTGTAGAAAACGCCTAATCAAATAGATTTTTTCTAAGATGGCAGCGGTCAGGAAATAGGAATGACGTGACTTGGAGAACACATGAAAAACCGTGTTGCTAGCAATGTACCAGCAATATAGTCTAAGTCTTCCTAGGTCTCCATGAGATAAGCTTTGGATACCCTTCTGAGAGTGACACTAGAATTACAAGGGCCCTAGTCCGATTGTTAGGGCCCATTAACAATTAGAACTGTGAGGAAAAAGGAAGGATGAGATTGATTCCATATCTTTGCTGCTTCCTCAGTTTAGATAAATCTTCCTCTGATGGGGTAGGTGGCCTTCTGTATTGCTCCCTGGAAATAGCCTTTTCATAGTCCTTCATCATATACAATAATATTCTGACTATATGTCTGTCTTCAAAATTGGATTGTCAACTCCTTAAGAATGTAATGTTACATCTTCATGTCTAAATAGTGCTTGACATGTGGCACGGTGTTCAGTGGTGTCCCATTTCATTCAAGTAAAATTCCAAACCCTTACCAAAAGCCCATATAATAATGAAATCTGGCCACTGCTCTAAACTCATCTACTGTTTTTTCCCTTAATCACTTTTTTTTTTTTTTTTACCGCTGGTCTCTTTGGCATTCTTCAACCATACCAAGCTTGCTTTTATTTCATAATCTTCGCACTTGCTTTAAAAAAAAAGTTTAATCTGCCTGAAATACTTTTAAACCATTATCTACATTGCTCACTCCTTACTTCCTTCTGATTTATGCACACATGATATCTTTTCAGTGAGGCCTTCCCCTGACCACACAGTATAAAAACTAATTAATTAACTCAACAACAACAAAACCTGCTTTCTAGTACTCTTGTTCCCCTTGTGTTGTTTCATTCTTTCCCATAGCACTTTTCAGCATTAGACAGTATATATATAGTTAACATTTTGTTATTATTTTTTATTCCTTTTAATAGCATGTGTTCTGCCTCTTAAAGAGAGGTAGGCAGTAATTATGTAAGTATAGCATTTGGGGTAACAATAAAAGTTAGAGACAGCTAATTTCCAACACAGAATCTAGTTACAGATAAAAAAAAAATGACAACTAATTACTTCTAAGTCATTTAGCACTCAAGTACAGACTCTTAGCACAATAAACTTAAATTCTAAAGAAATAGTAAGTACTCTTGATTGCAACACAGCTTTCCTTGGCGCACTGATAATCCTGGTGCCTGGATTTTACAGAAATGAGGTATCATATTTATGTGTACATTCTTTCATTCATTCCATAGATATATAATGAATGACTATCATGTCGCAGGCACCGCACTTGCTGAACAAAAATAGATGTAGTTTCTGCCCTTAAGTCGAATCCGATAGACAACCAATCAAATCATCACACAGATAAACAAGAAATTAATGTTCTTAATGGTGCAATGAAGTAGGCAATGATGCAGAAGTTAGGAAAAGCATCTCTAAAAGAGTGATAATCCAAGAGATGAGCCAGAGATAACAAATTGAAACCAATCTGACAGCTGTTCATTAAGATAGCAAATGCTAGAAGACCAACCTATGTGGAATAATCGTAAGTTTGGTATATTTTAGACATGTGAGGCAGGTTCTGCACTACACTAGTGTGGGCTGGAAATTAACACTCAGATGTATTTAAAAATATAAATGTATCATAAAAAAGAACATTATGGGGGACTTCCCTGGCAGTCCAGTGGTTAAGGCTTCACCTTCCAATGCAGGGGGTGCTGGTTCCATCCCTGGTCGGGGAGCTAAGATCCCACATGCCTAGGGGCCAAAAACCCAAAACATTAAACAGAAGCAATATTGTAACAAATTCAATAAAGACTTTAGAAATGGTCCACAACAAAAAAATCTTAAAAAAAAAAAAAGAGTATGATGCTATGACAAAGAAACCACTAGAACAACAACAAAAAATCTTAATGAATTAGACTATGATGGTTGAAAAAACTTAATCAGGGGAATGTAAAATAAAATCAATGAAATTTTCAAGCATATGGAGCAAAAAAAGTAGATAAGAAATATATACAAAATATTAGAATGAATAAGAATAATTCTATGAGTCAATATCCTATAAATAGGAGGTACAAAAAGAAAGAATGGAAAAAATGGAAACATGGAAAAAATTATTAAATTATGGAAGAATTTCCCAAAGTTAATATAGGGTACTAGGAGACACTTCCATTTCCAAGCACTTACCTCAGGTCTATGAGGAGGGAACACTTAATCCCCATTTATGATACTTATTTCTAGGCAAAGAAAAATTCTGAATGTTCAAGCCTCTTTCCACCTCTTCCTCTGCCGCAGAGGACATGGAGCGATTCATACCTTTGGTAACTTTGTAATGATAAAACTTGCACTGCTCAGCTCTGTTGTTTTACTTAGGAACAAAATCTCTAGATAAAGCAGCCTTTCTTCTGGCTCCTCCGGGAAGAGATGCTGACATTGTGGTGGTGGGGTAGGCAGTCCCCAGACAGTACCAGTGACGAGGTCCTCCTGATTTCCGCTACCGTATTAGAAAGCCATTTGATTCTGATATTCAAGTGTATTCTCTAATGAAGCCATAATATTGTGGCCTCTACCCAGACTTTAAAAAGTTTCTGTTAACTGAGAATCTGCGTAAGGAGATGTGTTATTAATTGGCTTCCTAAGAGACCGCAACAGTGCCTGACAAAATAAATTTTAAAAAGACACACACGCCTAGGCATATTCTGATTATTTATCAGAACACCAAAAATTAAGAGAAGCTCCTAAAATTTTCCAGACTAAAATAATGAATCACTTCCCAAAGAGCATTAATTAGACTAATATTATGGTCCTTATCAACAATACTGGACGTGGAAGTCAATGGAGCAATTTATTAAAATTTATGAGAAAAAATATTTTCAGTCTTGGAATTCTATGTCCATAAACTATTAATTAAGTGTGAGAGGATAATAAAGGCATTTGTGTTTTACATAATTTGCTTTTCATGTATCCTTGTCTTGGAAGTTACTTGAGTATGGACTAAAAAATCAAGGTTATTAAAAATAATTATTAAAATATAGCAGATCTAAGCTACAGCAAGTCTAGTTTAGGGGAACATTGAAGGGACATAGGTATCAGGATGACTTTTGTCAGATCAAATAGTTTGGATAGGAGCAGGATGATGGTTTTCTGGGAAAAGGAGAAAAATATTTTAAGAAAAGATGTGATTCAACAAATTAGAAAGTGCATTTAAAGTTTTGGAAAAGCTGAAGATACGGTAAAGACAAACAATGGTTTTAAGAAACAATGGGAAGCTCCAGGATGAAGAAAAAGGCATTCAAAAAAGTCACTGTCCAAATACAAACATGAATTTTAAGCAACAGTTGGGTATAAGGAGAAAAAATGATATTGATGATAAATTGTCTTTTAAGTGGTTCAAGAATTATAACATTGAATATGCAAGGAAGGAAATAATATCCTAGCATATAATTCCCTTTAGCCATAAGTAGTACTCACATACTCTCTTTATTGATATTTTAATATTTAGGGTGAATTTCTGAATAAAGCTGAAAACTTGGTTGTAGTTGCAGGATAAAGAGTAAATGTCAATCGAGTATAAGTGTAGCTGTCAGAAAGTAGAATAGAATTTGTGTGTGTGTGTGTGTGTGTGTGTGTGTGTGTGTGTGTCGGGGAGGGAGTAGAAGGGTGAGGGGAAGTGCGGAGGGTAGGACAAGCAATCTAACATCTTCACCTTAGGAGGCTGGCTCTGGTTGAAAACCCAAGTTTCACACCAACTAGCCTCTCTGAGCTTCAGTTTCTTCATCTACCAATTGGCCATGCTCCAGGTTTGTTGTGAGATTGTATTAAGAAAATAATTGCAAAAATCACCGCATGATTTGCTATAGAATTGTAGTTGTTATTTACCTAAAGGCAATGTGTCATTTTTATATTATGTAATTGTTATACCTCTGCTTTTGTAAAGGCATTGTTGTAAGCTCGATAGGAGATACAGAGATGAAAAAGTCCCCACGTTCAAGAATCTTTTTTTTCCTAGCAGACGTACGCTCACAAACATGAGAGGGAAAAAAAAAGTATGAGATAAATGCGTAAAATCAAAATTCTGTGAAAAAGGGAGACAGATTGCTTTTAGTAGAGGGCCTCAGGGAAAGTATCATGGACAAGGCAGTAACATTGGAACTATACCTTGAAAAATGAGCAGATATTTTAAAGATTTGGATTGTGGCCAGACATTCTGAGTATGGAGAACAGTGTGGCAAAGAGGATACATAGGATACTTGAAAGGGAATGGATAGAGTTAACAATAAAGTGAAAAACAGAGGCTGCACTCATGGATGAACTTAAGTTATAGGTAAAGTTGGTGCTATTGAAGTTTCTAACATGATTAGGGATTGATTTTAGAAAAATAAATTCACCTAGATGTGCAAGAAAGATTTTAGTAGGAAAACTAATAGTAGGGGAAAGAAATTACCAGGTAGGCTGTTGCTATAGCATGGTCAAAGTATAGATAAATCGAACAGAAAGGATTTTCCAGAAATATTTAATTATTTATGTAGGAAAATACTGTTAAATATTAAACTCTGTTGAGAGACAGAGTACAGAGTACAGAAAATTACCTTGAAAATCATTGAAAGTAGTCATTCTAGAGAACTAGTTGGTGAACTTTCAATTCTTTGCGTCATCAACCTTGGTAAGTGGTAAATCACCTTGGAACTACCAAGAATAGTATCATCAGAAAGATTGATGGGAGCATAACTAGGGCACAGAGTAACATCAGTCGCTAGTATGTATTGGATTATATTTCTTTGTGTGTGTGTGTGTGTGTGTGTGTGTGTGTGTGTGTGCCACATGCACGTGCACGCCTGTGAGTATCTAAAAGGAAAAGTGGCCATATTCCAGAAATACAAGGGAGGATTAAGGGCAACTGAGGGTAGAGAGTAGAGATATAATAGTTTGAGCCTATATATAAATTATTCTAATGAAGAGACCCCAAAATATGATTGTCTGGATGTCAGCAGGTATCTCTCTGAGTCAGGTAAGCATCTCTGCTCCATGGGATCACTCAGGAGCCCAGATTTCTTCACACATGCTACTATACCATCTCCTATGATGCTGTCCTCTTTTGCATGATTGAAACTGGACCAACATAATTTGTATTGTCTAACTGAAGTGAAACAGGAAGGAGAGAAATAAGTAAACAAAATATTTCCTTTTCAGGCAGTGATGCGCAAGTTGCCCGTATCACTTGTGCTCACATTCTATTGGTGAGAACGAAGTCACATGGTCATACAAAACTGTAAAAAAAGACAAGGAAATAGGCTGTCTGGCTGGGAGACATGTACATTTAGAAATCTCATCGTCTGACACTGTAGGGAAGGTGGTCAGGGCTTTGGGTTCTTCAAGTGAGAAGCTCTCTTGACACCATGTTCCAGGTTCAGTGCTGTTTGAGAGAGCCAGGACCTATGGGTTAAGGAGAGTACAGCTGTGAACAGGTGCTGTGCTAGAGTGTGGAACGAGGAAGGGGATAAAGAACAAGCCAGCACTGTGTTTCAACACCCAGCTTTCTCTGGTTAGCCGCTTTCTGCAGTTTCATCCTTGCTCTTTCTGTGTTTGGAGACATTGCTTGCTAACATTCCAGTGGTTAGTTGTTGCAACATTACACACCTCAGCAAGACATAGATGCCCGTTGCACATTCAAGCTCTATGCATTTGAGGAACTTGGTGGGGGGTAAACATAGGCTGGAGATGAATGGAACTAAGTTGACGTACTCTAGGTAGTGGCAGCAAGAATTATGACTCCCTTTTACATAGGAAATATTTGTATCTGAAAGAACAGTAACCAAAAACAATGGGGAATAGGGGAGTAATGTAATATATTGATGAAGTAAGAAATTACAAACCACAAATCTGGGGGAAAAATGAGCCAATCCTTATTTTTTGCTCTATTTATTATTTATTTACTGTTTTGCAACTTGCAACTTTTCTAAATTGGGTAATGCATGATAATAAATAATGACTGTATTTATTATATTTATATATTTGTATATTATAGTCACAAAAAATAATATATTAATTATATATATATATATATATATATTTTTTTTTTTTGATCTCAGACCTACTAAATGTAGATCTCTGGTTCTGCCCATGTTTGTTCAAAAAGAAAAAAAAAACTCCACATATGATTCTCTGAACTTGTGAACCACAAGTATGATCACAGAACATACCCCAAGAAAGCTCCAAATGGATTAAAGAGTTAAGTATAAAGTAAAGTGAAATCATGGAATAACTAGCAGAAAGTAGATTGGAGTAGTTATCAGATCCCTAGTGAGGCAACATTTTAAATGATGAAGTAAAATTTTTTAAAAAATCAGTTGATTCAGTCATAAAACTTTTAAACTTGGAAAGAATAAGATTAAAATAATACTATATAAAATTTATATAAAATGATAAAGTTTTATTCTACATTACATAACAGTCATGCGAATTGATTACAGTAAAAAATAGCACCTCGATGGTTAAATTTTTAAAAAAAATTATGAACAATTTACAAAAAGTATACGCAACTTAAAAATGGCATTGAAAGTATTTTATCTTATTAATTTTTAGCTCATGTACTCTCACATTACTTGAAAGGCACGTTATGCAACAAGTCTAATGCACAATAAAATGAATCCTGTCCTTTGACGTAGTACTGAAAAGAGACATAAAGAATGATGAATTATCATTTTAAGAAACAAAAATTGAAAACAACGTAATTATCCAATAATAAGGTGATTAAATAAGAAAGGATATATTGACCTCATGGTTATCATGCAACCATTAAAAATAAAAAATTATAAACACTCTATATCCATATATGGCAATGCTTAATATAATTTTTATATTACATATCATTTTATATAAAAATCTTTTGTTAAAAGGTAGAAAATAAATTTATGTGTGTGAACTGATTATATGAAAGCCCAATCAGTTATGTATATAGACTGAATTGGTAGAGGACTTGAAAAAGGAAAATTGCTGAGATGTTTGGATAGTAAGGGCTTTCCTCCTTAAGATATTTCCTTTATACTTGTTATAATGCTGTTACCAAGCTGGAAAAATAGTAAGAAAATAACTAGAGATGTTTGTTCAGTGGTGAACATTAGGATCTTTAATCCAAGCTTCTTTAAAAAAAAAACCTGCAAAAAAAAAGTCTGCTGAAAAATATAATGAAGTCTTAATTCTGGAGCAGGAAGAGGGAACAAGACCAACAAAAGAAGACTGAATAAGGCTTATTATGGTAAATGTGTGTGGAGAAATAGAAGCGTTCAAAGGTGATTGAAGATTTGAGCATGAATGACTGGAGAAGAGAGATGCCATTTACCAGAAATAGGATTTCTTAAGACAAGTCTTGGTATAGAGGTAGTTGCAGTCTATGTTGTGGTTTGATGGGACTTTTCACTTTTTTTTTTTTTTTTTTTTTTTTTTTTTTGCGGTACGCGGGCCTCTCACTGTTGCTGCCTCTCCCGTTGCGGAGCACAGGCTCCGGACGCGCAGGCTCAGCGGCCATGGCGCACGGGCCCAGCCGCTCCGCGGCACGTGGGATCTT
>NC_041228.1:17465581-17497961 GCF_002837175.3 Physeter macrocephalus | reverse complement strand
CGTGTCCCCTGCATCGGCAGGCGGACTCTCAACCACTGCGCCACCAGGGAAGCCCGGGACTTTTCACTTTTCACCATATAAGCAAGTAGCTAGAGGTACGATTGCTGCCCAAGCTCCTCATTATCCACAGGACAGAACTAAATGTCTCTGCTTTGAAATTTTGACTAGAAATCGTATGATACATCTGCCAGCAATTACTATGGGTGTTACTGAAGTGCACACAGCCCACTGGCCCTCAGTAACATTATTCTCAAACGATAATGTTAGAGAGAAGCAAAAGTTTCAAGTGATCTGCAGTCTCCCAGACTACTTTCATAATTGACTTTTTTTCTCTTTTTTTGGCTAAATATGTTATTTCATTTTTGGCCACTGACCAAAAGGCAGGACACTGTTGCTGAATTTGTAGCTCTTCGATTTTACATAAAGCAACATCTGAGCAGTGAGTTCACTTTTGCGTTTCTGTCTTTGACACCGAGCTGCAAAATGTCATCTTTAGTTACCCAGAAAAGCAGCCAGCTTGGGAAAAGAGTGTGGTTTTGCAGTGTCTGAGTGGTTTGATTTCTTCTGCTGATGCATTAGAAGAGGCAAGAGCAACCTCCCACACAACTAGGGGAGAAAATGCCCCTCATGGTGGCCAAAACGACCTTATTCGTACCTTAATATATACCGTTGTACTCAGGAGAAAATTTTAAAAATAGGAAAACCTAAAATTTGAACTCAGGTGCTCTAAACAACATCTCAGGTATTGATTTCCAAAGCATATCTAGAAACACTACCTAAAGATTAGAAACTGTATAGTCCATAGACTGGATGTTAAATAGCATTTGTCTCAGCCAATGATGCTACCAGAACTATACTAATTGGATGTCACACACAGATTCATAATTTAGTTGTTCTTACAAACCCATTTCCCTTGGTTCACTGTGCTCCAGCTGGCCTGTCACAAAATGTGCAGTCAAGCCTGCTTAGCATCATCCTCCGGGCAGCCCACTAACATCACAGAGAAAACAAGACTACATTAAGTGGGAGATCCTCAAATTGCAGCCTAACAATAAAGCTTATGGTTTTCCCTCAGAAGAGAGGAAGTATTTTATTATGGAAATAGCAAAACTTTTAGAGGCAGACCTCTGTAAAGCCCAATTTCCTGTGACCTTTATGTCATAATTCCTACCTCATGACATTGCTTTAGTAATCAAATGAAATGAAATGAAACACCTTGCTGATATCAGAATTCAGGAAAAGTTCGTCAGCCCTGTGACTTTGGCCAAGTTACTTAAACACTCTATGCATTAACGTTCTCATCTATAAAATGGATATCATGCTTTTTACCTCAGAGGCTTGAGTGAGGATTAAATGACTTAATAAATGACAAGCTCTTAGAACAGCACCTACTAATAGTAAGTGCTCAATACACGTAGTTGTTGCTGCTCTCATTATTATCCAGTGTCTGTGTGCTAGGAAGATATTTCACATAAAGAGAATGACATGAGCTCAGACGGATTTAAGGTATTACGCACATATTTTGTTCAGAGGGTGGTGGGTAAACAGAGGAATGAAGCTGATGTGGGAGCTGCAAAATAGTGCAAGATTAATAAAGAGCACCAACAAAAGTACTAATGAGAAGTACTAATAAAGCAATTTAGGTTTCAGCTGTGAAGGATGGCGAAGACTTATCAAGTACTTGGGCTTTTTTATTTGAGAAGATGGAAAGCCAGAAAATGTGACATCAGCAGGTCATAGGACCGTATCTGTAGTTTTGAAGGATGACTAGAATAGGATGATAAATAAAGGGAGGGTGATGAGAAGCAGGGAATACGGGAAGTTGCTGCAGAAGGTGGGGTACTATAAACAAGACAGCAGTGACAGAAAAGAAGAAATAGCTGCAGGAAACAATGCAGGGGTAAAAACAGTCGGATTTGTCGGCTAATTGCATGTGGGGGTTAAAGGAAAGGAAATAGCTAAAGCTGTTTGGAGGTTTCTAATTTGTGAAAATGGTTAGATGATGAAACCAAGATGGACAATGTGAGCACATGTTGGGACATGATGAGTTTGTCTTTATGGATCATCCAATGATTGGAACCATTGGTATGAAACACTGCCTAGAAATCTTGCTTAGGAAGGAAGAGAAAAATGTAGAGCACGGAAATTTGAAGAGCGCTTACATTTAATGAGAGGACAGAAAATAGGAGATGTCAAGGAACAAGCACTGAGGAAGCAGAGTAGGAAGTGGGCAGGAGAGTGTAGCAGCATGAAAATCCAGAGAGATGTGCATTTCACAAGAAACAAAAGCTGAACATTTAGAGCTTTGGGAATACTTAATCATCATTAAGAAAAAGGTAGTCTATCTAAACTGTTTATTTAATGCTAAAAATGTCTCTCCCCTTTCATTTTTTAATGTTCTTTCTCTGTATTCCTCAAACACCACAAAGACTTTATAAACTCCCTTTGCTTCCTCAGTTCTCTTCTAAGCCCTGCAGTTCTTGGATGGTAGGCAGATGATCTAAATATTATCAAAGGGAAGACTAAAATAAGATGTGGGTGATATATGTGTATCTGGGTCTAGTGATCCCTGCCCACAATGATTCAGAACAGATCTCTGCTGTTCTGCATTGCATATTTGGACAAGAACTGAAAAATGCAGCCCTGTGTCTAGAAATGTTTTTCCGTGTTTTAAAATACTTGAATCAATTAATTTTTTCTATTTGAAGATTGGAGTCATATAAATGTAACCCTCAGGATAAGCTCCAGTTGGGCAAAAGAAACAAATCTTGCATGGTCAGTTCAGTGTATTAAAGGACTGGTACAGTTTTATGCCTGGGGGTGATAGTTTAATAATTGGTCTTTTATTCAACTGGCTTCAAAATCTGCCTGTTTTTTAGTTACTTCAAATTATATAATAAGTCTATTATAATGTAATATACTCTGTACCCCAAATGTCCCCACCCTTTCCAGTTTTTGGACATAAAGCGTATTGACATCAATAGTCCAAAGTTTCTTAACTTAGCTTGTACCTCTAAGCTTCCTACTTTTGCCTGTAGGCATTTACTTATTCTTTAGCATGTAGTCAACAGGCAGGATCTACTTAATCTTCCTCTTTTATTCTGATTTGTTGTGGGCTGCTTGTGTCATTGCCGCTGTTTCTGGTGCCCACGTGGGGATAACAATACCCATGTCTGAAGTGCTATCTCCCATTTATGAGGCCACCAGTTCTTGGAATGCCAGGGTAGTCCTAGGTTCTAAGCAGAGATGAGAAATGTATCTTTTTTTTCCACTCTGTACCAACATTGTCAACTTGGCCCCAGATGAACATTATGTGTGACCAGGGTCTCCAACCAAATATCTCCTCCATTTGTTGATCAACACCCTTCTGAATAGTAGGGAAGAAGGATAGTAGAACAAGGGGTTAGGAATGGCAGAGAACATATTCCATACTTTTCCTCTTTATTATCCTTATCTCTCCTACTTTTCTCTCAGTGTTCTGTTGACCCATTCTCAAATTCTTCCTCTTTCCTTGGCTTTAAAACAAAAGATTTGTCTATTTCAGTGGACTCAAAAAAGATCCTTGGGGTGGGCCTCTCTACACTAGAAGTGTCTGTGTCCAAGCAATTTATTTAAATGCCCTATTATACTTGCATAAATATAAATAATTTTATTATAAGATATAGATATAGATATATCTCAATTTCCATTGAGACACCAAAGGCCAAGAGCAATTCAATAGGTGCCAAGAGCTATCCCATAAAACTGAGGGCTTGACTGCCTGTTCATGACATAATAAGGTATTGGGAAACAAGTTCTGCTCGGTCTTACCCACTCACTATCCACTTCTAGGCTGACTATGAAGAAGCAAGCAAAAAAGATTATTTTTAAAAGTGTTACTTCTATCCTTTATTTCTTGTCCCTCCATATCCCTCAGACGAGAGAGTGTTCTTTTGCCTTGACTTAAGCCAATGAAAAAAAAATCTAAGGAGATTTCTTGGAGTGCTTCACACAACTTCTTGGAGTTTGATGAACTTAAGTGTTATGAATCAGGCTTGGATAGTCTAAACGTCCTAAGTTATGACTAGATTGCCCCAAGGGCAGCATGGGGAGCAAGCTATATTTCCACCAGGGAGGGGAACTAGCCTGGGGTCACTGTCCAATTCGACTGCCTGGAGGCCCCTGGTGACCCCAGCAGAGGGGAGGAATGCTGGAACCCCAGGACTGTGAGACAAGTTGTAGCATCCAACTGAGAGGAAGCACTGATCATATCATGGGGACTGCACATAGAGGATCTTAAAGAGCCCCCACAAACACCCAATGAAACAAAGAGCCGGTAATTGCAACTGGCATTAAAGGGCACTAATGCCAGAGGTTCAACCCATAAAACAGCGCTCCTCCTCCGTGAGCCTGACTAGGTGGGAAATAGCAGCTATTGACATGGGGAAGTGGTAGTCAAGAAGTATGTAGAAATTAACCATATACCTGTGTCCCTACCCACTCCAGATTTCCAGGCTTGTGGTAAGACTAATTGGAGGGAGAGGAGAAGTTAAAGTTGAATATCAGTTAAAAATGTTGAAAATATTCATTGGGGATATATTCTTTTAATTATGAGGAACTGAAAACATTCATGTGACCTGCCTGAGATTTCAACCAGCGCCAGAGAAAAACAATTTGCATAATATTTCACAAGGGGAGTGTGGTAGACAGAACAATGGCCTCCCCCAAATGCCCATGTTTCAATCCCTGGCACCTATAAATATGTTACATTTCACAGTAAAGGTGAATTAAAGTAGCAGATAGAGTTAAGGTTGCTAATCAACTGACCTTAAAATAGAGAGATTATCCTGGATTATCCAGTGGACCCTGTGTAATCACAAGGCTCCTTAAATGTGGAAGAGGGTGGCAGAAGAGTCAGTGTTGGGGTGATGTGATGTGAGAAAGACTCAACAGACCCTTGCTGGCTTTGAAGATGGAAGAGAAACATGGGCCAAGGAATACGGGCAACTTCTAAAAGTTGTGAAGAGGAAGAAAATAGATTCTCCCATAAAGCCTCCTGAATGAATTATAGTGATGTAAAAATGACTACTCTGGAATCTACTAGAACAAATGCACTGGTTTTCTGCAGACAAAACTTTTGTATAGAGCTGTGCTAATAGCCATACTAGCAAAATGTATTTGCTGTTGAGCACTTGAAATGTGGCTAATCTGAAATGAGATGTGCTATAAGTATAAAACACGCATTGGATTTCAGAGACTTGGTACAAAAAATCAGAATGCGAAGTATCCATTTTTAAATTGATTACATTGCTTAGTTTATATTAATATTTTAAATATGTTGGGTTAAGTAAAATATATTGTTAGAATTAATTTTACCTCTTTCTTTTTTTGCTTTTAAAATGTAGTTACCTGAAAATTAAAATTACATTTGTGGCTCACATTATATCCCTGTTGAACAATATCGAGAAGGAGAAAACCCTTCTGGAAATTTTAAAATTATACTTTACATTTGTATAATCTGTTGCACTTTATAAACCTCTCTAATTAACACTTAATTCTCATAACTGTCATGTGTGATGAGTAAGGTACAGCTTATCACTCCTGGTTTTTAAAATGTGAAAACTGAGGGTCAAGTAATGTAAAAGACCTACCCCCCAAATTCGCATAAGTAGCAAGTGGCAGAGCTAAGACAAAATCTTGAAACACCTTTCAAACCACCACTTTTTTCCTCCTATCCCATTCTGTAGGTGGTGGAGATTCCAGTGCCTAATCTAGAGTTCTCATTTTCTCCAGGGGAGAGTTACTTGAAGGAAAGAGTCCAGAAAACTTGAGCTGACAAGAAAGGAGGGTCATATATATATTATATATATATATTATATATATAATATATATATATGTGTCAGCCTAAGTTTTTAGATGAGCATTCACAAAACTGAACTTTGTAACCCACTGTTTCTCATAACTTACTAACGCTTCTTTATAAAAAGCATTCTGCAGTCATGTGGGTTTGAGAAGCAATGGATTTAAAGTTGATTTCTTTTAACCACAGGGTATTTAGATGCATTATTAATCTCTCAGAGGGAGGAGACTACAATTTCCAAAACTTATTTTCATAGACTGTGGTGTTCTGAAAAAGGCAATTTAGAAAATCTGCTCTACAACAAAAGGAAGATTCAAGGACAGGTCTGACTTTTAGCTCCTCGCCATGTGTGAGCCAATCTCCAGTGTAGAAAGAGGATCTAAAGGAAGAAGTGGCAGTTTGTTCCCCAGCTGAGATGCATTTGCTAGCTTTGGCCACTGTCCAGGACAAAGATGGATGTTTAAAAGTGATTTTTAAACTATAGAAAATTAGAATCAGTTCAGTAATTTGTTTAGTTAGCATCTTAATAAGATTTAAATACAGAGCCAGATATCTGTTCCTTTAAACCACAAGAACATGTTTGAGTGCTTGGAAGTATTCCCTGACTTTCTAAATGAAATTGTAGTAAAATGGGAAAGGGACATGTAATGACCAAAAGTTCAGGGAGAGAGTTTGATATTTGAAACTGTTAGATTTGCCAGTATTAATGACTATCAGTTGGTAATAAGAAATATGAATTTCGTTTTCCAAAGCAACCTTTCACCAACTAAGTGATTAAAAATATGCGAAAAACATGTATTAATTTACCTGTGTATTTCCTTCAGACTAACCAGAACCAGATACAGAGAACAGAAATATCAGTAGGAAGAACAGGACAAGAATCTGTTTATTCAACATTTGTGCTGGCTTTTATTTTAGATGCTGGGGATTCAGTGGTAACAAAATAAGACTATACCTCCAGTGGTGCTTACAGTATTGAATTTAAGAAATAAATATTGTATGTTTCCAATTAATTTGTTTATTCATCAAACATTAAGAAAATGAATGAGCACCTCTTTTGTCTCAAACGCTGTACTAGGTATTGTGGACATGAAGAGAAAAAAAGACAAAACTCCTGTCATGGAGGAATCCACAAAATAGTGCAGGAAGCAGACAAGAAAACAGTTAATTACCAAAGGGTGTTTCCTCTTACCTAAACCTATTCCAGCCACATTTTTCTGCTACTCAGTAATCTGGCACTCCATTCAACCATCTGCCCAAACTAACTAGCTTGGGATCCTTGACCACTTTCTTTTTCTTATAACCCACATCCAAACCATCAGCAGATCCCATCGTGCTTCTGTCAAAATATAGTTTTTAAAAAGCCGACCACTTCTCACTATGTCCAATACTATCAACATGGTCTAAACCCTCATTATCTTTTGTAGTAATTTCCTAACTGGTCTATCGGCTTCCAATATTTTCCCCTTAGCATCTGTTCTAAATAGGGTATCCAGAGTGGTCATAGGATATTATTTCTCTGTTCCAAATCTTCCTTCAGTCTGCCTCAAAGCATTGATAACAACCTGCTATGTTTTCTCTGCTCCTCTGTTTATTTGTGTATTGTCTGTCTCCCTCCTCTTGAATTTTAAGAGGAGTGAGTCTGTTTTTGATATGCAAATCACCATTTCATTTATTCTCTACAGTAAATTAGATAGCATGATAAATATTTATACAGTGTAAGCAACAGTGGTGTCACAGATGACGGTTTGGTCAGTTTGCCTTGGGTTCATATGGTGGGAAGATCAGGGAAGGTTTTGCAAAGGAATTGAAGCTTGTTTAACACGTCATCATCTGACTTCTACATCTACGCACTCTGTACAAGATCAACAGTAACCTCCTATTGGATAAAATATTTCGTCATCACTTACCCTAAATAGTTGCTTCCTTAAAACATCTTTCTTAGTTTGTTGTTCATGTATTTCATAAAAACATATTGAGGACCCACTGTATCCAGGCCATGAAGAATGCAGTCGTTCATGAGATAAATATGGAGGCTGTTAGAGTGCAGTAAGATAAGGGCCATGAGGAGGCAAGTAAAGAGGGCTATGCATCTTTGAGTCCTCTATTTTATTTCTCCCCTCTTTCTCATCTGCATTCTACTTTCTGCTTAAAGTTCTGTGTTTCCCCAGTATACTTGCAAGCCCCCATTATCAGTAAAGTCACTTATTATGTGGATAGATTTTGAGTTTTAAATGTAACCACACCATACATCCCTACTTGACTCGGTCCATTTCAGCTGCCCTACTGAAGACCAAAAACCTATAAGTTCTATTCTCTGATTCTTAGAGGTGAAGCTGAACCATTTTGCTTCACTAACCAACTGTGTAGTATGATGACCACATTGACAACAATACTTATGGTTGCAAACAAATACTAGAAGGGTAAGGCAGGTAATGTAAATGAGTGAAGCAAGCTGGCTATGTTAAGAGTAAGAAGTATGTAATAGGGACTACAGTGACCTGCAGAACCTCTGCCCAATGACCACAGATCCAGGAGCTATTGTTGCCACATGAGCAATATAGATAGGTCCAGGGGTGAAGAGAAAACCTCATTTCTCCCTCCTCCAAATGGAGGGACCTTCTGGCCTCTCTCCTTTCTCTCATGCACTGCTGCCTAGAGATAAGTGACTGATCAAGCTAGTTAAATCTGGAGGAGGACCTGAACTTCAAAGCTCAGCCTCTTTCTCGCTTTTTCTCTCTGGCATTTGCCTATGTGAGAAGGTGCAGGCTTTAGTCTGCTCCTACATGTGGTAAGTATTAAAGAGTCAGGTCCACATGGGAAGGCCTGCAGTAGTCCAGTGCTACCTGTGACTAGGTGAGTAAGCCTGACTTCTTCTGGGGTTTGGCGTTAAGAAGCTCATTGTTTCTGCTCACCTAACTCACATCTTTCATCTTAGACTTTGTGAGCATTAATGAGATATTTTGACCTTTGCCTTGCCTGCCTTAATCTTTTGTTCTCTCATTTTTCAATTTATTCATAAACTCAAGTGAGAAGAACAAGAGGTGAAATTTATTGGGTCCCCACAAATCACAAGGCTGTTGTTGTTTGACTGTATAATTTTTAAAGAGAAATCAAAAGTTCAGATTTTTTTTTTTTTGGTATGAAAAACACCTGATTCTGAAATGTTGGCAAAGAACTCATATCTTTTAAAAATTTTGGGTGCCAATGAAATAGTATATCTAAGGGACAATGTTCACCAGGTGCCGCCAGCTTGCATTTATACTCTAAACCCTGGGGTTTGGGGTCAGTACAAGTATCTAGGTTTCTGTCCTGGTCCCTTCTGATAAATCCAGTTCTCATGTGGAGTGTGGACTTTAGATATGTGAACTACCCAGCCATCCCTCTCTAGCACCTTCTCCTGGAGGCCAGACCTTATTCTCCTCATCCTCCTTCTCTTCCCAGCTACAAACTCTAGCTCTTCTTCAATTCAGCCACAACACCCAGCAGCCTCCGGAGTTATTTCTCCTTGGAGATGGCTATAGTCTTGCCTCATCTACCCGATCTGACCTCTTGGATCAATGACCATATATTATGAACCCTTAATTATAAAGATTTATATAATTTGCCATCACCACTCCTTTCCTGTAGGAGGGGAAAGTCCAGTTAACCGACATTCCTCTCCATTCCCAGATTACTCCTCTCTCCCAATCTACCTCTTATTGAGATCCCAAAATGCATGGTATTAACGTGTACCCTATAAAATTTGGGTAAATTCTATTTGTTGTTTTCTCTGTCTTTCCTACTTGGTATGTGGCCACTGATAGGAATTTTTTTTCCTCTTTCTTTTATCAAACAGGAATCACTGATAGAAGGTATTCTAGGTTCCTTGTTTGCATTTTTCTTGGCACATTCTTTATTCTTCTTGCTTTCTTTCAAGTCACTGGCTCCACCGACAGTCTCTTTCCCTGGATCCTCATTCAGCCAATCTGATAGCATTCCTCAGGAAGGGCAGTCTGAATTAATTTAGTTTAATTGTGGATTATTATCCAAAGCTTAGTCGAATCAATAAGACAACATCTCAGCCTCCCCCGGGACCACACATTTAGTCTTCGACCCAGATTCTTTGACTTTTTTCCAGCCATCTGTTTTACTTGGGCAACGAGAGTCAGTTTAATGTCTACATGTTTTATCTTTCATCTATATTTTTGGCACCTTTAGTTCATTCAGCTTTAACCCCAGAAGGGAAATATTTACCATCCCTCAGCAGCTGTTCAGTCCTCGAGGAGGAAGAGGAGAGTCTTGTTTCTCTTCCTATTGGCCTGTTCTCCCTTATTCTGGCCATAGCTATGCCATCGTCCTTGCATTCTAGCTTGCCTGATGCCTGGATGCACTGATTTGTACCTTGGAATGAGAATAAGAGCTTCTGAGTTCAACTCTTGTCAATTCATTTCTCAATGTATAAGAGTTCTGAATCCCAGTACATGGCCCAAGGCTCAGAGTCCAGAGGCAGGGATTCCACCTTTGACTCCACCAGTCATCATATAAACTACATCAAGTTGGACCTCACTTTCCCCATCTATAAAATGAGAGAACTGATCTGTAACAGAGATCCTGAATTCAAATGTCTTTAGATATACACAGGTAAAGGAAAGCAGAAACTGCTAAGCAGAGAAACTGTCTGCTTTAAGGCAGCTGGACATGACGGGTTTAAAACTGAGAAGACACGCCCTGCCTAAAGACATTTGCTGGTTCAGCTAAATCTATCTGAAAACTCCTTGGCTGAAGAGTAACCTTGGCTGACAATTTGTGAATATGATACCTTGAGTCCCAACATTCTGTAAACCCTAAGACTCCCAAGTTATAAGTGCTTTCTCCTGAATGATTTTCCCTTAAATAATATTTAAAATAGAATATTTGATAGAATGTGATGGGAGATCGGATATAATTTTATAAATCATACTAGCCAGCCCTTTGCTCACAGACGGAGATAACACCTTAGCATGGAGCTGATTTATTAGTGTGGAGCAATCACTAGAATAGGACCAGATATATAAACACATTGCAGAAAGGGTATAACAAAACTTTTGTGGCCTGAGAAAAGACACATTCTCAAAACACTGTTTGCTTATACAGAGTGGAATTTGGAGAAGGCTGGATAAAATGTGCAGCAATGACAGTGACTTCAAGGAAGATGAGTATCAGCATCTCCGATACCTTAATCTTCCCCATTATTAGACGCTCCCTAATGGTTTGGAATGGACTTAGCTGGCCTGGCTAAAAACACCAAAAGAAGCATAAGAAGTCTTATCCATACACTTTGACCCAAACATGGGCCCAAAGGTTTTGGAGGAGGACCATATAACACAGTATGCTGGGGTTGTAGCCATATTGACATGGAGGTACGCTTGGTGAAGAGTGGCTAAGGAGGTACGTATGAATAAAGATTAGTACTCGTAAAAGCCAAACCTCAAGAATTATATGGTTAGTACAGGGATCTACACCAATTGATATTATCACAAATATTTGTAGGATTGTGCTGAACAGTCTTCAATAGCAACATGTAATGGCAGCAAGCAGCGGTAGCAGTAGTGGCCTGGTCTCACTCTCCAGTTCTCTCACTACCTTGCATTTGGAAGGACAGCTAATCAGTCACCACTTAAAACACGTAAGTCCAGATATTCTTGGAAAATTCAGAGTGGAGAATGTCTCCAGAGAGGGGAAAAAGATTTTGTGATAGTTTGGGAGTGTTGGTTCATAAGCAAAAATTTTAAAACTGAAATATGATGTGCCAATTAGCTATTGCCACAATATTATTGTGTAACAAATAGTCATGGCATTTCAGTAGCATTCAGTAGTAAGCATTCTCACAGATTTATGAACTCACTAGAGTTCCACTGTTCTAGGCTGAATTCAGCTATGCCACCTTGCTTCTCACTGAAAATTTCTGGGTCACACACCTCCTAGAGAAATGGAAATAAAAACCAAAATAAACAAATGGGACCTAATGAAACTTAAAAGCTTTTGCACGGCAAAGGAAACCGTAAACAAGACGAAAAGACAACCCTCAGAATGGGAGAAAATATTTGCAAATGAAGCAACTGACAAAGGATTAATCTCCAAAATATACAAGCAGCTCATGCAGCACTAAAAATAGAGCTACCATATGACCCAGCAATCCCACTACTGGGCATATACCCTGAGAAAATCATAATCCAAAAACAGTCATGTACCAAAATGTTCATTGCAGCACTGTTTACAATAGCCAGGACATGGAAGCAACCTAAGTGTCCATCAACAGATGAATAGATAAATAAGATGTGGCACATATACACAATGGAATATTACTCAGCCATATAAAGAAACAAAATTGAGTTTTTTGTAGTGAGGTGGATGGACCTAGAGTCTGTCATACAGAGTGAAGTAAGTCAGAAAGAGAAAAACAAATACTGTATGTTAACACATATATGTGGAATCTAAAAAAAAAAAGAAAAAGAAGTTTCTGAAGAACCTAGGCCCAGGACAGGAATAAAGTCGCAGATGTAGAGAAGGGACTTGAGGACATGGGGAGGGGGAAGGGTAAGCTGGGACGAAGTGAGAGAGTGGCATGGACATATATTCACTACCAAATGTAAAATAGCTAGCTAGTGGGAAGCAGCCGCATAGCACAGGGACATCAGCTCGGTGCTTTGTGTCCACCTAGAGGGGTGGGATAGGGAGGGTGGGAGGGAGACGCAAGAGGGAGCAGATACAGGGATATATGTATATGTATAGATGATTCACTTTGTTATACAGCTGAAACTAACACAACATTGTAAAGCAATTATACTCCAATAAAGATGTTAAAAAATAAATAAATAAATAAAAATATTCAATGAAAAAAAATTTCTGGGTCAGCTGCAGCAGCTTCTACGTGTGTCCCATCCTTCTTGGACTGTCAGGATAGCTGAGGCATGTTCTTCCAATGGTGTGGCAGAGGTGCCAGAGAGAATATTCAAATGCACAAGTACATTTTAAGCCCTTGCTTGTGTCATGTTTTCTAACATCCCATTAGCCAAAGAAGTTACATGGCTCAGCTCAAAGTGAAGGGGCATGAAAGTATATCTTTCCAATAGAGGAACGAAAAGTTACATGGCAAAGGCATGAAGAATCAAGGCCAATAATTGAATCTACAACAGATGTGAACATATTTTGTATCCTGAATTGAGGAAAAGGGTTTATCAGATAATTAAAGATTTGGATGAGCTTCAAGGATTTATATGTTGCTTGTAAAATAAAACACATTGCTTTTTGCTATAGTGATATGAGGTTGACAAATGTATAAAAGATCCTATGTGAGATGTGCGTTTATGTGCATATACACACACACATGCTTAAATCAATTGTAAGTCGAATTCTATGGCAGATACTCTAACTGATCATCAAAGATCCATGCTTTTCCTTTTTTTAAAAAAAAGTAAATTTATTTATTTATTTATTTTTGGCTGCGTTGGGTCTTTGTTGCTGTGTGTGGGCTTTCTCTAGTTGTGGCGAGCGGGGGCTGCTCTTCGTTGTGGTGCGCGCGCTTCTCATTGCGGTGGCTTCTCCTGTTGCAAAGCACGGGCTCTAGGCACACGGGCTTCCGTAGTTGTGGCACGCGGGCTCAGTAGTTGTGGCTGGTGGGCTCTAGAGCGCTGGCTCAGTAGTTGTGCCGCATGGGCTTAGGTGCTCTGTCACATGTGGGATCTTCCCGAACCAGGGCTCAATCCCGTGTCCCCTGCATTGGCAGGTGGATTCTTAACCACAGCACCAGCAGGGAAGCCCCATGCTTTTCCTTTAATTTAGAATTGTTGCTAAGAGGTAGATGCACACCCAGGAACTAGATTTTTTCTAGTCTTCCTTACTTCTAGGTGGTGCCAAGTGACTAGTTCTTGTCAATGAAAGGGAATAGAAGAGGGGTAATCAAAAACACAAGTACATTTGCTCAGGCCAGGTTAACTGCGAAGTGGAGGTCCCTTTTCCCCATCTTCCCAGTGAATGCAGAAGATTCTGAGCCCCTATCTGACAACTTAGTCTCCAGATGAAACAACTGTAGGTCTTTGAATCTTGTGGAAGACTACCTGCCCACCAGGAACACTGACATACCATTAACAAGATGAAAAAAAGAGCCTCCACTTGTGTTTGTGTTATACCACTAAATTGGGGCAAGAATTTCTTACACCAACTAAAGAAGTCATATGGAAAAGATGTGGAAGAGCCTATTCTCGCTGTAAAGAATTTATAGAGAAGAATAAAATAATCAAAGAAAACATTTACTGTGCATCTACCATGTGCATGGCTCACAGCTAATATATTAAACAGTTAAATGTTTCAGACCTGTGGTATGGTCTAATGAGTTACAAGAGTATAGTAGAAAGAGAAGCTGATTCTTCCGTCATCTGCTACACTGAGCTGTGCAAATGGTAGATGAATGAGGAGTAGTAAAAATCTTTTATTCTGACATGGTGAGACATACATGAAACCTGTAGAGCCATGTTATACAAGTCAGTAACAGAATAAGTTTAGGACCCTTTACAACAGAATAGAATACAATAGACTAGAATGTGTGAATGAATTTAAACAAAGAAGGTGCCCAATTATCTCAGAGGCAGTTCAAATGTAACATATATCAATATTATAAAAGTTAAGTAGTTAGGAGGGTTGGGCCTCCAGAATCCTGAGACATTGTCTTGGGAAACTCACACTTATTTGAGATACCTCAACCCTAGACAACAGAGAGCCGTGACCATATTGAAGGGGGAAGGTTGTGGGTTATTGGGCTGTTGAGGAAAGTGTTAGGAATGGAGCAGATACTTGCAAAAGAGGAGTGGTAGTGTAAAAAATTGGTATAAGTGGTGGTGTTGATAGTCAGATATGCTAGGAAGGAACTGCTAAAACTACATGTATAGCAAGATAAGATAAAGTATTCTTTTTGTACTTATCTTTATTTCCCACACTTTCCTGACTTGTCCAAAAGTATGCTTCAAGGAGAATTTGCATTTTTATAGGAGGAATGCAAAAAGAAAATGAGTAATCTTTTCTTATTTTTCTTACCCAAAATAGACAAAGTCAAAAGGCAAGCACTAAGTGAAGTGGATGGACCCTATAAATGTATGAATGATGTGTATGTGTATATGTATATATATATATAATGTGTAGTACACGGGCAGGATCAGGGAAGGTCTCTCTCAGGCCGAGACTTTGGACGCAAACAGGAGAGTACTCGGTGTGTTACTTCATATAAATATTTTTCCAAGAACACAATGTAAGAAGTATCTGTTTATTCTGTTGGTAGCAACTTCAAGCTGAGACTGCCAGAGAGAGAACTGGGGATTATCTTCTGTTTTCAGCCAAATAAACAGCTATTCCAGGCATTCTGATGTTAACTATTGCTTGTATGCTCTTTCTCTCTAGAAGAAAACCAGACAGTTTGTAAATTAATGAAATGTTTTCCCACTAAAGCCGACCCGGAGGTTTGCTTGTCCTGAGTTCCCAGGACTCGGGTGGTTTTATCATTTTGTTTTACGAATAAGAAGTCAGCCAACTTCATAGAGAGGGATGACATCATTCTAAAAACAATGTAATGGAGGGCGTTCTCATTTCTCCTGGTCATGCCTTTGGCTTTGGAAACTCCTTTGGACCCTTCAACAGAATGAGGTTAACTGTGTCAGAGAGATCCTCTTGTCTAGTAGAAGTTTGAATTTTTTTTTTTTTTTTTTTTTTTCGGTACGCGGGCCTCTCTCTGTTGCGGCCTCTCCCGTTGCGGAGCACAGGCTCCGGACGCGCAGGCTCAGCGGTCATGGCCCACGGGCCCAGCCGCTCCGCGGCATGTGGGATCCTTCCAGACCGGGGCACGAATCCGTGTCCCCTGCATCGGCAGGTGGACTCTCAACCACTGCGCCACCAGGGAAGCCCTAGAAGTTTGAATTTTAAAGCAAATAGCCCAATCCATTTTGTAAGAATTTGGAGAGGTTTCCTTGGGAAATAAAGCAAGTTCACTGAATGCTAAAATACAATATGTGATATCCCTTGCTAGGAGGATTTTCCCTTACGCATAATTGGCATAGACAATATAGTCCCTTAACACATATGTAACTTAGATAGATATAATAAGGAGTAGCAGTAACCAGCTCCACTATTTTTCTTCATTCCTTCCATTAGTTTCTTTCCTATGGTCATTATAGCTTATTGACACTAACTTAGTGGCTTAAAACACATACATTTATTATTTTACATTCTGAAGGTCAGAAGTCCTAAATGGGTCTCAGTCCTATTTACAAAAGCAGTCTGGATTTGGCCTGTGGGCCATAGTTTGCTAATCTGATATACTGATAAACTGGTGACCGTGTCATAGTCATCCTTGTGTTCCTTGAGCAAAAAATAATGTGCACACATTGGAGACTCAATAAATGTTATTTTGTTTAAGCGATTTCAGATCTCTCCTCTAGAATATACCTGTAGTTTGGTACAGCATCTCTGGGCGGGCAGTTTCGCAATTGCTCTTAAAATTGGAACAAGCAATTGACTTCTAGGAACTTGTGGTCCAGCTGTATGCTGTTAATTCTTCTAAGAAATGCGAACAAAGGTTTTCATTGCACTATTGTTGTAATAGCACAAAGTTAGAGATCACTTTCATTTCTTTCAAAAAAAGATTACTTAAAACATTTCTTACTGCTTTAATCAAGATGTTAAGACAGTGTATGTATTACATCTTTTGGGGGGGTTAAAAAGGATATGTGTATATATTTCTATGAACATTAAAATTATTATAAAGCTGTCCAATAAATGGTTAATACTTATTATCTTTGGGTTTTGACTGGTGATCAGGAGTAAGGAACACTTTTACTTTTCATTTTATGTATTTTTTAACTTTCTCTCCTATGTCCATGTATCATTTACAATGTAAAAAAAAAAAAAAAAAAAAAGATAAATTTCCTTATGGCAGATTTCCGTACCACAAACTTATCTCTACTGGTTCATATGACCTTAAAATATTCGTATTCTGTTTCAATAAGTCTATAACTAAGACTACACTTAACTGTTAAACACAATATGAAAATGCATACTAATATATTCATTACAAATTATGACAATTAAAAATTGATAAAAACTTTAATGTCTGAGAATAGCAGAATGGTAAATAACTATAAACCCACCTAATGAGAACATTATAATATTTAAAATTACACAGTGAAAAGCTTATAATATGGGAAATACTTGGTGAAAAAAATACACAAAATTATATATACAGTATCACAACAACCATATTACGGTAAGATATACCCAGAAAAATGACTACAGAAATATATAACAATATATTTAATTTTTTTTTGAGGCATAAAAGCAGAGATACCTTTATTCAGAAATGTGTAATGTTGTGATACGTTTCTTCTTACCCCTTTCACTTTGCTCCTCGTTTCTCTAATGAATCATCTATCTCTAGCATGAGTTACACAAATTGCCAGGTGCAGGTCAATGGCTATATTTATGATAAGTGAGAGAGAAAACACTTATTACATTTTATCTTATTAATCCATGGTCATAACGAAACAGGGCATTTTAGGTTGAAAGAAAAGAGTGTCATTGTGTTATACTAATGAGTAGCATGTTTAAAAAAAATAAAGAAGAAAATCTCACAGTCATTTCCTTTCATTTCCTACGACACCCACTCTTTCATGGAGTTTGTAAAACTGGGCATGTTTCACTCTCTTCCTCCAAAGTGCATTTAAGACTTCCCAACTGCAAGGGAAGTAGTAACTTGTTTCTCAAGTATGAGATTCAAGAGGTAGATATCCTAGACCATTTGTAGCCCAAACCTGGCTCACTGTTTGTTTTTGTAAATAAAGTTTTATTGCATCAGTGTCTGCTTATTTGTTTACATATTGTCCATGGCTTATTTTGTGCTATAATGGCAGAGGTTAGTAGCTATAAGATAGATTGCGTGGAAAACAAAACCAAAAATATTTACCACTTGCCCTTTACAGAAAGGTCCTTTCCAACCCCTGTTCTAGAGATTTGGGCACAGAGGAGGTGGTAAATATTATAGATTTATTACAAATTAAATTCAATAATATATTGGAACAGAGTGACCTTGAATTCTTCTTTGCTATATATGATACTTCCCCTCTCTTTTGTTTTGTTAGGTTTCAGCCAGATATTATAAAATATTTAGAGTTCAGATCAAAGTCAATCTTACATAGTAGTAATGAGAGATGCAAATGGAATCCACTGCTAAAGGCAATTTTTTTAATGGTAAAATAATGACTCATAAAATAAAGATGGTCACAGATTTTAGTTAACTCATTAATTAACAAGATTTTACAACCAGTTCAAAGATGAATGCAAAGGACAAATATATAAACATCAGGAATACTGAAAAAAATTACAAATAGATACAAAACTGGTAAAATTGTTCACTATACATGGGCAGTAATCAGTTGCATTCCACTGGACATAGTTTCCATTTTGATGGGTAAGAATCTTTTGCCTTATTATCATTTCTCTAAAATTTATAGGATTCCAAAATAGCTTGAAGCAATGAAAGACTGAGATAATCTGAAAGCTGATTCAGACAGTATACTTAGTAATCTTTTCGATTCATTTCAAAGTTTTTCACAGTTTTTCCCCTTTAACATAAAACTGAATATAAAATGCAACACTCAGCCTGATTACATAAATGCGATGTCTTTCTTCAGGTATATATGTTAAAAGTAGATAAAGCTTCTGACTGTCACACACTTGAGTAGTGGGGACTTAGCTTGAGCCTGCCTTGTGAACCCTACTAAGGATCAGAGGTGAATAGGTAGGAGGCAGTCTTACTAAAAATCTTATATTTGTGAACAAGTGAGAGCTTTCTTGGGAATTAACTCATCCTAAGGAAAGACTAAGCTAAGCACAACTTTGTAACAGAGAGGTAGGCACTGAAGAGGAGAGGTGATTCTGATTATGGGGGAAGTGTCTGTTTCTCTAATTTATCTCCTGGACACTTTCCCCACTTCAATTTTTCACATCAGGGTTCTGGTAAATTGGTAGCTGGGGAGGTAAAAAAAATAAAGGGAAGAAAATGTCATTAAATACAGGAGAATAGTTTGAATAGGTCATCAGATGCTAATATCCATAACGAGAGCATCCACTAAGTTGTCTAATATTCCATAGGGGGGAAATTGTAGATTGAAAATGTGGAAGAATGTGGAATATGATAGTATGCAAAATCAAGCAACCCAAATTGTAAAACACATGCTATGGTTTAGGTTGGTCTATGCTAATATGAAAATTGCAAATTTACATATTTCTCAAATTCATTCACTTCTTTCCATTTTCATTGTAATTATCCTAGAACAAAGCACTATCTTCTCTCACTGGGACTATGAAGAAAGCCTCCTCAGAGTAAAAGGAACAAATAATAAACTTAAAAGCTGAAAACCTTTAGTGCCTTCCCATGGACTTTCAAATAAAGTCTTCACATGCCCTAGAAGACTGCACTCCATTTTGTCCATACTTGCCTCTCTATTCTTAGTTCATCCACTTTCTCTCTTCCTTAATCCACTGTCTGTCTCTCCATCTCTCAGTAAATGGAATCTGCCTTTCTTTCTCCTCTCTCTGGATAGCTAGTTTCTCTGTTTAAAAATGAGTAGGAGATAGTCAACAAAAAGAAGGGGAAATAATGTACTAAAGTAAACCCCTACACCCAAGCTAGATGACGTGGTCCCGTGAAACTATACCTTTCCTCTGCAGTTAGGTACTCTATTTCTTAAATTTTTTTTTTTTTTTTTTTTTTTTTTTTTTTTTTGCGGTACGCAGGCCCTCCCCCGTTGCGGGGCACAGGCTCCGGATGCACAGGCTCAGTGGCCATGGCTCATGGGCCCAGCCGCTTCGCGCCATGTGGGATCCTCCCAGACCGGGGCACGAGCCCACGTCCCCTGCATCAGCAGGCGTACTCCCAACCACTGTGCCACCAGGGAAGCCCTATATGAGATATTTTAAAAATACAGAATCCTGGACCTGCTTCTCAGTTCCATGGCTCACGGGCCCAGCCGCTCCACGGCATGTGGGATCCTCCCAGACCGGGGCGCGAACCCGGTTCCCCTGCATCGGCAGGCGGACGCGCAACCACTGCGCCACCAGGGAAGCCCCCCCTTAAATATTTTTAATAATTCATTTTGCAATTTCTGTTTCTCCCTCTAGACTTTAAGTGTGTAAATGCAGGAATGCATGGAATTTAATAGGAAGGAATCAAGTGCAATATACATTGATTAAAATCAAAAGAAGATGGATTGGAAGAATCAACATTGTGAAAATGACTCTACTACCCAAAGCAATCTACAGATTCAATGCAATCCCTATCAAACTACCACTGGCATTTTTCACAGAACTAGAACAAAAATTTCACAATTTGTATGGAAACACAAAAGACCTCAAATAGCCAAAGCAATCTTGAGAGCGAAAAATGGAGCTGGAGGAATCAGGCTCCCTGACTTCAGACTATACTAAAAAGCTACAGTAATCAAGACAGTATAACACTCCCTAACCCCACACACAAGAATAAACTCAAAATGGGTTAAAGACCTAAATGTAAGGCCAGACACTATCAAACTCTTAGAGGAAAACATAGGCAGAACACTCTATGACATAAATCACAGCAAGATCCTTTTTGACCCATCTCCTAGAGAAATGGAAATAAAAACAAAAATAAACAAATGGGACCTAATGAAACTTAAAAGCTTTTGCACAGCAAAGGAAACCATAAACAAGACCAAAAGACAACCCTCAGAATGGGAGAAAATATTTGCAAATGAAGCAACTGACAAAGGATTAATCTCCAAAATTTACAAGCAGCTCATGCAGCTCAATAACAAAATGCAAACAACCCAATCCAAAAATGGGCAGAAGACCTAAGTGGACATTTCTCCAAAGAGGATATACAGATTGCCAATGGACACATGAGAGAATGCTCAACATCATTAATCATTAGAGAAATGCAAATCAAAGCTACAATGAGATATCATCTCACACTGGTCAGAATGGCCATCATCAAAAAATCTAGAAACAATAAATGCTGGAGAGGGTGTGGAGAAAAGGGAACCCTCTTGCACTGTTGGTGGGAATGTAAATTGATACAGCCACAATGGAAGTTCCTTAAAAAACTAAAAATAGAACTACCAGAAGACCCAGCAATCCCACTACTGGGCATACACCCTGAGAAAACCATAATTCAAAAAGAGTCATGTACCAAAATGTTCATTGCAGCTCTATTTACAATAGCCAGGACATGGAAGCAACCTAAGTGTCCATCAACAGATGAATGGATAAAGAAGATGTGGCACATATATACAATGGAATATTACTCCATTATTAATGGAGTAATAATGGAATATTACTCCAATATTAGCCATAAAAAGAAATGAAATTGAGTTATTTGTAGTGAGGTGGATGGACCTAGAGTCTGTCATACAGAGTGAAGTAAGTCAGAAAGAGAAAAACAAATACAATATGCTAACACATATATATAGAATCTTAGAAAAAAAACAAAACACATACTGGTACTGAAGAACCTAGGGGCAGGACAGGAGTAAAGATGCAGACATAGAGAATGGACTTGAGGACATGGGGAGAGAGAAGGGTAAGCTGGGACGAAGTGAGAGAGTGGCATGGACATATATACACTACCAAACGTAAAATATATAGCTAGTAGGAAGCAGCCGCATAGCACAGGGAGATCAGCTCGGTGGTTTGTGACCACTAGAGGGGTGGGATAGGGAGGGTGGGAGGGAAGGAGACGCAAGACGGAAGAGATATGGGAACATATGTATATGTATAACTGATTCACTTTGTTATAAAGCAGAAACTAACATACCATTGTAAAGCAATTATACTCCAATAAAGATGTTTAAAAAAAAAATAAAGGAAGAATTTGAGCCCTATCTTTTGGAGGTATCCTCCACTGTCATATATATATAATTATACTCATATCCAATCATTCTCTGTGTGACAATGTTCTGCTTACTTTTACTTATGTTAGGTGTAGTTTCCCTGCATTGGGTTATATGAAAGCTCCTTGAATCACAAGGAGTGGTGGATGGTCTCTAATGACAGATTCTATTTCTTCATTTTTTCAATACTGATACACAAAAAGCTTAGATCTTCTGGTATCTGAGTGATGCTTAATCCTTTCTAGTTTTCTGGACTTTGCCGTAGAAGCAAATGTAGTCTCCGGAATGAAAGCCTTCAATACTTATAAGTAGGTATAGAATCTGAGACTTTGAGAGGAGACCCACTGGCCGGGTCAGGAGATGTCCTTTTGTAAATTCTAGGCAGTGTTGCTGCCTTCTGTAGAGCTGTGAATGCCACGAGACAGCCTAGAGATTCCTCTGGACTTGGAATTAGGCAATCCTGCTTCAGAAGAGCTTGAGACCAGGGAGTGAGTGACCTTTGGATGGCCCCAGCTCAGGGACCAAAGATTCACAGGCATGATTTCTGCCAGTAGCAGGAAATCTGTTGGGACACTGTTGGGACAGCTGTGCCCTACACTCACCCATTTCTGAATTAAAAGAAATATTATGTCATCCAATCCTAAAATTGCAAACTGGCAGCATATGGGCAAGGATTGGGCTTCCAGATGTATTTTGTTCATCTTGTACAGTATTTTAAGAATTGTTCAGTCTCATATAGAAGAACGCAGAGGGCTACTCTTTCTTGGAAAATTAGATGAGGCCACGTTGTCACAGGCAGCAGTGGGACAGTGGTGGAGAGTAGCTGCCTCCCTCATGCAGGGGCCTCAGTCCCTGTTGGAATACATGGAACCCACCCAGTTCTTTTATAGGCAATTATTTTGTGACCTGTTTTCTAATCCAAGCATCTCATTTCACAATGAAAAAAAAAACCCATCTCTTTCTGGGGATAGTTTTGGGGAAGGAGAAGTGGAGTGAGATGAACTGGCCACAGTAACACAGTGCAGATTTGGGGCTGGCGTCCCAGCCCTATCTCCGTTAGGACTCTGATGTATTAGCGGGTAGAATACCGGATGCTCCCACTCAAAGTTATCTCACCAGAGAGGTACCTTTCCTAAAGTCACACTGCTTATAAATGGATAAGAGTGACTGGTGTTGGAATTATTTCTACATCCCGCATAGTACCTAACAGTGCAAATAAATAGTACTTAGGAATGGAGTTGAATTAGATTGAATAGTGTAAAAAAATCATAATTAGGAATTGAATTAAGTTAGATTGAATACCCTTTGTAAAGTTTGTCTTATCAGGAAATTTTCCTCCTACTCCTCCTTTTCATTTGGTTACATTGGATCCAGCCAAACACATTAACCAGATGAGCAGGGTTATACATTGTTTTCACAGGAAATCCTCCCTTCCTTCTTCAGTTTACCTAAAAGGATGAGAAGTGGGGAGGGGGGTTTGCCAGTGTATACATACACATGCCGATGTATATATTTATATACCACACATATCCATACACACATATGTCTCTAAAACAATATGTGCTCACTGCAGCATCTGGCTTTCTGTGAAGTCTTGACCTATGCTCCCTCACAGCTGTGTTGGCTCAGAGTTTAGAGTAACGCTTACAGGACTCCCTGAAGAACATATGTTTCTAAGCAGTCCCCTAGTTCACTATCCTTTTTTTGGCAGAGGAAGTCATAAAAGGTTACTCCCCAGGACCTTGTACTGGTAGCCCTGCTTCCCGGAAGAATTTCTTATGGTTCAAAAATCATCCCCAAAAGACTGAGTGTGAAAAAGCATGCTCTGTAATCTCCCTCCTTCACCTTCCCTCCCCAGCTTGTGTGCAAAAGAGTTGGTAATGTTTTACTTTATAGTTGCTTATGCTCTTCTGATTGACTGCTTTGTCAGGAAAAAGGAATTGGCAACTTTGGACAAGTGTGAGTTTCTTAGCCTCATTATTTCGAAGTAGCAGATAAAAGACTTGGGTGGCAATCCAAGACACTGGTTCATCTTCAGCACCTTGGCTGCCACTTCCACAAGCACTGTCTTTATAGACCTGGGTCTAGCTTGGTGGGTTTTGGGAGGTCCACCTTCATTGAAAATGGTCTGCCAGTGTTACTTGACGTACCTTCTCCGCACCTCAGGTGGGAATCAAACGCCGTGAAAGAACAGATGCTCCAGTTCCTGCTCTGCTTTTGTTTGGGGGGAAAATCATGTATTTGATGTTATAAATGGCTACATGGTAATATAATTTTAACAAATTAAAAATATATTTAAGACAGTGTGCTTAGGAAGGCACAACTGGGCCTCCCAGGTTTTATAAGCTAGGTGATGTCTTAACATTACTTGAGACATTTGGACTCCACCAGCTGAGAGCTATGTAATGACTGCAGGGGAAGGAAAGGAAACTCATCAGTCCTATATTCACAGCTTGTTGGATTTCTCACATTTAATCCACCTCTTTTCTCCACTCTCCAACATCTTCTCTAGTCTTTCCTAGCCCAGTAAAACACTTGGAGTGTTCCTTAATTTCTCTTTCTCTTAGAAACTACATTCATTAAAAAATAAAAATTAAAAAAAATCCAGTTGGCTTTATCTGCAAAATATAAACAGACTCCAGTAACTTCTTATCAATGCTTTCACTTCTATCTGCCTTTTATCACAGCTCTGGAGAAAGAATGAAAAAGAAATGAGGCATCACATTTAGCATGGCCTTTTTGCAGTCAGCATCCTAACTGATCTTGCTTCCAAGTCACCCTCAAAACCTACTCTTCAAACAGTAGCTAGACGAATCTTTTTAAAAGAGAAGACAGATCATGCTCTTCTCTATTCACAATCCTCCAGTGACTTTTTTATGTCATTCAGTGCCAAAACCCAAGTCCAAGTTATGGCTTCCAATCCTGCAGGTTACTGAGTCCCCATTTCTTCTTTCACCTCACCTCCCAGGTGTCAGAATGACTGCCCTCCTCTTCGGCTAAATTTAGGTCACTATTAAAATACCACCTCGTCAGAGAGACCTTCTGTGACACACTAATGTACACCCTGCCCCAGCTCTCCATTCCCCCAGCCTGCCTTTTTTTCCCCATAGCATAGAAGACCATCTGTCAGATTATATATTCACTTGCCTACTTGTTAATCTTTTTTATGCTCTCACCAGAAAACATCTTTTATGAGAAGAGGGGCTCTTTCATTCACTGCTTTACACCCAGTTTTTCATACACTGACAGGTTCATAGTAAGTAGTGAGTTAATATGTATGGAATGGATGAATGAGTTGGATTGGCTGGGTTGGGGGAGGGAGACTCACAGAGCCAATGGCAGAGCTGCCAAGAGAATACGCAGGATGCTTCTTAGCCCAAGTCTGGAGAATAAGGAAGGTGTCTAAAGGGCTGAAATTTAGACCTGGAGGGGTCAAAGCTGGTAAAGTAGGACCAAATTAAGTTACCAATCTAAGGACCGTAAGATAGTAGCCAGAAAGAGTATAGAGTAAAATTGGCCTGATGCTGAGTTGATTTTCACTGAGCAGTTACTATAAAGGTGTATCAGTTTCTTAGGTCTGCCATAGCAAATTACCACAAGCTTGGTTGTTTAAAACAACAATAAAAAATGTATTCTTTCATTTCTGGAGGACAGAAATCTAAAATCATAGTATTGATAGGGCAGTGCTCCCTGTTAAGGCTCCAGGGAAGAATCCTTTACCTTTTCCAGCTTCTGTAGGTGTGGCTTCACCTATAGCAGCAGAATTCCAATTTCTATCTTTGTCTTTGCATGGCCTTCTTCCCTTGGTCTCCATGTGTTTTCTCCTCTTCTTATAAGGATACCAGTCATTGGATTTAGAGCCCACTCTCTTCTAGTATGACCTCATTTTGACTTAATTATATCTGCACAGACCCTGTTTCCAAATAGGGTCACATTCTGAGGTTGTAGATGGATGTGAGCTTTGGGGGGGCACACTATTCAAGTCACTCTAACGCTCAAACCCTTTATATGGTTTATATCCTCACAACAACTCTTTGATGATGAAATAAAATTCATATTTTTAGGCAAGACAAGAAAGATTTAAACATAAAATTTTTCTCGGCCCATTTAGGCTTCCTCCCTCCCCTCTAGTGTGCATTGTGCATCTGTATTATGCATTACCCAGAACTCCCCAGTGGCAGAAATACCTGCTCAACTACAAAGATCAATTTTTTTTCTTCTGACACCAGCCACGTAACTCTTTTCCCAGTTCCGTAAGGGGTCACAATGACCCTCCACTTGCCTTGTATGTGCAGACATCTTCGGTGAACTTTATGTAAAATGCCAGTATATCATTTTCCTTAAAGATAGCGGACGGTGCAGGACAGACTGAGTTAGCTGACCTGGGGAGATACTGGCTGCGCCTGATGAAAGTTCTTAGCTTAAATACTTACTTATGACCTTATTAATGTTACCATATTACTTGTATTCTGCCTATTTTACAAGATTATTGTTTTTTGCATTACCAGATGTGTGACTGAGACTATGATAAAAATAATGATAATCAAGCAACTTGAAATGATTGACCAAATACATAATTTTATAAGATCAGTGAGTGTAATAGTGTAACTCTAGATATGGGAAGAAGCAACAAGAGGAATCCATGTCCTGGACCATAACAGACTAGTAAGGCAGGCGGTCCAGAGGTTTCGGCTACTGTTAACAGGACCTAGTCCAGTAATAGCACATCGAGTGGCCTATCAATGAAGTCCTCGCCTGACCTGGGAATGAGTATTCCTAATGCCACGGGACAAACTGGTCATGAAACACCTCCCAGAACTTGGTCAACGTTAAGATTGAAAGAGAGGGAATTATAAAATAAAGAATATTGCCCATGATCCAGTTCTACAAGAATCAAGTCATTAGTCTTACAATACACCCTGAAAGAAATTCAGAGCAAAGATCGGGTTGAGGCACTTTGTACCCTAGGAAAACTGGCAAAACTGGCCCTCAGATATTTTCAGGAGAAAATTTTGTGAACCCAGTTTCCTCCATCTTCCCATACTTTGAAAAGCTCTAAAACCACTAAGATATCTATTCCTCTCGAATAGAGAAAGTTGCCCTCTACTAAGATGTGTGTTGATTTCATGTACCCCTTCTCCAAAGTCATATATTGTATATATACTGGCTTCCCCCCTTACCTGTAGAGCTTTCTGAAAGACCGCCTCCTGGGTTATAATCCTCAGCTTGGCTCAAATAAAATTTTCCACTTCTCTCTTAGATGACCTATTGAGTAAATTTTTGGTGACCTTGAGATAGATACTATTACGGACAACATTTTACAGACACAGAAACTAAGATGCAGAGAACTTCGGTGAATTGCCTAAGGCCATATAGCTAGAAAATGGATTCAGATCTAAATATATCTGACTCCACAACCCATCTAGTTTGATCCTTTGACTATACCATGTTGACTCCAGTCCTTACCACAATAATATGTTCAGAATATATTTGATGGTTAGGAAAGTTCTTATTTTAATAACCATGTATTTAAAACCACGGAACTGTACCACTTTGCAAATACAACCAACACTTGTAACCTCTCATAGCACTTTTACAAGTCATTGGACAAAAGTCCAAATGTCACGAAGATGGGAGAGACCCAGTCCGAGGGTTCTCTAGGCCTGAGATCACTGTACAGGGAAGTTCTCACTAGGGGTCTGGGAGAGAGGAGGAAACTTCAGGCAAGTCTGAGGAACCACTGCAAAGACGATCTTCACCTTGGACAGAGTGTGAAACAGAAGGCAATTGTCAAATGAGCTAGGACCACCTCGGGATCTGCCTAGGCTAGATCGTGCTCAGAAGGAAACACAATCATCACAGCACAGCAACTGGCTCATATCTGCTCAGAATGACGTATTCACTGTGCATGGGTTTACTTGTAGTAAGAAGACAAAAAAATATATACCATATCATGGTTTTTTCCCTAACCTTTATAAATAATGTGCACTGCAACTACAAGGAAAATTTTTCATGATTTCCCCTGTGAAATACTCTGCAACTATCTAGCCTGGGAATATATTTACTTCTGTGATCTGAATTCTCTCCCTGGTTTGCATTAGCTTTTACCAAACCTCTGGCCTAGAATTTATCATTGGTCGAAAGCCAGCTGGTCAACAAGAACATTTAAGAGCTTGTCCTTGGGCTTCGCTGGTGGTGCAGTGGTTGGGAGTCCGCCTGCCGATGCAGGGCACACGGGTTCGTGCTACGGTCTGGGAGGATCCCACGTGCCGCGGAGCGGCTGGGCCCGTGAGCCATGGCCGCTGGGCCTGCGCTTCCGGAGCCTGTGCTCCGCAACGGGAGAGGCTGCAGCGGTGAGAGGGCCGCGTACCGCAGAGTTTGTCCTTGTTTTGTTTCCCCTTTCTAGGAATTTAAACACAAATGAGACATTTCAATATTCTGAGATGGCGTCTGTTTCTTTCTGCAGTTTCTCTCTCCTCCACTCCTTTTAGCTCTTCTCCCCCTACCCTGCTTCCCTCTCTTCCTCCTCTTGTTTCCTTTCTCTTTCCTCATCCTTCTTTTTCTCTCTTCTGCCTCTTCCTCTCATACCTGCCACTACCATCTCTCTTTATCTCTCTCCCCTCTCTCTCCAGCCTGTCTTAATCATTTTGATATTTGTCAGATCCCTGTGGCCTTATTAAGCCAGGCAATTAGTTTTTTTGGTCTAATGTCTTGAAAAATAATTTCTGCCAACTCACTAGCTTCCAGTGTGCATTGGTGCCAAGAACATCCAGAGTGTTTACTCTGCTGAGAAAATTAATTGTGACTTTCAGGCACAAACCCTCTCAACTTCCCTCCCAACTCCTCTGGACTTTTGGATAATCCACATCCCTCCTTTCTTTCCTCGCTGGTATTTCAGAGATGTTCATCTCTTTCTTGCTCCCTCAATTACCCCCTCTATACAGTTTTTTTTTTCCTTCTCTGCCTAGAAACGTTCTAAAGATCTCTTACCTTAAAAATCTCTCATGCCAACTTTCTTAAAGGTATTTCATCTCTTAGCTTGTACAACAGACTTTCTCCTGGTTCTCTGAAATCTGTGTACTTTATAATTCCTCCTCAGGTTCCTATAGCACTTCATTTAATTTTTTCCATTCCCTCAGCTTTCTTTCTTTTTTTTTTTTTTAGCATCTTTATTGGAGTATAATTGCTCTACAATGCTGTGTTAGTTTCTGCAGTATAACAAAGCGAATCAGCTATACATATACATATATCCCCATATCGCCTCCCTCTTGCGTCTCCCTCACACCCTCCCTACCCCACCCCTCTAGGTGGTCACAAAGCACCGAGCTGATCTCCCTGTGCTATGCAGCTGCCTATATACATATATCCCCATATCGCCTCCCTCTTGCGTCTCCCTCACACCCTCCCTACCCCACCCCTCTAGGTGGTCACAAAGCACCGAGCTGATCTCCCTGTGCTATGCGGCTGCCTAAGCTTTATTTCTGATGATGCCATCCTTGATTACTTCTCCTCTCCTCTCCTCTCTCCTCCCACTGGTTTGTTTCAAGTGCTTCCAGACCTTCAGTTATCGTCTAGATTCATGTTCCCTAAGTACAAATCTGCACCGAAGGCACCTGGAGGGTTTACGAGTCTGGGGACTTTGGGAAACAGAATTTTCATAGACATAACCTGCCACAGTGGCAATAGATTTGGGTTGTGGTAGGGGAGTGGCAAAATGGAGGAAGGTATTCACTTTTCAGATGTACCTGTGAATTTCTAGACATACCCGATGAGAGGTGGGTAGGGATAGCAGGGAATTTCTAGGTGGCTGTATGTGCTTTGAAGAATGGGGCAAGAAATTTAAGATATTGTTTACAATATGATTTCATATGGACCTACAGTTTGGTAAAGCTTAGGTAGAATTGGGTCACATTGCTACTTTTATAGGTATGTAAATCGAGTGCTCTTGGAGGATTTCAGTGTCAGGACAGCTCAAAAGCATCTTGGCTGCAACCACAGTGGACAGCTCATAAACTCCTATGAGGAGGGTTGCTGATTTTCCAGCTGGAACTGCTACTTCTAGGAAGGTTTGTGACAATGTCAAATCTTGGATTGCAGGGCTTTATTTCTCAAGACCGGTTGGGGCTTGTCTACCATTGCAAAGAAGAAATGTGGAGTGGGACTCAAGCCTTCATAGGAAGTCCATTGGAGATGAGTCTGTGCCCGGGTGAATTCACCTGTGATGGCCCTGCACAAATCTCTGCTTCTGATCTTGTCTTCTTGTCAGTTATTTGTTTTTGTTACGGTAGCGATTGTTCCTTTGATTCCTAGTTTTTGTTTTATTTTAACTAGACTTTGCTCACTGACACTGTCCTTCTAACATTAACCCCATTCAGACTTGGCATCTTCTATAGTTACCTAAGTAACTGCACTTTATTTTGCTTGTGCCTCAATAAATGGAGATATTCTGCTGAAAAATGTTATTTCAACACAAGACCCAGTATTTTTCAGTGGTCCTAATTAACACCTAGGATATAGCACTCCTTATGATCTTATAACTATATTCGAAATTTCTCTAGTTCCTGTGGTTCTCAAACTTTAGGGTACATTACAATGTGTATGGAAAAACACATATTCTTGGGCTCCAACACTAAAGTTTCTAATTCAGTGCACCTGGGATGGGAAATGAAAATCTGCATCTCTAATAATTTTCCAGGTGAAGTTGACGCTGCTGGTTTTGGCATTACACTAAGGATAACTCCTCTAGTTTATGAAGTCCCTTGGAAAATGTTAGAAACCATTGTTATCTCAGGTAATAAAGGTTATACGGAGAAAACTTTTAAACATTTTTTTCTTTCTACTTTTTCTTCTCTTTTCTTTATGATTTTTTTTTCTTTTCCTTTCCCTCTCTCTTTCTGCCTTCTTCCCTTCCTTCCACTAAATCCCCACAGAACATTTTCCTTCTGTCCAGCCAGGTACAGAGGAACCAGTATCCATTCATTCCTGGCCTTTAGACCCATCAACAGAAGATTCCTAGAACTCAGATAAATGGTGGGTCCAAGTGAAACTTTTGAGGTTTTAGATCCAAGATCAATTAGTTTGATTTTCAAAGTCAAAGTTACTGCATAGTCTTTAGGAGGGTTTTTGCTGTTGAGAGCAAATTTACCCTGAGCTTTCGAAACAACTTAATTCAAGGCTGGGAATCTGAACATGCTAAAATTCAAAACAGGATCCTCCAAGTTAAAACACATGCAATGTCAATGAACCATTTCTTGAAAAGTTACCCTTTGACCTCTATCTGTTCAGTATGGTAAAGCCTTGATTAATCATATGAAACCCACCAAACTGAGCCATTAATTGCCCAGATTCTTTTTTTCCACAGCATCTAAAGAAGGTCGATCTGAACAAACAAACTAATTTCAGAGATTTATTTAAAAAAATAAAAATATGGCCCCTCGGGCCAGTTCACACTAAACTCAAGCTCTTACATCTTCATATATAATTTTGGGCAACAGAATTCAGAGTTACTAATACTCAGAAACACTGAACTAAAGTTTCAAGCTTTAAAGAAAAAAAATTACCTGGATTTGACTCATGTTTAAAACAAATAAACAAAAATAAGTGAGAAGTGCTGGTTTAGGGGCAACACAGAGCTGTGAATAGCATCCTTGGGACTGGACTAGTATACCTTCCCAGGGTCAAGTCCTTCTGCCACGGCCTTGGATATACTGTTGAATCATCTTTTCTGGCTTTGGATTTAATATCATTTATGACAGTATTATGAATGTCAAAAAGTATTGTTATTGATAACCCTTTGTAAAGTGTAAAACACTGTGGAAATTGTGGTAGACGTTTCTGAAATGGCTCCCAGAAATCTCACCTACTGGTATTTATGCCCTTATCTAATTATCTTCTCTTGTGTGTTATCTAGACATAGTGACTCGTTTCTAATAAATAGAATATAACAAAAGTGATAGGATATCACATCTGAATTAAGTTATAAAAGACTGTGACCTCTCTCTCTCTCTTTTTCTACTTTTCTCTCTTTTTCTTGTTTACTTGCTCTGATGAAGCAAGTTGCCATGTTGTGAGTTACCCTATGAAGAACCCCATGTGGCAAGGACTGGAAAGCTTCCTCCAGCCACCAGCCAGCAAGGTACTGAGGCCATCTGTGAAACAACCCATGAGATATTGAATCCTCCCAATAACCACATGAGGGAGCTTCAAGGTTGACCTTTCCCCAGTGGACCCTTTTTTTTACAATTAAAAAAATTTTTTAACATCTTTATTGGAGTATAATTGCTTTACAATGGTGTGCTAGTTTCTGCCTTACAACAAAGTGAATCAGCTTTACATACACACACATCCCCCTATCTCCCCGCTCCTGCATCTCCCCCCCACCCTCCCTATCCCACCGCTCCAGGCAGTCACAAAGCACCGGGCTGATCTCCCTGTGCTATGCAGTTGCTTCCCACTAGCTATCTATTTTACATTTGGTAGTGTGTATATGTCCATGCACCTCTCTCACTTCATCCCAGCTTACCCTTCCCCCTCCCCGTGTCCTCAAGTCCATTCTCTACGTCTGCGTCTTTATTCCTGTCCTGCCCCTAGGTTCTTCAGAACCATTTTTTTTTTT
>NC_041228.1:17448818-17465299 GCF_002837175.3 Physeter macrocephalus | reverse complement strand
CCAGTTCCCCTGCATCGGCAGGCGGACGCGCAACCGCTGCGCCACCAGGGAAGCCCCTCATTATAGTTTTGATTTGCATTTCTCTAATAATTAGTGATGTTGAGCACCATTTTGTGTGCCTCTTGGCCATCCCTATGTCTTCTTTGGAGAAATGCCTATTTAGGGCTTCTGCCCATTTTTTCATTGGATTGTTTGTTTTTTAGATATTGAGCTGCATGAGCTGCTTATATATTTTGGAGATTAATCCCTTGTCCATTGCTTCATTTGCAAATATTTTCTCCCATTCTGAGAGTTGACTTTTTGCCTTGTTTATTGTTTTCTTGGCTGTGCAAAAGCTTTGAGGTTTCATTAGGTCCCATCTGTTTATTTTTCCTTTTATTTTCATTACACTAGGAGGTGGTCAAGAAAGATCTTGCTGTGATTTATGTCAAAGAGTGTTCTTCCTATGTTTTCCTCTAGAGTTTTATGGTGTCTGGTCTTACATTTACTTCTTTAATCTATTTTGATTTTATTTTTGTGTATGGTGTTAGGGCGTGTTCTAATTTCATTCTTTTACATGTAGCTGTCCAATTTTCCCAGCACCACTTATTGAAGAGGCTGTCTTTTCTCCACTGTATATTCTTGCCTCCTTTATCAAAGTAAGGTGACCATATATGCATGGATTTATCTCTGGGCTTTCTATCCTGTTCCGTTGATCTATATTTCTGTTTTTGTGCCAGTACCATACTGTCTTGATTACTGTAGCTTTGTAGTGTAATCTGAAGTCTGGCAACCTGATTCCTCCAGCTCCGTTTTTCTTTCTCAAGATTGCTTTGGCTATTCGGGGTCTTTTGTGTCTCCATACAAATTGTGAAGTTTTTGTTCTAGTTCTGTGAAAAATGCCAGTGGTAGTTTGTTAGGGATTGTACTGAATCTGTAGATTGCTTTGGGTAGTATAGTCATTTTCACAATGTTGATTCTTCCAGTCCAGGAACATGGTATATCTCTGCGTCTGTTTGTATCATCTTTAATTTCTTTCATCAGTGTCTTATAGTTTTCTGCATACAGGTCTTTTGTCTCCTTAGTTAGGTTTATTCCTAGGTATTTTATTCTTTTTGTTGCAGTGGTAAATGGGAGTTTTTCCTTAATTGCTCTTTCAGATTTTTCATCATTAGTATATAGGAATGCAAGAGATTTCTGTGCATTAATTTTGTATCTTGCTGCTTTACCAAATTCATTGATTAGCTCTAGTAGTTTTCTGGTAGCATCTTTAGCCAGTTGAGTCTTGAGATGTCTACAGCCACAGTCACCAACCTCATAGTTTGGGGAGAGACTTAAAGCAAAGGATCCACAAAATTTACTCCCATATTCCTGATCCATAAAAATAGTGAGATAATAAATGTATGTTGTTTTAAGCAACTATGTTTTAGAGTAATTTATTATGCAGTGATAGATAATCAATACAGAAATGAAAGGTGTTATAATTTGAAAATTTGAAGCTTTCTTGGGGAATAATGATAGCCACTTGGTTGCATTGTTGTAAATCTTAAATATAATAGCAATAATTACAGATCAGAAGTGATTAGCATTGTGCCAACTAATAGCAACTCTTTAACTAATGATATTCATACTTAGCATAAATCCTGTCTCTGAAATCTTTCCTACTCCAATGGTGATCCTATTATATATCCACGCAGACTCTAATTTTATTTGACACAGGTCAGAGAAGGTTTTGCTTTAAGATGGATTGAGAGGAGTTTTCGGTGGGGATAAATTGCTGAATGAAATGGCACCTCTGATGTTTCGAGCTTCCCCTTGTGACTGTTCTCAAAGTGGGAGCACACAGCAGCTGTACTTGTTAAAAGGAAGATTCTTTAACCTTGCACCTCTTTATGCACCTGTTACCGTAATTGATGTATGGCTTGGCAGAAGACTTGAAGACTTGAACAGATACATCACAGATATCATGTGTGTGTGTGTGTGTGTGTGTGTGTGTGTGTGTGTGTTTATGGCTAAGAAATAGTTGAAAAATACCCAGTATCAATATTTAACAGGGAAAAACAAACTAAAATCACAACAAGATGCATACCCACCAGAAAGGTTAAAACCCACACTAATGCTGTCAGGAGCTCTCATGTATAGGGAAAGGAAAAATAGTACAACCACTTTGGAAAACTGTTTAGCAGTTTCCTAAAAGAAGCAGTTAACTTTAGCAATTAAATCCACAGTTACTCTATGATGTAGCATTACAACTTCTAAGTATTTATCCAAGAAAAATACAACCATACGTCCACTAAGTTTGATACAAGACGGTTCATAGCAGCTTTATTCATAATACCTAATCAGTTCATCATCAGAAAAATGGTTAAACAAACTGTAGAATATTCATAAAATGGAAAAGTACTTAGCAATAAAAAAAAAGATTCAGCCTTACAATATGAATCTCCACAACATTAGGCTGAGTGAAAGAAGCAAGATGCAAAAAGAGTTCTTACTTACTTATGTACCTACTGTATGATTACATTTTGATGATATCTTAGAAGAGGTAAAACTAATCCATGGTGATAGAAACCAGAACAGTGGCTGCTTTTGTGTGTGAGTGGAAGGAACAGTGGAATTGATTGGCAAAGGGCATGAGGAAATCTTCTGGGATGATGGAAACATTTCCTATCTTGATAGAGGTTTGGGATATATGGATGTCTGCATTTACCAAAACTGATGGAACTGTACATTTAAGACCGATTTATTTCACTTTATGTAAACCATATCTAAATGTTAGAGATATTGACTTTGAGTTGGGTTTTGAGAAGAAAGAGAAGTGTGTGTGTGTGTGTGTTTGTGTGTGTGACTTATCTTGCAATCATGAGAGAAACATTATGGTGATTAAATAACCATGCCCACTTGGGGAAAGAATGAAAACAGATAGAAGGAACTAAATATAACATTTTCTTACCTTAAAATTTTCCTAAAAATCCCTTAAAAGCATAAAATGTTTTTATTAGAAACACATAAAGATAACAATATCAGTTTTTGCTTTGATCTAGATTCTTATTTGGCAAGTGTCTGAGTGTCAGGTGGAATAAACATGACCAGGTTGCTCTACATCATGGGAATTGACTGCTCTGCGCTCATCTGAAAAATTTAAACTACCCAAATGTTACCACTGTAGTTAAGCCCAAAATGTCAATGTCATCTTGCTATCTTGTAACCAAAATAAAAAATCACAAACATTTTTTTACCTTTAACATTAATTTGGTCACAGTCACATAAAGGTGCAAAAAAAGTTTTGCTCAATCAGCTTGCTTCGGTGGCCTATACAGATATAACATTGTTGCTTAAAACACTATGTGTGAAAAAGTTATATTTTGAAGACATTGATTTCTTCCCTTTGTAGTCTTATGATCCAGTGCTGGCTGTGGAATTATTGCTGTGCTTGCATCGATGCTAGTGGTTTACCATTAATGGAAGTATTCAAATGTCTGTGGGTGGACTCAAGAGAGAAGATGGCAACAGATAGCATGTGGTTAGTAAAACAAAGCCGAATACTGTGTAGTAGAAACCCAAGCCCAACCAAAATAGATCTTTCCATGGAGAAAGTGGGTTTTTTGAGCCTCAGCTGTTATGTTTAGTCTGATTCTGCAAGATATCAAGGAACAATGCTTGGATATATTCAGCTGTGGTGGGCATTTGTGGCATTTTTTCCTGCTAAAGAAATAATTTTGGGGTACTTGCTTACTATTATTATAAGCTTAATTAACTGTGGGTTCTGGTAGTAGAATCAGAATGTAGGATAAGAATTTTAAATAGAAAGCAGTCAATCAGGACAAATATTAGAGTTCAGTAAGCAAGTTTATACATTGATTAATACTTTCTTTTTAGTAGCCACAAGACTGTGATTAATATTATTCATTGTTGAGTATGGTCCATTCATAGCATTATGACAATTGGGCCAACTCTGTACTGGGAAGTTGAAGAAAATAGAATGAGAGGTAATTCTGAGTACAGGCATACCTCGTTTTCTTGCACTGTTTTGTTGGTCGAGCTGTTTCTTCTTCACAGGGATGGAGAACTATAGTATCGATAATCCCCACATTACTGCTGCTTAATTAGCTCTGATGAACTCCAGTCCCCAAGAAATATTCCTTTCTCATTGTCTGTTGTCATTAGCAGTGACAGGAAATGTAGGACTCTTTTCTTAGATTCTTAAATTTTCGGCAGAGCATTATGAAGGGAAAAGTGTTTTTATTTTAATGTTTATTTAGATATAGTTATCTCAAAAAATAACCAAACATTTCACAAGTCTGGACTTTTTTGGAGGGGATTAAAATGTACTTTATAGAGAGAGTCCAGGTAGTAAACATCCAAGTATTGAAAATATTTAACGGGAGATGTCCCTGGCAATGGGAAATTATTTAAAGCTATTTTCATCCTGTCATTTCATTTGGTTTATCTCTATTGAATGGATCATTTGAAACTGTCAGAGTTCTGTGAAACCCACTAGGGACAGCCTTTAAAGACCTCTTAATTATGTAAACTGAGATCACTATAGCTTGCCAAATAACACAGTGCTTATTTAGAAAACAAACTCCTCAGGCAAGAGCACCCAAAATATAAAATCTTTTTCTCTCCACTGTAAGAACTGGAATTTTTGCCTGAGGCTCATTTTTTTTTTTTTTAACATCTTTATTGGAGTATAATTGCTTTACAATGGTGTGTTAGTTTCTGCTTTATAACAAAGTGAATCAAACGTCCCTTTGTTACCAATCACCAGCTGAATGAATTAGCTTTTTTTATAATACAAACCAAATCAATCCGTTCCAAAATGAAGGGCTTATTTTTTCTCTGATTTTTTCTTCACTTTGTAACCCATCTTGAAGTTCATCTCATTACCCTCATCATTATCAAAACCATGTATTGCCGATGGGCAGTATGTTACAAAGAAAGGGAAATAGGGAACAGATTACTCAGAATGTAAAAGAACATTTGGTTGACTAGGACGCTAATTGATTTTCGCTGAACTCTCCCTCCACCTTTTGGTTTTATATATACTGATTTTGTTGATTAGGTCATTTCTCCAAGGGAGAGCAATTGGTGCCAGAGACTCATTAAGGATGTGGTAGCACATTCAAGGATGAGGGGTTTCTTCAGTCTTTCAATCAAAGAAATTGAGGACATAGTGAGAACTAAGGAAAGGAGGAAGGACACTGCTGATTAATACAGTGTTTCAAAGAAATCATCAAAGACCCAGGACCACAAATCCCTTAAGCACATTGATCAGATATTGGTGGGCACATTGCTAAGAAAGAATTTAAAATCTTCATAACATTTGTGGCAATTACTGTCTTGATTCTTTTATTTTTTTTCTCTCCAGGAGTAAATGAACTGATTCTAAACAGAAGGATTAATTCCTCTAAATAATGCCACGTACTCCTTGGAAATCACGGTGTGTTGTCCTGCTTCCTCTAAAGCAGGGTTTCTCAATCTTGGCCCTATTGACATTTTAAACTAGATAATTCTTTGTTGTGGGGCCTGTCCTCTGCATTGTAGAAAGTTTAGCAGCATCCCTGGCTTCTACCCACTAGATGCCTATGTAATAGCTCCCTAGCTGTGACAACCAAAAATGTCTCAAGACACTGCCAAATATCCCTTTGAACATAAATTCACCCCCAGTAGAGATACAGAGGAAGAAAATACAAATTATAAATTATACCAGCCAGTCTATTTTATGTGTGACTGTGTGTCTTAAATGAAGAGCACAACTGATAATAATTTATTGGGTTCCTACAATGCCCCAGTCACTGGACAAACATGTATTGTCCAGGAGTATTTGGTGGTTAAAAGCACAAAATTGAATCCTATGGCAAACGTAAGCAAAATGAAAACATAGGAAATTCAGTCCTATGAAATCAATCATAAGATTGAAGACAAAGCTAAAGAACCAGATGTCAGAAAGGACAGGGACCAATGAAGCTCCTGTCCTTTGGGAAGTTTCTATCTTCTAGGTGACAGGACATGATGAATTATCTCAGGGTTCATGCATTAGGAAGTCATCTTGAACATTATTTTCAGTCTTAATTGTCACTGGCCTTGAGATGCAAATTCCAAGAAGAAAGCCTGACATCCTAGCCTGGGTCGCATGACCATCCATTGACCAGGAGCAGATGGCCCCTTGACTATCATGATTTGAAGACCTTACCTAATGGGGCAAAATTAGGTACTATCACCCCCAGAATGAATGTATTCTGGGAAGAACAATGACACTGTTGCTATTCCCTTCAGCAAGGTTGGAGAGTAAGTATTATCATTATTTACAGATGAGGACATTTCAATTCAGTGTGTAAGTAATTCACACCAGGTCACAAAATTAGTAAATGGTTGAAACAAGATTGAAATTCAGATCTGCTTGACTTTGAAGTCTCTAGTCCTTCCCGCATGTCACATTGTTTTTATATTTATAGAAGTTCTTAGTCACCCATTTATTTGATTCATCACACTGACAAATAAATTGGTGTTTATTGAGGGCCAATGAGATCCAACTTCATGGTATAAAGTGAATATACTATAAACAAATTACTAGATAGTTCTAGCTCAGGAGAACCTGAATCCTAGTTGGAGAGACAAAGTTAACCATGAAGAACTGAGAAAATAAAATTGAATGCCAAATTATGTGATGCATATGGGTAAAAATCAAGGAACATATATATTAAGCTACTAATTACTTCAAAAGAAGGAGCTGGAGGAAAACAAGGATGATATAAATTAGTTTTATTAGGCAATATTATAAAGGAAGTAGGACTTGAGGTAATTAATAAATGACTTTTAAATTTAAATTTACATCAACCTTGAAACAAGGTATATTAGTTTCTGAGGGCTGTCATAACAAATGACCAGAAATTTATTCTCACAATTCTGGAGTCCAGAAATCTGAAATCAAGATGCTAGGGCACACTCCACCAGAGGCTCTAGGGAAGATTCTGTTCCTTGCATCTTCCAGATTCTGGTAATCTGTCAGCATTCCTTAGCTTGTGGCCCCATCACTCAAATCTCTGCCCCTGTTATTACATGGCTTTCTCCTTTTGTGTGTATGTGTCAGATCTCTCTCTGCCTCACTCTTATAATCACTCTTGTCACTGGATTTTGGGATTACCCAGATAATCCAGGATGATCTCCTCATCTCAAAATCTGCATAGACCCCTTTTCCAAATAAGTTAACATTCATAGGTTCTGGGAATTATAAAATGGACATATTTTGGGAGCAGCCAATTAACCCACTACACAAAATTTGATTTGCTTTTTGGCTCTGTCCTATAATTCTGTTTTTGTTCCTTGGGGAGATACAGCCCACAGACTTAGAGAAAGATACAATATAGTAATTAAGTTCACAAATTCTGGAATCAGGGAGTGAGTGTTTGATTTGCAATTCTGACACACACAAGCTGTGTAAGTTGGGTTGTTACTGACCTCCCAGAGCCTCAGTATCTCATATAATAATCATCATAATAATGTTTTTGAGTGTTTATAATGCACCAATAACTGTGCATTCATTACACCTATATTTAATCTTAAAAGAAATTCATTGAAGCAGATACTATCAGTGTCATCATCTTAATGAGGAGGAGGCTGAAGCATTAGAGAGGTTAAGTAACGTGTCTAGAGTCATAAGCTGGTAAATGGCATCAAACTCATATTTATGAACTATAACTGTCCTAATATTAGGTTATAATAATACCTAACTAGAAGATTGCTGAAGGTATTAAAAGAGATACCGTCTGGTGTATGAGTCCCTTAACAAGTAGTCATTGTTAAAACTAAACCATAACACCTCACCAAAGAAGATATACAGATGTAAAATAAACATACGAAAAGATGCTCCACATCATATGCTCTTATTGTCCTTGGTACAACCATAATACCTATCAGAACAGTGTTTTCCAAGAACTGGTTTTGTTGGAAGCCTTGTGGCTTACATGCATTGTCTTTACAGTCTTTGCATCAATCATTGAGGATGGGGATGATTTGCTGGCATTTTCTGTGTAGACTCCAAGCCCCACACTGCCAGCAATGAACAAATATCTCAAGAAAAAAAGCAGTAGAGAATGTGGGGCTCACGTCAATATATCTCCCTTTGCTTCAGGATATTTACCCTTCAAGTCCTAACTGTCTTGGCTTTTCTCTGATGTCTACAGTTAATATTTTGTATTTTATCAATATTTTGTAGTTGTTCTCTGGTAGAAAAGTGCGCTTGAGATAAACAACTCCATTTTGCAGAAAAGGGAACTGAGGCTCAGAGTAATTACCTATGGTGAGGCAGCTAGCAAGCAACAAAGCTAACATTACAACCCAGAACTCTAATTCCAGTAAGAATACTTTTAGCTCATTGTTTTCACTGAACTCACTGGACACTTGCAAGCTTCAGAATATAGTGTACACTTTACATTTTAATTGGATATTTTTATTAAATAAAGGAATTAGTAGTTGATTCAATTCTCCCATAAAACACAAATACCACGGCAAAATAGTATCCTATGTTAAAAGACTTTTGCCTTAAACCATTATCTTTTTACTTACTTGTTCTATTTTTAAATCAGCATAAAAATAAAGCATATTCATTCAACACAGTAACCTATACTTAGTGATAAACATTAGGCAATTCTTAAACAAACACAAGGAATTACTAGGGCAACTGAAATAATATAAGCTTGCAACATGCCGAGAGGTCACATGCATTGAAAAAGAATGGGAAAAATGAGTCTGTCTGTATTGTTTACTGCCACTTTTGTTGAAATAAACTCTGGATAGGCAATTTTTCCTATGAGGAACTGTGGTTTTGCTGGTGGTTTTTTATGAATCCGTGCAGCATATAATTGATGGTTTTTCAGTTATGAAGAGAATTACTAATATGTACTCAAACACACTTTATGAGGGTGAGAACATTCAAGCACTGACTAGAAAATTGGGAATTTTCAAATATAATAAAGACACTAAAGAGAGGAAGAATTTGTCTTTTAAAATTTAATTTATATACAGTTTCTATCATAGGTTAATTTTTAAGGCTTTTTAAAAACAGTTTTAGGTTCACAGCAAAATTAAGAGGAAGGTACAGGGATTTCCCATCTCCCTCTTGCTCTGGACAAATGCATAACCTTCCCCATTATCAACTCCCCCAAGAATAGTATATTTGTTACAACTGATGAACCTACCTTGACACATCATATTACCCAAAGTTCATAGTTTACATTTCAGCTCACTTTTGGTGTTGTACATTATATAGGTTTGAACAAATGTATAATGACATATATCTATTATTACAGCGTCATACAGACTTTTTTCACTGTCCTAAAAATCCTCTGTGCTCCACCTATTCATTCCTCCCTCCGTAAACCCTGGAAACCCCTTATAGTTCTACTGTTTCCATAATTTTTCCTTTTCCAGAATATCATATAGGAACATTTATAACCGGGCTCAGCAAACACTTAGCATTTGACTTGGGAGTAGGGTTAAGCAATCCCCATTAATGCCACTTAGAAGTTCTAAAATATGATTGCAAATTTTTTGACACCCCCAATTGAGAGGTGAGGTCTGTGTACCCTTCCTTTTTATATGGGGTGGTGTAGACTCATTTTTCACTAGCAGAATGTAGTAGGAATTACACTATGTAACTCCCAAAGCTAAGTCAGAATACAGTTTCTACTTGGTTCTGTTGGAACACTCACCTTTGGAGTCCTGAAACAGTGTGGAAGAAGTCTACCACTCTGTGGCTACCATGCTGTGAGGAAGCTCAAGCAAGAAAGGCCACTTGTAGGTTCTCCAACTGATAGCCCCAGCCGAGGTCCCAGATAATAGTCAGCATCAACCACTGGTTAGGTGAATTAAGATACCTCCTGATAATTCCAGCTCCAACTGTCCTGTCACACCCAGCCATTGAGTTTTTTTTCAGCTGAGGCCCCAGACATTGTGGAGCTCTCTCTGAATTGCTGAACTTCAGAATGTTGAATTTAATAAAATTGTTGTTTCATGTTGAAAAGTTTTGAGGTAGTTTGCTATGGAGCAATACTAATGGAAACAGTTATCAAACTCTCTTCTCTTCTGCTCCTAACTCTTGTGTTAGTAATAGGTTACGTGTTTAGGGAGGTAACTGACTTATTACAACACATCAAGGGAACATTTATATCAGTGATCAGCAAACTTTTAGTGGTAGATCTTCAGTTGGAATTTAGCAAACTCCACGAATGCTACAACGGATTGGTAGCTAACTTGGCAGCTGTCAAGGAAAAAGCAAAACTTTAACGTCTGAGTCACTATTTTCCTCTCTACCACGTATCCTGCCAATATCCTCAATGACTCAAGAATTAATGTAAATGACCCATCCAACTCCACTCTAAGGCATCTTTACTATCACAGCATTCTGCTCTGTGTATCCACACTCTTAACTTCTCTGGAATCAGTCCAAATCAGTCTCATCCAACTTTCACAGATACTTGCTCTTCCACCTCAAAATACCATCTATTCCTTGTCTTTCCATTTGTTTCTCTATGTGGACCCTCCTGGCCTCATTTTACTTCACTACTTAGCCTAGACTTCATGGTTAATCATCGACACAACTTGGATACCAACACTATGAACTCTTGCTCTTTTTTATTTCCAAAGCATCTGCCTTGCAAACTAAGACCCCAGATCAACTGACCATTTGCCTTCTCACCTCCTAAAATTGGACTATGAAGAAAATTTCAGGAAAATAATTACTATAATATATGAATTGGCACCACTATAAATGTATGATTTTTCAACTTTGTGTGGACATTAACCTTGGCCAGTTAACCCATCTTTTCACTTATCCTTTGTCATGATCCTTTTCCTTCTGTCAGCAAATATTCCAAAGTTCACCCCTTTCCTGAACTCAGAACACATATTCCCTTCCTCAGATGTCTTCACCTTCTGCATCACCTCGAAAATGCACACATCATCACTTTTATCCTCTTACTTGATCTTTCATCTCATCTGTATCATCCTTCCGGGAATCAGAAGAGGAGTTATCCCTGTATTGGGATAATTTACATGGATCAAGTCTCCATCTATACTCTTATCTCCACTCATCTCTTTTGGGGCTAGCTCTATATATGATTTCATTTTCTTCTGTATATTAAACCATTTTAATTCTGCTGTCTCTTTTCCCTCCCACAGTCTAGCTTATCTTATCCTAAAAATGTTCATAAACATTCCCTTGACTCTGACATCCTCTTTACAAACCCTCTTGGTACTCTCTATTTCCTCCAGTTTAAGCTTCTTATGAGAGTCTTCTACCATTACTATCTCTGTTTCACTTCCCACTCATTCCTCCACATATCTCCATCAGCATGTAAACATGGTATTTTTCCCATCTTAAAATACAAACAAACTTTTCTTTACCCTACTCCTGCAAGTCTCCTCAAGTTTTTTATACCAATTTATAAAAACATTTCTTAAAAGAGTTGTTTCCAATGAAGTTTTTATCATCACCGTTCCAATGAAACTTCTTTTGTCAGGTCCTCTAATCACTTCCATGATGTTAAATCCAATTGCCAATTTTCAGCCCATATCCTGACCTATTGGTAGCATCTGATGTACTGGACTATTCTCTCCTTCCTTCTACACATACTTTATATACTCAGCCTGTAGGCTTCCAAATTTTCTTGGTTTTCCCCCTTCTTTCCCTGTCTTCATCTGGTTCCTCTTCTCCCCAAACCCATAGTCAATGGTCCTCTTCCGATCTACTCTTGCTGTCTTGTTAGTCTCAGCTAGTTATAGAGCTTTAAGTTCCCTCTATATGCCAATGACTTAAGTTTATAGCTTCAGCTTATATCTGTCTCTCAACCACCAGACTCACATAACAACTACCTTTTTGAAATCTTCTCTTGGATATCTAAGATTTATCTCAATCTTAACATGTCCATAACTGAATTCTGTACTTCCGCCTGAACTCTACTCCACTTACAGCCTTTCCCATCTCAGATGATGGTCATTCCATCCTTGAAGTTTTTCTGGCAAAAACAGAGTAATCCCTGATGTCTTTCTGTTGTTACTTCTACATAGAATTTACAAGGAGATCCTATCGGTTCTACCTTTAAAATACATTCACAGTTCAACCAATTCTTACTTCCTCCACTCTTACTACCTTAGTCTGAGCATCATTATCTCTTGCCTTAGTAGTGTTCTTTTTAGTAACTCTGTATCTGTTTTTGCCTGTCCTATAGCTTATTCCAAACATGGTGGCCAGAGTGCTTCATTCCTCTGCTTAAACCCTGCAATGGCACTCCTTTTCACTCAGAGTAAGAGCCAGAGACAAGACAATGGCCTTTAAGTATCTCCATGACCCTCCATCATCACATCTTTGACCACTGACCTTTTTGTTGCGGCTCAAACATTCCAGGCACTTTCTAGGGGCTTTACTAAGAAACACCTGGCTGTTTCTTAAGCCTGGAATAATCTTTTATCAAATACCCACATAGCTAACTCTCAAAATTCTTCGAGTTTTTGTTCAAAGGTAATCTCCTCAATGTGTTCTGATATGACTGTACTGTTAAAAAGAGTCTGTACTCTCTTGACATTTCTTATTTTATAGGCTTCTTATTTGCCCCTTAAGTGTTGGAATTTCCCGGGATTTCATTCTTGCTCTATTTCATTTTCCTCTCTTCATGCAATTTCTAATGACTCGCAGATACGTATCTCTAGCCTTGACTTCTTTCCAGTGTTTATGTGCTGAACATACAGAAAGATCTTTAAGGAGAGGTTTGCATTAAATATCCTTCTACACCTCCCTCCCTTTCATTTCTATTTTCTGGACCACTAATAGCCAATATCCCTTCTTCCAGTCAATTTATATCTAGCTTATCTAGCTAATATCTCCCTCCTTCATATGAGTGCCTCTCCTGAGGAGCACTGAAGCCTGTGCATATCAAACGGTAAATCCTTATTCTTGTGGATCTGTGGTAGTACTGAGGCTACAAAAAAAAAATACCATAACTTTGACACATATTGACAGAGCATAAATTATTCTCAGGTACTAGTGAAAAAATGTTGTTATTAAAATATTGTTTCTATACTAAAACTAACATAGGAAGCAAATATTATGCTCAACAATCATCTGAGAAAAAATATTTATTTAATTTCTTTTTCTTAGGAGTACTTCTCTGAAGAATTAAGAATAATAAGCTTATGTTATTAGTCCTATCTGGAGTAATGTGCATGGTAATTTGGGATTCCCATGGAACAGCACAACTTTGAAGCAATAGGACTAAATCTCCATGATGAAAGAATTTCAGGCACCATAGTTACAGATAGGAGAGAAAACTGTAGTCAGTTTTTCTCGCAAAACATAGGACTCATAGGACTCAGTTCCTCCTCTGAACATGTATAAATGAGACCTGGCAAAGATTATTAGCAAAAAATTTAAGTTTTAGGAGTAATTGTAGACCTCTTTTTCCCTTGCCTTCATACCCTCTAATGTGTAGTCATTCAACTCCATTTTTTTTTTGGAGTTTCACATCTGTCCTCTCCTATCTACTCCAATTGCTGTAATCGTAACCCAAACACTCCTAGATCTTCCCTGAAACACAGCAACGATCTCTAACATCTTTTCCTTCTTTTTCCAGTATCATCTGCTCTAATCTATTATCTACACTGACCACAAAATAATTTTTCTAAAATGCTAAGCTCCTTTCAGTGGTTTTTCATTACATACAATGTAGGTCCAAACACTGGTGCCACATAACTTTGCTCCATGATTTTGCCTCTGCTGTTTCCCTCATCTTCTCTGTCATTGTTCCTTCACACGCCCTCGACTTCAGCCCCAGTGCTGTGCTTCATAGATCTGTGGAGCTGCTGGGCTTCTTCTCATGTGATTCACTATTCACATTCTACACATTTTGTCTGGATGACCCTTTCTTTCTCCTCTCTCCTGTAATAGCTTAATAAATACAGAGGCCATATATATTTTCTAAGTGGGAAAGACAGGAAGGCAGGAAAAGAATAAAGGAAGGAAGAAAGGAAAAAAGAAAGAAAAGAAGAAAGGAAGGAGGGAGGGAGGGAGGAAGCAAGGAAGGAAGGAAGGAAGGGGGGAAGAAAAGGATCCGAAAAATGTTTTATTGTAGAGTTAATCATGGGAATGACATCTCTGTCTTTTCTGATCTGGGCTTTTCTTTCTGCAGATATTTTAGGCTCCCGTCACTTTACTACTCTGGAATGAGAATATTTATCTGGACAGTAGGGAAGCTGCAAAACTTCTTTGGCTTCTGTGGTTGTGGTTATTTCTTTCTAAATACATAGGGGAGAAACTTCAGCTAACTGCTGCCTGTGGTGTCAGCTACACTGTTTGAAGTCCCTGGTGAGGAGACAGCTCGATGCCACAGTGGCAATTAGGAGCCACAGAGAATTGTTAGCTGAACTTGATGTTCTAGTTGGCAAGTTTAACACATACTCTACTCCCAGATAATTGGGTAGCGTTATGATCACATCATACCACCAGCCCTGTCGTTATTATAGATGGGCTTTTTCATGGTAAGAAGGAGTGGGTAGCTTCCTCACAATTATAATTTTGGCTAGACTAGCTTCCCTTCCTCTTAGGCTCAAAGTGAATTAGCCATAGAAGTACTGACATGTTTGAGAAATTTATTTCATTTGGATTTTTTTTCCAGGTTTGACATAACTGGCTTCATATCTGCTTAAAGAAGGAAGCATTCATGCCCCAATTTCAGCTTCTTGCTGTTAGGAATATAGTCGGTTTATCATCATTTCAGTGTCAGAAATATCTTAGTGATCTGAAATATGCAGAGATAATTCTACTTTTTTTACTTAGAGTAAGAAAGCTGGAAGGAATCTTGAACATTGCCTACTTCAAGTTCCTCATTTTATTTTTAAGGGAGCTGGAAAGCAGAATGGTTCAGTGACCTGCCCACAATCACACATTAATCAAGTAGCAGAAGAACTAGGATTAAGTTTCCAACCAGCTTTCTTTTCAGTTCATTGTGTTACAGCCAAAAGTTGTCTAAAGCACTCAATGTTTTCTTGTTTTCTCAAAATGAAAATACCATTATCTGATGATAAAAATAATACATTTCCATCATAGAGAGATAATAATATACTTAATGAACGTTGACCTAAAAGAGTGAAGCCGGTTTTGAAGATAGGTTCTAATGATGTGAAACAGGGTTTTGTCCTTAGCCTTGTTCTGTTCAAGATTATTAACACTGTCTTCGATGAAGGGATAAAACGTATGCTTGTCAAATATGTAGAAGATATTAACCTGGGAGAGAGAGGCAATGCTGTGGTTTGCTTTAAATAATCAAATAATGGCTAATGAGAATCTACTATGAACCAGATATAAATTAATCTTCATAACCATCCTACAAGGTAGCTATTTCATATCAGTCATGCCCCAGTCAGGAAACCAGAATCACACTAGGTATTTTGTTGAGAAGAATATTGAGAATTGGTTTATCTGAAATTTGAAGTCTGAAACAGCAAAAAAGGAAACACTGAGATAACACAAAAAGCAGCATTCGTTGCTAGGCTGGAGAAATAAAGGGAAGGGATTGGGGTTTTCAGAATCTAGAAATGCAGATGAAGGGCTTGCAGAACCAGAATCCAGACCTCTGAGGAGAAGAAGTGGGTACTACTCCTACTCAGGAACTGGAAGCGAGCTAAAGACTCAAGCTTTTGGGGAGGGAGTGCCAGCTGGCTGATGCTGATCCCTCAAGAGTTTGGAGGAGAGCCCTTGTAGAGCTAAGGCTCAGACCTCTGAGCAGGGGTGCTGTTGGCTGCTGCTGATAGCTCTGAGAAGATGCAGTAAACTGGTTCCGGGAGTACCAAAGAAACTGAAGACCAGAACCAACTGCTGCTGTTGGGAGAAGGGTGTGGCTGGTCTGATGCTGAACGGAATGGCAAGCTCAAGGAGGAAATCCGTCTTCCCTCGTCCCCTTGTGCGGTTCCCTCTAGTGGCCCCTACTGACAAAACATAATAGGAACCCAACAAACAAAGGAAAATGAAGTTTTCAGTCTCAGTCTCACATCACAGCATAAAATATAGCAGGGAAAGATTTTATCATTCACTTAACTTTCAGTAAATGTTTGTTGGGTACCTACTATGTGCCAGGAATTACCATAGGTCTGAGTTCTGAGGTCTGAACCTCAGTTTCTTCTTCTGTGAAATGGGGATATTTGTGCCACCCTCAGAGAAATAAAGATAAAATGGTGTATATTTATGATAAAAACTCTCCAGAAAGTGGGCATAGAGGGAACCTACCTCAACATAATTAAGGCCATATACGACAAACCCACAGCAAACATCATTCTCAATGGTGAAAAACTGAAAGCATTTCCTCCAAGACCAGGAACGAGACAAGGCTGTCCAGTCTCACCACTGTTATTCAACATAGTTTTGGAAGTCCTAGCTATGGCAATCAGAGAAGAAAAAGAAATAAAAGGAATACAAACTGGAAAAGAAGAAGCAAAACTGTCATTGTTTGCAG
>NC_041228.1:17362150-17448727 GCF_002837175.3 Physeter macrocephalus | reverse complement strand
AAAATTAAAGATGATACCAACAGATGGAGAGTTATACCATGTTCTTGGACTGGAAGAATCAATATTGTGAAAATGACTATACTACCCAAAGCAATCTACAGATTCAATGCAATCCCTATCAAATTACCAATGGCATTTTTTACGGAGCTAGAACAAATCATCTTAAAATTTGTATGGAGACACAAAAGACCCCAAATAGCCAAAGCAGTCTTGAGGGAAAAAAACGGAGCTGGAGGAATCAGACTCCTTGACTTCAGACTATACTACAAAGCTACAGTAATCAAGACAATATGGTACTGCCACAAAAACAGAAACATGGATCAATGGAACAAGATAGAAAGCCCAGAGATAAACCCACACACCTATGGTCAACTACTTTCTGACAAAGGAGGCAAAGATATACAGTGGAGAAAAGGCAGTCTCTTCAATAAGTGGTGCTAGGAAAACTGGAAAGCTACATGTAAAAGAATGAAATGAGAACACTCCCTAACACCATACTCAAAAATAAACTCAAAATGGATTAGAGACCTAAATGTAAAACCAGACACTATAAAACTCTTAGAGGAAAACATAGGAAGAACACTCTTTGACATAAATCACAGCAAGATCTTTTTTGATCCACCTCCTAGAGTAATGGAAATAAAAACAAAAATAAACAAATGGGACCTAATGAAACTTCAAATCTTTTGTACAGCAAAGGAAACCATAAACAAGACGAAAAGACAACCCTCAGAATAGGGAGGCCCACATACCACAAAAAACAAACAAACAAACAAAAAACAAAAAACTACAATGGGGTATCACCTCACACCAGTTAGAATGGGCATCATCAGAAAATCTAAAAAATGACAAATGCTGGAGAGGGTGTGGAGAAAAGGGAACCCTCTTGCACTGTTGGTGGGAATGTAAATTGATACAGCCACTATGGAGAACAGTATGGAGGTTCCTTAAAAAACTAAAAATAGAATTACCATATGACCCAGCAATCCCACTACTGGGCATATACCCAGAGTAAACCATAATTGAAAAAGACACATGCACCCCAATGTTCATTGCAGCACTATTTACGGTAGCCAGTCATGGAAGCAACCTAAATGCCCATCGACAGACGAATGGATAAAGAAGTTGTGGTACATATATACAATAGATTATTACTCAGCCATAAAAAGGAATGAAATGGAGTCATTTGTTGAGACATGGATGGATCTAGAGACTGTCATACAGAGTGAAGTAAGTCAGAAAGAGAAAAACAAATATCGTATATTAATGCATGTATGTGGAACCTAGAAAAGTGGTATGGATGAGCCGGTTTGCAGGGCAGAAGTTGAGACACAGATGTAGAGAACAAACGTATGGACACCAAGGGGGGAAAGCAGTTGGGGTTTGGTGTGGTGGTGTGAGGAATTGGGAAACTGGGATTGACATGTATACACTTAATGTGTATAAAATTGATGACTAATAAGAACCTGCAGTATAAGAAAACAAACAAACAAACAAAACAACTAATACTAAACTTTCTTTGTCTGATGCTTCTGCAAATATGTTCTTATAAAGGGTTTCATCTTCAAGGAATTCATGGAAAAGACTCTGAGAAGTACAAGTTTCCGGTAACTGCCTATACTGCTGACCTGAATGAATAAGCATTTTCAGATCTCTAATGGAAAACTGATGAACTCATAAAAGTGCTAACAAAAGATCAGGATAAAAAAAAATTAATTACATTGGACTGAGTGAACTGATGAGGATGATTATAATTTATGTGACTTTCTGTTTGAAAAAAAAAAAATCCCACAATGACTCAGAGGCAAAAAATATACGAATCAATTTTCACTGCAAGGTAAAGGAGCTGTTACAGTGGAGGATTACTGGACTGAATGTCAGTATTATGACATAGTATGAGTGTGTTTTGTGTTTGGTAATTGCAATCATTGTTGCTTTTGTTGTGGTCATCCATTTACAATGCTTGGTGTCAGTCTATTTATCTCTTGTAAAAATAAAATACAGTGTGTGTGTGTGTGAAAAAAGAAAGATGTCACCCAGAATTGGCCTAAAAATTAAATAAATAAATAAATAATAAACTGGAAAAAAGAAGATTAAATGGTGTAAAGTATTTGAAGACTTTACATCATGCCTGATAATGATTATCTACGGCAGCACAATGAAACATGGCAGGTCCTTGATGTTCACCAAATATTGCTGATATTCATCAAATATTACTGATATTCAAGAGACAGTAGACCTTGACCTTATTCCACCATGGTGTTTTAAACAGTGTGATTTTGAATTTCTTCGGACAGAGAATAGACTCGTCATCTTTCAATCTCCACCACTCCGCATTGGTTCATCTTGCTATTTTACATGTTTAAGCCTAGCTCCCAAAGGCTTTTGAGTTTGGGAGATCTGTTTTAGAATGAAATTCCATACTTCATCTCCTCCCTCTCAGGTAACTAATTCAATATTTTAGCAGCTTTGGTTATCAATTTTAAAAATTTCTTCTAGCTCTGTGTTTATCCTTTTCAAGCATGGAAAAACTAAGAAGTGGTTTCTACTCTCTTTAGGAGAATAAACCAAAATCCAAGAGCAAAAAGACTTTTGGCATTTTTTGGAAAATTTAGCGATAAATAAGGAGACAAAGAATGACTACTGCATTTTTCTTTCAAGTATTTTTACAAGATCAGTTTGAGTATGGTAGTAGCTTGGGGGAATTAAAGCTATTTCAATGATGTTTTTAGATGTACTCTTTAGACATATTCTTTAATCTTTGCCATATTGTCAATTAGTATTTAAATACCCTCTGGCACAAATACATCATTTCTATGTTGATTTATTTGGGAACTGATCTCTCTAAATTCTTGGTCACTGAAATCATGCTAATAAAGCACTGTATTTAAGTGTTCTATTCTTGTATTTATGTGGTTTTTTGTTAGTTATTTTTATTTAGGAAACATTTTCTAGAGCAATGAACCATAGAATAATCAAGTAACCTGCTTGATAAAATGCTTCCAGATGGTGTTAGATACATGAAAAAGGATGTGTTTTTTTCAGCCTACACAGAATGTTCCTAAATAGTCAATTCTAGTTTTTATAAGTCAGTGTTTCCAAAGTTGCTACCTGTTTCAAACATAAGGGGGACAGGCTTATGGGGTATGAAGTGGCTAAGTATTGGGATCAGCTGGGACTAACTAGGTACTGTGAATGTAACAGATTAAGGAGAAATATGTGAGAAGAATCCTGCTGTAATAATAGGTTAACCAGTTCATAAATCGAGCTGTGGGGGAATCAGGTGTAAACAGTTCTGAAAGGCTCATGCCATAAAGGGTCTCTGTTTACCTTACAGGGGTGTCCACAGTCTTGAGCCACCTCTCAGATATGTGGAACAATCTCTCTTCTGCAGCTCTACTGGCCACAACATGCAAAAATCACTTTTCATGAAAACAAAATAAAACTCACAGAAAAAGTTTGCAATAATTGGCCCTGGAACCCAAGCAAATCAACTCAGAATTCTTTTGTAGGATTGCTGATTAACTCTTGGGAAAAACTTTGCTTCTGCTGATATTGCTACATTAGAGGTTTTGAAGTTGGGGTACTGTTACCATTTTCAATAATATTCATATAAAGCCAAGCAGAGACAATCAGAGATTAACAATAAATGCAGTCAGAATGAGAAAGTCTTGATGGGCTGAGTCTGTTGAAACCAAGCCCTGTTCCCTGTATCCCTTTGATTCTCTGTGCAAATCTAGTATTCTTCTCAGGCATATGGGCCAATAAGCCCCCATGTTAAATTTAAACTTGTTTGAATTGGGTCTCTGGCACTTGAAATTGAACATTTTTCCCATCATGAGATGAGATAACTTTAAGAAATGTGTTAGGAGGAGTGGGAAATGGTAAAACTCTCCTTCAATAGATTGCAAAGCAGGAGTTTTCAGTCTCTTCTCTGTTGAGATACAAATGATGAATTACGTCCTTTGGTGAGACATATTCCTATGTGTAGGTTCCAGGATAATAGTAGCTGTCATTCCATCCCTTTATCTACCATTCTTAAAAGCATATTAAAGTTCTGGTGTTCTGGTTATCTGATACATAACAAACCACCCCAAAACCAAGTATCATAACACAACGAACACTTTATTAGTGTGCACCTGGATAACTTCTCTGTTCCATAATGTCTGGGACCTCAGCTATAAGGACTCGGATGTTCGGGAGTGACTTGAATGGCTGGAGCATGGAATCTTTTGGTGGCTTCTGCCCTCATGTCTTAGCAGGTATGGCAGAAAGAATAAACTCAGCTGGAACTGTTAGCCAGAATTCAAGACTTCTCCATCATGGTGGTTTCGGGGTAGTCAGACCTCTTACATGACAGTTCAGGGATCTCAGAGAAAGTGTTCCAGTAAGTAAGAAGAAAGTTGCTTGCCCTTTTAAGACCTAGCTTCCGAAGTCACATAAAGATATTTCTGCCATATACCATTGGTGGATGTAGTCACAAGCCCATCCAGATGCAAGGACAGTGAACTTATCAATAGGAGAACTGTCAGAGATTTGCAGCCATGTTTTAAAACTGCCACAGCTAGTGACTAGAAAGGGTACTATTATAGATATGACTTTGAAGCAATTGTATATATATATATATATTTACAAGAGAGCATTAATAGCAAGATAAACATATCTTATGATTTTGTGAAACTCATTACAATACTTGGATTGCAGAACTCCTGGACTAAGAGTGGAATTCAGGGTTCTGTCTATATGGATAGGGAGGATAAGAATGAAAGAAAAAGCCAGAAATAGAAAGAACTTAAAGAGATTGGAATAAGAGGTTGGCAAATACTAACACCAAAGATGGCAGGCATTCTAATTTTTCCAGAGTTATCTCTAGTAATTGTGTTCTTCTTTCCATATCCCTGATTCATTTGGTCTCCCTTAGAATGTAGGGAGACGACCTCTGTGGGCAGAAAGCACTGCCTTGTGTCCCAACCAGCTACAGATGGTCTGAGATTCTCTGGGCAAGGTCAGACAAGTTGCCTTGAAAAATAAATGAGAGAAATGGTAGAATAGTTTTATTTTTTAACATCTTTACTGGAGTATAATTGCTTTACAATGTTGTGTTAGTTTCTGCTATATAACAAAGTGAATCAGCTATACGTATACATATATCCCCATATCGCCTCCCTCTTGTGTCTCCCTCCCACCCTCCGTATCCCACCCCCCTAAGTGGTCACAAAGCACTAAGCTGATCTCCCTGTGCTATACAGCTGCTTCCCACTAGCTATATATTTTACATTTGGTAGTGTATATATGTCAGTGCTACTCTCTCACTTCGTCCCAGCTTACCCTTCCCCCTCCACGTCCTCAAGTCCATTCTCTATGTTTGTGTCCTTATTCCTGTCCTGCCCCTAGTTTCATCTGAAACATTTTTTTTTAGATTCCATATATATGTGTTAGCATACGATATTTGTTTTTCTCTTTCTGACTTACTTCCCTATGTATGACAGACTCTGGGTCCATCCACCTCACTACGATAGCTCAATTTCATTTCTTTTTATGGCTGAGTAATATTCCATTGTATATACGTGCCACATCTTCTTTATCCATTCATCTGTTGATGGACACTTAGGTTGCTTCCATGTCCTGGCTATTGTAAATAGTGCTGCAATGAACCCGTAGTGGCTGTATCAACTTACATTTGCACCAACAGTGCAAGAGGGTTCCCTTTTCTCCATACCCTCTCCAGCATTTATTGTTTGTAGATTTTTTGATGATGGCCATTCTGACTGATGTGAGGTGATACCTCATTGTACTTTTGATTTGCATTTCTCTAATGATTAGTGAAGTTGAGCATCCTTTCATGTTTTTATTGGCAATCTGTATATCTTCTTTGGAGAAATGTCTATTTAGTTCTTCTGCCCATTTTTGGATTGGGTTGTTTGTTTTTTGATATTGAGCTGCATGAGCTGCTTGTATATTTTGGAGATTAATCTTTGGTCAGTTGCTTCGTTTGCAAATACATTCTCCCATTCTAAAGGTTGTCTTTTTGTCTTGTTTATGGTTTCCTTTGCTGTGCAACAGCTTTGAAGTTTCATTAGTTGTGTATCCTTGCCTCCTTTGTCATAGATTAGCTGACCAGAGGTGCTTGGGTTTATCTCTGGGCTTTCTATCCTTTTCCACTGATCTATATTTCTGTTTCTATGGCAGTACCATACTGTCTTGATTACTGTAGTTTTGTAGTATAGTCTGAAGTCTGGCAGCCTGATTCCTCCAGCTCCGTTTTTCTTTCTCAAGATTGCTTTGGCTATTCGTGGTTTTTTGTGTTTCCATACAAATTGTGAAATTTTTTGTTCTAGTTCTGTGAAAAATGCCAGTGGTAGTTTGATAACGATTGCATTGAATCTGTAGATTGCTTTGGGTAGAAGAGTCATTTTCACAATGTTGATTCTTCCAATCCAAGAACATGGTATATCTCTCCATCTGTTGGTATCATCTTTAATTTCTTTCATCAGTGCCTTATAGTTTTCTGAGTACAGGTATTTTACCTCCTTAGGTAGGTTTATTCCTAGGTATTTTATTGTTTTTTTTGCAGTGGTAAATGGGAGTTTTCCTTAATTTCTCTTTGAGATTTTTCATTATTAGTGTATAGGAATGCAAGAGATTTCTGTTCATTACTTTTGTATCCTGCAACTTTACCAAATTCATTGATCAGCTCTAATAGTTTTCTGCTAAGATCTTTAGAATTCTCTATGCATAGTATCATGTCATCTGCAAACAGTTATAGTTTTACTTCCTCTTTTATTATTTGGATTCCTTTTATTTCTTTTTCTTCTCTGATTGCTACGGCTAATTCTTCCAAAACTATGTTGAATAATAGTGGTGAGAGTGGGCAACCTTGTCTTGTTCCTGATCTTAGTGGAAATGGTTTCAGTTTTTCACCATTGAGAACGATATTGGCTGTGGGTTCGTCGTATATGGCCCTTATTATGTTGAGGTAAGTTCCCTTTATGCTTGCTTTCTGGAGAGTTTTTATCATAAATGGTGTTGAATTTTGTCAAAAGCTTTTTCTGCATCTATTGTAATGATCATGTGGTTTTTATCCTTCAATTTGTTAACATGGTGTATCACACTGATTGATTTGTATATATTGAAGAATCCTTGCATTCCTGGGATAAACCCTACTTGATCATGGTGTATGATCCTTTTAATGTCCTGCTGGATTCTGTTTGCTAGTATTTTGTGGAGAATTTTTGCATCTATATTCGTCAGTGATATTGGCCTGTAGTTTTTGTGACATCTTTATCTGGTTTTGGTATCAGGGTGATGGTGGCCTCACAGAATGAGTTTGGGAGTGTTCCTGCCTCTGCTATATTTTGGAAGAGTTTCAGAAGGATAGGTGTTAACTCTTCCAAATGTTTGATAGAATTCACCTGTGAATCCATCTGGTCCTGGGTTTTTGTTTGTTGGAAGATTTCTAATCACAGTTTCAATTTCAGTGCTTCTGTTGATTTGAATCTTTCCCTTTTTTCTTGATGAGTCTGGCTAATGCTTTATCAATTTTGTTTATCTTCTCAAAGAACCAGCTTTTAGTTTTATTGATCTTTGCTATCATTTCCTTTTCATTTATTTCTGATCTGATTTTTTGATATCTTTCCTTCTGCTAACTTTGGGGGGTTTTTGGTTCTTCTATCTCTAAATGTTCTAGGTGTAAGGTTAGGTTGTTTATTTGAGATGTTTCTTGTTTCTTGGGTAGGATTGTATTGCTATAAACTTCCCTCTTAAACTGCTTTTGCTGCATCCCATAGGTTTTGCATCGTCGTGTCTTCATTGTCATTTGTTTCTAGGTATTTTTTGATTTCCTCTTTGATTTCTTCAGGGATCTCTTTGTTATTTAGTAACATATTGTTTAGCTTCCAAGTGTTTGTATTTTTTATAGTTTTTTTTTTCCTGTAATTGGTTTCTAGTCTCATAGCATTGTGGTTGGAAAAGATACTTGATATGTTTTCAGTTTTCTTAAATTTACCGAGGCTTGACTGTGACCCAAGACATGATCTATCCTGTAGAATGTTCCATGAGCACTTGACAAGAAAGTGTATTCTGTTGTTTTTGGATGGGATATCCTATAAATATCAATTAAGTCCATCTTGTTTAATATGTCATTTAAAGCTTATATTTCCTTATTTATTTTCATTTAGGTTGATCTGTCCATTGGTGAAAGTGGGATGTTAAAGTCCCCTAATATTATTGTGGTACTGTCGATTTCCCCTTCTATGGCTGTTAGCATTTGCCTTATGTATTGAGGTGCTCCTATGTTGGGTGCATAAATATTTACAATTGTTATATCTTCTTCTTGGATTGATCCCTTGATCATTATGTAGTGTCCTTCTTTGTCTCTTGTAATAGTCTTTATTTTAAAGTCTATTTTGTCTGATATGAGAATTGCTACTCCAGCTTTCTTTTGATTTCCATTTGCATGGAATATCTTTTTCCATCCCCTCACTTTCAGTCTGTATGTGTCCCTAGGTCTGAAGTGGGTCTCTTCTAGACAGCATATATACGGGTCTTGTTTCTATATCCATTCAGCCAGTCTATGTCTTTTGGTTTGAGCATTTAATCCATTTACATTTTAGGTAATTATTGATATGTATGTTCCTATTACCATATTCTTAATTGTTTTGGGTTTGTTATTGTAAGTCTTTTCCTTCTCTTGTGTGTCCTGCCTAGAGAGAAATTCCTTTAGCATTTGTTGTAAAGTTGGTTTGGTGGTGCTGAATTCTCTTAGCTTTTGCTTGTCTGTAAAGGTTTTAATTTCTCCTTCGAATCTGAATGAGATCCTTGCTGGGTAGAGTAATCTTGGTTGTAGGTTTTTCCCTTTCAGCACTTTAAATATGTCCTGCCACTCCCTTCTGGCTTGCAGAGTTTCTGCTGAAAGGTCAACTGTTAACCTAATGGAGATTTCCTTGTATGTTATTTGTTGCTTTTCCCTTGCTTCTTTTAATAGTTTTTTTTAAATTAATTTTTGATAGTTTGATTAATATGTGTCTTGGCCTGTTTCTCCTTGGATTTATCCTGTATGGGACTCTCTGTGCTTCCTAGACTTGATTGACTATTTCCTTTCCCATATTAGGGAAGTTTTCAACTCTAATCTCTTCAAATATTTTCTCAGTCCCTTTCTTTTTCTCTTCTTCTTCTGGAGCCCCTATAATTCAAATGTTGGTATGTTTAATGATGTCCCAGAGGTCTCCGAGAGTGTCCTCAATTCTTTTCTTTTTTTTTTCTTTATTCTGCTCTGCGGTAGTTATTTCCACTGTTTTATCTTCCAGGCCACTTATCCGTTCTTCTGCCTCAATTATTCTGCTATTGATTCCTTCTAGAGAATTTTAAATTTCATGTATTGTGTTGTTCATCATTGTTTGTGTGCTCTTTAGTTCTTCTAGGTCCTTGTTACATGTTTCTTGTATTTTCTGCATTCTATTTCCAAGTTTTTTTATCATCTTTACTGTCATTACTGTGTATTCTTTTTCAGGCAGACTGCCTATTTCCTCTTGATTTGTTTGGTCTGGTGGGTTTTTGCCTTGCTCCTTCATCTGCTGTGTGTTTCTCTGTCTTCTCATTTTGCTTAACTTACTGTGTTTGGGGTCTCCTTTTCACAGGCTGCAGGTTCATCATGTGTGTTGTTTTTGGTGTCTGCCCCCAGTGCCTACAGTTGGTTCAGTGGGTTGTGTAGGCTTCCTGGTGGAGGGGACTGGTGCCTGTGTTCTGGTGGATGAGGCTGGATCATGTCTTTCTGGCGAGCAGGTCCCCGTCCAATGGTGTGTTTTGGGGTGTCTGTGAAGTTAGTGTTATTTTAGGCAGACTCTCTGCTAATGGATGGGTTTGTGTTCCTGTCTTGCTAGTTGTTTGTCATGGGGTGTCCAGCACTGGAGTTTGCTGTTCGTTGAGTGGAGCTGGGTCTTAACATTGAGACCAAGAACTCTGGGAGTGCTCTTGCTGATTGACATTATGTTGGTCTGGGAGGTTTCTGGTGGTCTAATGGCCTAATCTTGGCTTTCCCACCTCAGAAGCTCAGGCCTGACACCCAGCCAGAGCACCAAGACCCTGTCAGCCACATGACCAGGTACGTGGGGAGTTTCTTGCCTTTTTGGGGGTCTGAGGTCTTCTGCCAGCATTCAGTAGGTGTTCTGTAGGAGTTGTTTCACATGTAGATGTATTTTTGATATATTTGTGGGGAGGAAGGTGATCTCCACATCTTACTCCTCCGCCATCTTGAAGGTCTATGCCTCTCATGCTCTTTAAACCTCTTATAGGTAGTTTGCTATTCTTTGACCTCAGTAAAGTTTAAGAGAAATGTCCCATATTGCCGGTTATGATCAGTAAGTGGAGTACTCAATAGAAATTCCATTTGTATACTGTTTACTTGCCTCTCTCAGTATCCAGGAGTTTTCTCTAATTCTAGTTATGTGGAATTTAACAAAAGTTCTTGAGATCATAAATGGTTATAGAATGAATTAAGTTCATTTGTTTAAATACTTCCACAGTATTAGAACATAATGAATATGAATGTAACTCTTGGAACAAAAAGAATTAAGTTGGCATCCCACCTCTACTACTCACTAGATCAATGAGCCAATTATGTAGCCTGTCTAAGCTTTAATTCTTGTGTCTGTTCATTGGAGAGTGTACTAGTGCCTACTTCTTAGTGTTGTTAGTATTATGTGAAATCATGTACTAAGAAGTGCTTGGGAATAGTAAGTCCATTTCCTACTCCTTCTCCTCTTTCTTCCTCTTCATTCATCTTGCCAGTATGGCAAGTACCTCAGTTATTTATTTTGACCCATACAATAGGTTCTTTATGTTTCTCATCATTTAATTTCTGATTATTTCTTTCTTGGGAGAAGTTGATCTGGTCTACACGTGGTATTCAGGAAGGAGTAATAGGGTGAAAGAATTTTATACAAGAAGTAGATAATTTCTAATGCTCTATTATGGTCAGTTTCTCTGTTAAAATGCATAATTCAGCCATTCCTTTCAGGAGGGTGATAATGTCATGTTGCTTTGATTTTAATGAGATCTTTCCTAAAGGTAGAACTCTTTGAGGGCTCCTTTATGAAACACCAACCCCAGCTGTGTTATATTCTGCAGGTGCTATGTAAATGTCAAATATTAATGTTTTACTATCTAGTAAAAGAGATGAAATAAGATTTTTGTTGCTGCTTGTTTCATAGGCTGCAAATAAGACTGGATCATTGTCCTTTTGATTATTCAGCTGCAAAGTTTCTTTGCTTTATAAAAGCACAGTGAAAATAACTGCCAGGGATGCTGTCATGTTAATAATAAGAGTTAGTATAGTTAACATTTAGAGAGTACTTATTAGGCACCAGGAGCTGTACTAAGCCCTCTTCGTGTATTGTCTCTTCTAATACTCACAAAAACCTATGAAATGAGTCACAGTCTTAGCTTTACATTGCAGATATAGAAACTGACATTTTAAAGCATAAAGGACTCAAACTTGGTAGTACAAAGCCAGTGGGTGGCTGAGTGGAGAACTGAATCCAAGTTGGTTTGAAAACAAAGTCTCTGCTCTTAGTCATCTGTCCAATGTCTAACTCAAGAAGGATCAAAAAGCCATTTTCTAATTAACCTTATTTCAGGAAAGACAATTAGAATTCCATAAAATAAATTATAAGATATTATGAACATGGAAATATAGGGCATGTCTGATAGGGTGCGTTAAAAAGTATTGATGAACTTCCTGGGACCTCAATTACCTCCTCAGTATATAAGTAGTTCTCGAACCTAGATACTTTAGAATCATTTAGGAACTTTTTAAGAAGAAACTTCTCTCACCATAGATTAGTTTTGCCTTTCTTTGAACTTTGTAAAATGGAGAAATATAGAATGTATTCTTTTGTGCCAGCTTTTTAAGTTCAGCACTATTTCTGTGAAATTATCCTTGTCGTTGCATACCAGTTGTTCATCCTTTATTATTGGTGTAAAACATTCCATAGTATAAACATGTCATAAATTATTCATCCATTATCTGTTGCTAGACATTTGTGTTGTTTCTAGTTGGGGTCTACTGTATGTAATAGTGCTGTGACAATTCTGATCTGTGTCTTAGAGTAGACATGTGTACTCATTTTTTTGGGATAGATATGTAGAATGGCTGAGTCATAGGGATTTTGCATGTTTCATTTTAGTAGATATTGCCAATCAATTTTCCAAACAGTTGTTCCAAACAGCAGTATGAGAGTTCCAGTTGTTTCCCACCCTCTCTGACCTATCGTATTGTTTAAAAAATTTTTAGCCTTTCTGGAAGATGTATCATGATATTTCATTGTGACTTTAACTTGCACTCTTCTTCTGGCTATTGATATTGAGCACTTTTTTCAAGTTCTTATTGGGTATTTCGGTAAGCTCTTTTTTGCTTTGCTTTTATTTTTTTTATTAACCATTATTTTAATTGCACTGTAGTTAATTTAAATGTGTGTATAGCAAAGTGATTCATATGTATGTGTGTGTGTGTGTGTATATATATATATATATATATATATACACTTATTTTTCAGATTCTTTTCCATTATTAGGTATCCTCTTTCATGAAATGCCTGTTTAAGATTTTCCTCATTTAAAAATTAGATTGTTTGCCTTGTCCTTATTTAGCTGTAGTAGTTCTTTATATATTTTGGATACAAGTCCTATGTTGGATATATGTATTGAAAAACTCTTTTCCTTCTCTGTGAACTGCCATTTCATTTTCTTTGTTGTCTTCTGATGAAAACAATTTCTCAATTTAATGAAGTCTAATGTATCATTGTTGCTCTTTATGATTAGTGATGTTTTGTGTCCTGTTTAAGAATTCTTTGCCTACCTATCCCATGGCCATTAAATATTCCATGTTTTCTTCTCCCCCCAGCCAAAAAAAAAAAGTATTGATAAAGACATTGACTGTTGATGGGAGATGGGATGTGGCAAGGTAGATGTGTCAACCTATGTAGAGGGGACAATTCCAACAACTGAGTGGGGGCAGGATAATTAGGCTAACAGCAAACTGTTCTTTATGGCTTGAGTAGGTGCCTTGAATGCAGATGTCTGCAGAGGTTTAACAGGCAATGAAAATGAACAAGGCTGGTGTTTGCAAGAGTCATAGGGAATTATGGAGTCTGCGGAGAACTGGAGAGGGTGTGACTATCGAAAGGGAACAGCTGCTTCTTGATGGTACTTGTGAATATTGTCACACAACAATGAAGACCCAGCATTGCTAGAGATTCTGAATTTTTCAAGAAAGACAGAAATCCAGATTTTCGTGTGCTGTATTCTGATTTTTAAACGTTGACAACTCATATGTCATTTTCAATAGTACTAACTGAGTCAAAATATTTTAGAAACAACCCAGTCTAGAGATTGTCTGTTTGCTTTTCTGAACTTGAGTATGAGAAACTGAAAAGTGAGTTGGGTCTAGACTGTAGAAGTCACCCAAAGCCAAGCTAAGTACTATTTTTAAATTGCTAGGCAAAGAGAAGCAACAATTGAAGGCTTTTCAGCAGGAGAGTAGTATGGAGGGTGCTGTGCTGGAGAAGGATTAATTTGGTTTGTGGATGAGAGAAAGAAGAGGCAAGATGGCCAAGTTGGCAGCAATTACATTCATGAGAGTAGCTGAATGGAATGGAAACATAAATAAGTGTGATTCGTACTAACAACAGCTACCTATCACTATTATCAAATATTCAATTCTACTTTTCAGAATACATTAGCAAAGAAAAAAAACTAAGAACAGGGATGTCCCACTTTGTGGGATCCTTCCTAAACTTAATCAAACAAGAGCTTATCAAAGAACATGGATGTCCTTGATCTCCAAGGTTCCATGATGCATCCCTGCCTCCTCATGTTCCCTTGGCTTAATGTACCTTCACAGTTAGACCCTGCTCTCAAACCATATCTTGTTACCCCAGCCAGACTGTGAAAAACCACTAAGGGAGAGGTCCGTTCTCTCTACTTAGAACTCTCTATAAAAAACAGATATAAGAAAGAAGAAAAATGTCACCCACAACAAAGTATCCCACACACAGGGAATGGGTTGAGATTTTAAGGTCAGGCCCAGAAAATTTAAGCATCTTTTTAAAAATGGAACATGCCAGATTCATTTATACAATTATATATTACTTTGAATGTCTGTATTGTGCCAGGCACTGTGAGAAATTAAAATATAAATAAGACAAAAACCCTGCCTCACAATGAGAGGTTAATTATTTGATTGTTTATTGGTGATGTTATGATATGGTAATAAAGTAGTACAATCCAAAATAATAAGTGATACATTTTAAAATGGAAACTGGATAAAGGTCTGGACCTGTGCCTTTCAATGGAGAGAAAGATTAAATCTATTTACGAGAATTAGGAAAAACTTTAAGTAAGAAGGGATATTGAAAATAAGCTTTGAAAAAACATAGATTTAGATATTATGAGAAGGTGAGGGTGACATGATTGAAACGTGATATTACTTCGGGAATATTAACCCCATACTAACTCTAACAGGGTTTCCCAAAGTGTGGTGTAAGTGTCATTGGTGGAATGCACGATAATATCAGGTGGTTCACGTATAAAGATTTCCTTAATGGATCCATATCTATTTTAATTGTTAAACTTACAGAGTTACAAGGGTATTTATATGTAAAAATAAGAATTGAAAAAGAGGGACTTCCCTGGTGGTCCAGTGGTATAGAACCCACCTTCCAATGCAGGGGACATGGGTTCGATCCCTAGTTGGGGGACTAATATCCCACATGCTGCGGGGCAACTAAGCCCATTCGCTACAACTGCTGAGTCCACGCAACTCAACTAGAGAGAAGCCCGCACGCTGCACCGAAGAGCACGTGTGCCACAACTAAGACCCGATGCAGCCAAAAATAAAAATTAATTAATTAATTAATTTAATTTAATATTTAAAAAAAAGAATTGAGAAAGAATGGGATCCCAACAATTGGAATGACTAGATCAAAGAGGTTTTGGAAGTGTGGAGGACACTGAAATTCAACCTCCCTACCCCAGAATCACTCCCATTTGCGTCCCCTTACCTGAGGAAATAGTTTCTTTCTCGTGGGGGAAAATTGCCTCTCTCCAGAAAAATATAAGATTGTCCCTCATGTTCCACCCTTTATTGTTGCTTGACCTGGGATAAGAATCCCAATTGCTACAGTTTATCAGGTATCAAGCTAGATGCTGGGGTGAGCAAAACCCGACTTGCCTTCCTGGAACTGCTAGTCTATTGGACAAGACATGCATTAAACAAAGAAATGCAAAAGAAATGTAAAATTGCCACAGAGTAAGGCATACAAAGGAAAGGTACGCCGTGATTTCAGATACAGGAAAATTTGTCTTAGTCACAAAGACAGGAAAAGCTTTCTTGAGAAAGTGACCTTTAGCTGAGTCTGAAACCTGAGGATTGAACAGAAGTGTAGGAAGAGCCTTACATGTAGAGAAAACAGCCTATGATAACCCAGATGAAGAAGAGCCAGGATAATGAAAAACTAAAAGATGTCCACTGTGGCTGGTGTCCACAACCAGGAGACTGTGTTAGGAAGGCCAAAGAGGTCGATTGGTAGAGTATGCCCACACAGGTTTTTTTTTGTTGTTTTTTTTTTTTGTGGTATGCGGGCCTCCCTCTGCTGTGGCCTCTCCCGTTGCGGAGCACAGGCTCCGGACGCGCAGGCTCAGCGGCCACGGCTCACGGGCCCAGCCGCTCCGCGGCATGCGGGATCCTCCCAGACCGGGGCGCGAACCCGGTTCCCCTGCATCGGCAGGCGGACGCGCAACCACTGCGCCACCAGGGAATCCCCCACACAGGTTTTAAAGACTCTGTTAAAGAGTTTTTTAGTGCTCATTTTAAAAATTAACTTTTGGTTAAATTTAATTTTAAAAATTGAGTAGCAATGTTTTGTTTACTCTTTGTTGTATGATTTACTTCTACTTATGGCTTTCTGTTTATAATAGTGAAAAAGTTGTTTTAAATAAATTAGTGATATTAAAATAATGGATCAATTTAAGTAAAAATATGGATTCACAAAATTTCTGCAGGTGGTATATGAATGACTGATATTTGGGAAACATGAAACTGACTTAACTGTCTTGTCAATGATGACACATCACAGCTGTAGTGTCCAACTGTAATAACGAAAGTCTTGGAGAATATATCTCACCAGGCCAGTGCTAATATTGAAGACAGTTTATTCTGGCCAAATTCTGTTACGGTCTTTTCCAAATAGTGTTATCCCCTGTTGACTGAAAAAAAAGTACACAATGTGAGAGTTGTGAGTTAAGTTTTATTTGGGGCAAAATGAGGACCATAACCTGGGAGACAGCATCTAGGATAGCTCTGAGGAACTGCTCTGAAAAGGTGTGTGTGACAGGGAGGTCAGTATATATGTGATTTTGGTAAAGGGGGTTACATGCAATCAAGCACACATTTTTGGCAAGGCTTGCTGCTGGTCACAAGAAGGTTGCTGCTAGTCAAGAGGAGCAGATGTCCCCGTTTATGATTTTAGTGCTTTTCTAGATATGAGAAGATGCAAGATACTGGGCTCATAAAGTCTTCTGAAAATATCTACCTATCTGAAGGCCTCTTCTGCCAGTTTCCCCCAGAGCACAGAGAGCCTCATTCCTGATCTCCACCCTGAACTCCTTTCGGGCTGTGTTGAAGGTCAGCGACTGCAGTGGCTAGTGACCTAATCCTTGTAGAAGCAAATGGCAAGTGACAATTTTTAGCTGGCACCCGCACTTGGCAAAATGAATGTATAGTAAACCTTCGCTTTCCAAGTACGTTGCTTAATCTTATTTTGTTTCAGATGCAGTGGCCAAACTTCACCACGGGGGGTCGTCAATATCTCAGTTCTTCCAAAGTATGAACTTTGGCCATTGCTACACATGGAACAAGCTATGAAATCAGGGGCCAGAACAACAGTGATCCAGACATCATATTGATGGTAATTACGTTCCATACTAAGAAATTCTGATGCTTACACTGGCAGCTCAAAACTTCCTCTGAAGACATTGTTTTTGCCATGAGGAGGAATCTGATGAAAACTATTGCTTTTTAGTGTATGGAATATTAGAGTTTGAGAAAAGCAAGGTTGGTCTACTCTCATCTCATCCAATTTACAAAGGAAACACCTGAGATTCGGGGAAATGACATAGGGAAAGGACTTACCCAAAGTCATATAACTAGCTCATGTCCTGAATCAACCCTCCATTTCACACCATGTCAGGCAAAAGAATCTAGGAAGGAGGATTGGGATGTGTGTTATGGTAAGACTTGTACGGAACATTCATCACCAGCCTGTCCTTGCTCACTGGATTCTGCACTCCATAGTACGTACACAACCACTGTACATATTCCATGCTTGATACTTTGAAGCCCTGAGACAAGTTCCCGGCTCCAAAAGAAGTGAATGAAAAGAAGAGCAGACAGAAGTTAAAGGCTAACTTCTCTTCTGTTTCTGAATCACGTGCACAATTGACCATCTCCACCATTCACCTGCTGCCATTCAAGCCAAATTTCATCTTGAAAAAGGATGGCCTGTACAAAGACATTTGGTTCTACTCATTAATTATGGAGAGCCCCTTTAAGAAATCATATTCAGCTTTGGGGAAAAACTTCATTTGCTTCCCGAGATGCAAATGATGTGGTCATTTTGGCTAAAAAGCAAAATATGTTTCCTGTTTAAAAAGTGGAACAGAAGAGAGGGCCCTTTGAGATTTTTTTTCTTCTAAAGAATTTAGATCACTTATTGCTTGAATTATAATGCAGACCCAACAAGGCTTCTGTGGTAGGAAGGGACCAGCAATTGGTTTTTCCCAGGAGCAATTTTTTGTACTAGAGCAGAGAGAGAGAGAGAGAGAGAGAGAGAGAGAGAGAGAGAGAGAGAGAGAGAGCACTAGCTTTATCACAGTGTCAATTATTTAATTCTTCTATTTTAGGCTCCTATTTTTTAAACAGGAAATTTCTGGGGCATAGTTGCATACCAGTATAGTATGTAACCAGGAAAAGGCAAACTAGTAATGTGTGATAATAAGAAAGACATTTTTTTGTAACATCTTAAAATAAGATTAATGAAGTGAATGATTAATCATATTAAAAAAGGGATTCTTTGTCTAACTGAAGAAATCACTACACTTTCCCTTAATTCATCAGTCCTCCTAATACATTGAAAAGAGACTCTAATATTCTCTGTCTACCAGCCAACTATGCATACAATAAGACTGAATAATCAGGAGATTTCTATGCTTTTCCATTTGGATGAAAGCATCCTGTATTTTCTCCAGGCTTCACTTCACGTCACCACGTCTGAGAGCCTGTCTGTAAAAACCCTTTGATTGTTGGGCAGACTTAACCTAGGAGGAGACATGCTCCCCTACCTTCCCAACCTTTTTTTTCCTGACTCACCTTGCAGGAGTCAATACAGTCAGCCCTCCTCATAGGTGAGGTTTGAATTTGCATCTACAGTCAGTTGAACCCAACCCGCAGAAGCGGAATCTGCAGAAGCAGATGGCTTCCTGTACTGCACACATTTTATGTAAGGGACTTGAGCATCAGCAAAGTTTGGTATCCTGGCAGGGGTCCTGGAACCCATCCCCTCAGAAACCATGATTGTACACATTTGTGGTATAATTTGCCTGTGTTCTGACAGCTGCTCAAAGGGAGAAGGCAGTAAGATTCGATGGGCAGCTGACATTTTTGGAAGATCATTTTCCTCAGCTGTTTTGAATCCAGAATAAGACTAGTGCCATTTTCTAGGTTTATGGTGATGAACATGGGCTTTGGCACCAGGCTCACCTGGATCAGTGGATCCAAATCCTAATTTTTCCACTTACTAGCTGTGTAATCATGGGTAACATACTTAATATCTCTGAGCCTCTGTGTTTTTCATTCATAAAAATAAAAATAATTGCTCCCCTTTGCAGGATTTTTCTGAAATTTAAATGAAATGAAACAATGAATAAATAGCTGGTAAAAGTTTGGAACATAAAGCTGTGTAACAACTAATAGTCACTGTTTCAATTAAAAAAATGTTTCCTAAATTCCTGATAACAATAATTTAGTTCTGTACTCTCAACAGCACCTAACAAAGTGCTTCTGCACGAAATTGTGGCTCAGTAAGCATTTGTTGCATTCAATTCAATTCCCAAGTCTGAATGAGCAATAAAAGTGACACATGCTGTGTCTGCCAGGAAATACACTGGCAGGGCTCAGATTGTTCACATGTGTTAGTTGGAAATGGCCTAAAAGATGAGAGAGAATCCAGGCCTTTAAAACAGCACTTTGGAAGCTATCCAGCAATCAGTTTCACTTATCTTGCAGAAAAGCACAGGACAGGAGACTGTGTTTGTAAGCTTTTCGGTAGCCTTCATTGAAACCAGTGTCCAGAGAGGCTGGTCAAGACTCTGTTCTGTAGAACAACTGGATCTTGTAAGTCTAATTTATTTCTTATCAGGATTAAAGAAGGCAGAATCAAGAGAGAGACTCTCAATGACATAATAATCAATACAAAGTGTTACTATAAATAAATGAAAATAATGATTCTTACATACTAAAAAATAAACAGAACATATATATCTAAACAAGTGTAATTAAGACAGATCTGACACAGAGTAGGTACTTGAATCCTTTCAAGGGTTGGTAGGATATAAATTGTGTTCTCAAAATGGCTTATTTGAAGAAGGTTTAACAAGGTGTAGGGAAACCACAAGTTGATAGCAAAATGTCCCTGGGACGGTGACATCGCAGTGCTGTCATTGTGATGTCATTGTCAGAGATGATGGGAACCTGGAACGAGTCATGTGGAGAAGGCTACTTTGACCTGAATTGTGACTTTCAGGTGAGGGATACAGTCAACTCCCCAGCAACCATTCAAGAAAATGGTTCATTCAGGGGGGGAAATACTCTAATCTTACTTCCCTTCCTCCAGTCTCTGCCAGTTTCCATTTGGAGCCAGAGGGCAAAGACACCCGTTGATGTAATTCATACAAGGGCACAGAGTAGGGAGGAGAAAATAGGGTATAGGTTTGGAGGGGCAAATGAGATGAATCATCTTTGAAATCTAATGCCCAATGTGATGGTAGTTGAAAGTAGGGCCTTTGGGAGGTGATTGGGTAATGAGGGTAGATCCCACATGAATGAGATGAATGCTCTTATAAAAGAGGTCCCAGAGAATTCTCCTGCTCCTTCTACCATGCGAGGCTGCAGTGAGAAGACCACTGTCTGTGGATCAGGATGTGGGCTCTCACAAGATACTGAATCTGCTGGCACCTTGATCTTGGACTTCCAGCCTCTAGAACTGTGAGAAATAAATGTTTGTTGTTTACAAGGCACCCATTCTGTGGTATTTTATGATAGCAGAGTTAACAGACAGACAGGGGAGTTAGCAGCTCCCATTTAAAGCGAAAATGCACTTATTAGGCGTTCTGGTGTATTGTTTTCTTTGCCTTCTAGTACAGAGATTCAGAATAATGACAAGTTGCTTTTCCTTCTACTACCCTAACTCCTCCCTGTCACCCATACTGCCCTCTACACTGTCAAATATGCATTTCTAATCATTATTACCCATGTTTTATTGACCAAGTTGGAATCGTACCCTGGTGTAAGTTGACATCATGTCCATATTTGTGGGTGTAGGGTAGATACTACCTGCCCATTCTTCTTTTGCTATACATGGGTGTGAGTTTGGGTAAGGGAAATGATCATTAAATTAAAAAAAATACTTTCGGAAATGAATAGAATATGATTTAGCTATGTGGTCAGTCTTTATAAATGCACTGCAAAGTAATACTATGTTACAGGTTTTTAAGAGTTTGCAAAATTCTTTCCGCGTTATTTTTGCTCCATTTCTCAAACATGAGGACCCAAACTCAAAGAGGTTAAGTGGCCATCTCAAGGTCACAGAACTATTATGTAGAAGAGTGGGGACTTGAAACTATATCTAATATATGCAAATCCAGAATTGTGTTTACTACACTATATCAGTGTGCGTGGTGTGAACTGAGGATCATTGAGCATCTTCTTGCAGTCTTCAAAATCTCTTACCTTCATGTTCCCACTTACACACGTCTTTGACACAAGGTCTTGAAGATGCCTATTAAATTGGTAATGCTGTCCGAGAGGAGAGACCTTATATGGATTATTATAGGTTTATCAGATTTCTAGTAACCTTTAATAGGAGGAAATGGAACTCAGAAATGTTAAGTTTGTATGGAAGCAGATAAGAAAGGTATTGGGCAGGAGATCCTAAGCAGCCATGGGACAACATTATACCCAGGCACTTTGGGGAGCTTTTATCATTTAAAAACAAAGGTGAGATACTCATCCCAGTTGGGGACTGAAAGTCCCACATCCCAGGAAACCTCTCAAACCTGGGTAAACAGGGCAGGTTGGTCATCCTACAGTTAAGTCCTACATTATTCACTATTTGGAGAGCATTGCTTTCATGAAGGAATCATGGCCACTTCTGCTTACATTTCCTTGGCCAAAGGATATCACATGGACACTCTTGGGTTCAATAAGGTGGAGATAACATAACCATTCTACTGGGAGCAGCAAAATTGGACCATTTGGCCAAGGGTAGTACAATCCACTATGACTGGTAATTAGTACCTCTCATGATCCAACCTAGAGGGAGTGTGGGAGAAACATGGGAAAATCTTCAGAACTCTAACTTCTACTTGTCATGGAGGCCCAGGTTATTAGTCACTTGCCTCCTTTAAGTTTTTACCAGCATTTAGATTCGGGTTTTATAACTGGAAGGGACCTCAGAGAAATTCTGGTTCAGCCTTCTGTCTTTGGACTGGTAAGGGTGTGACTATCATTGTCTTAAAGGTATGCTGTCTGATGCCCAGGCAGGTGGATCCCTAAGGTATTAGGATAAGCAGTGGTAGAGGAAAGACTATAGCCTAATCCTTCTGTTTTACAACCTCCCTCCCTCTTCTATCTTTACTGCGCTATGGATTGGAATTTGCCTCACTGTCCTTTTGTTACATCTCCAATAGTTATTTAATAGTCTTCACCTTTAAAGTGAGGCCAGCAACACCAAATCTCATAAATATAAATACCCCAAATTATAGTATTCCAAGCAAAGCTTTGTTTTCTTGGCTTTTTTGATTATCCTAGTAATTTTACATATGAAAACATGATTACATTATTGGGTTCATCTCCTAGTTAGTATATAAAACATTTCCCAAAAATAAATGATATAAAACTATTGCCTTCATTCCGTAATTGGTCTTGGACATAAAATTGATTATTGGACATTACATGATAGTTTTGTTTAGGTGTCTCCACTTCTTTATTCAAAAAATCTCCAAATTATATTGTCTTAAACTAGATCCAGAGGAGTAATGAGAAACTCAGAGGCAGTCAAGGCATATGATAGAGGAAGCTGTTGTGAATTCCTGAATTTAAGAGGTGAAGGCCAGAGAAGAAAGGCCTCTCTTCCATTCTCTTGGGTAAATCTTCAAGCCGAAGTAAAATGACATACTTACATATTTGGCCTTTAGTGTCATCCAAATACAATGAAAGATATTTTCAAACAATAGCTAAGGGCCATGTCATTCTTAAATTAAACTATTTCATTTTGATCAGTTTGGAAGCCAGAGTGAGCCAGCAGGAATAAGTGACAAGCCATGTACTTACACAACAAGCTATGTAACACCCTTCGAAATCTTCTGCATATTTACGTATGACTAATTCCCATACCCTTCTACTTGCTCTAATTCCAATTCATTCTTTATACTAATATTCTTAAAAACACTTCCTTGGCAAAGAGCCTAAATGACTCAATTTCGTCATACAGTAAAAATATCTATTCTATGTGAGTTTTGAAACCCTCACAGCATAATCCCACACTGCTTATTTATCCTTTGTCTTGGTTTAGGCGGGTAAGCGTGTGTGTGTGTGTGTGTGTGTGCATGCGTGCTTGTTTCCACGCTTCTTATGTTTCCATGGATGGGGATGTACTGCAGCACTGATGTTCCTGATGCCTCTCTAGGTCACTGTCCGGCCCATCTTTGTCACCCTTCCACACTAAAAAAAAATTGACTCATCATATTTAGTGAGATTATGGAGGGTCTGGCATATATTGGACCCCTTGTAACAGAAGCTGGATCATCACAATGAAGTATAATAGTATACTCTCTCTTTTTTTTCTTATCTTCCACTCCTCAAGTATACCGCCCTATTCTCCTCCATTTCCTGCCCTCTTACCATAGGTCTAATGGGTTAGGGAATTACCTTTTCAAAGAAGCTCTGCTCTATAAATTCAAATTGATGTGGGAAGTAAGAGACTCAAGCATGTTCTAAAATCCAGCCACTTCCAGACATCCTGTACAAAGTAGGTTCTATGAATAACACTTTGGTTAATTCTGGAGAAAGGAGACACTGAAAATCCAAAGCCACAACTTATGCTTACAAATAGGAGGAATATCTTAGGCCAAATAGATCCTTTGTCTGTTTTGGAAATAGCAATAAGATACTGCAAGCTAAAAAAGAGAAACCAGAGCCAGGCTGGAGTTCTGTGCAGTTCTTGGGACCAGATGTAGGATCATGAATTGATTGTGCTTCTTGGAGGCCTGCACACATAAAATTCTGAAAAATTGCCATCCCACAGGTGCATCGGTCAATGGTAAACAGCCAGGTTGTCCTCTGTTTTTTTAAAAACATGGTACTTGGTCAGTGATGCCTTCCTGATTCTTTACGTGGGCTTGCAATGAATTTGTCATTTCATTATTTTTCATTGTGGTTTCTTCTATATGTTTTTGGATGTGGAATATATTTTTTGGTAGGCTCCAGTCTTTTTCATCCATGGTTGTTCAGCAGTTAGTTGTGATTTTGGTCTGCTCATGAGAGAAGGTGAGCTCAAGGTCCTTCTACTCTGCCATCTTGTCCTCTCATTTTTCTCCTTTGTCTCTTTCCCTGTCTCCACAGTGAATCTTTTCTGTGCTTTATTGGGTTTCTGAAGGGTTTTTCTTCCCCATAAACCTCCAATTTCTTCTATCTAACTAATCCATGTTTTAAAGTGAGTTCTTATTTCCCTTCCCACAGTAGACTGACACCTTCATGACTGTAGCACTGTTTTGATCACCTTTGAATTTTCAGTAACTAGCACAGTTCCTATAACATGGTAGATGCTCGACAAATATCTGCCCAATAACTATTTGCATAAATTAGTGAATTAATGAAAGAAATTGGAATTGCAAGATTAGCTCTTTCTTAGTAACTGATGAGCTCAATGAAATATTTAAGGTGAGGAAAAAGGAAACAAAATACCACTTGAGTTTTTGATTGTCTGAATGACTTTCAATCATTCTCCTATTTTGTCTACTTTTTAATTTCCTTACATGTAAAATAAAATCAGTGGGGTTTCAAGTAGTTCTCAAATGAGTTCTAGATGTTCTATTATGCTTCTCTAGATGTAACAGCGGGAGATGATAGGAACAGGAGGATAGAGTGGATTAAAATCTGGACTCAATCCTTCTAAGCAGAACAAAATTAAAATTTGAAAATGAATGAATCAGACAGTTTTTAAGTCTCTTCTAGCTTTATAATCATGTAACTGCATCATGTTACTGTTTTATTCCTATTTTATGACTGTCATAAAAAGATATTTTTAATCATTTTTAGAATAGTAGTTTCCCCCAGTCATCAGAAATAGGCAAAGCACTATGTAATTCTGAATGAGATTACACTAACTAGCTGGGTGGTTTTGCCTTACTCATTAACTATATATCTCAAATTATAGTTATATACATACAAGAAATGCAAGTATTAGCCATTAATTGTTTCTCTTTAAGGCATCAATAGACATTTTTCAACTGAATTCTTTTTCTTACTGCATTGACCAACTTTGATTAAATTCCTGAAATTTTAATCTCTTGGAAATAAGTAATATGGCCTCCAGTTTCCAAGGAACTTTGAGAAATACAGTACCTTTTTTGAGGAGAAACATGAAAAATCACTTGTCTCTGTAGCTCAAGCAAGCTTGTCATTGCCACTGTCAGGGATTTTAACATTTGTGTGTGTGTGTGTGTGTGTGTGTGTGTGTGTGTGTGTGTGTGTGTGTGTGTATGTGAAGAACTATAGTTCATTCACTTAAATACTTGAGATCATCTAAGACAAATTTCATTATGTTCAGATATACAATATAATGAGTTGGAATGTGACATAACAGTTTTTTCTCTGACTCTTCTACTTATTTTTTTAATCTAATTTTCTTCATGTGTAATATTAGGAATAACTAAAATAAGCATATTAAGTGCCTGGAAGGCAGTGAGAACTCAACAAAAGGTAGTATGAAATAGGAAATGGAGCAGTAGTAGGTATGGCAGCAGTAGCAACAGTGATCTTAGTAGTTAAAAGATCCCTAAGTGAAGCAGCAAAGGATGCCCTCATCAGCTCTTTTCCTCACCTCAGAAAAGGGCTGTGTGGGGTGTGGCAGAGATTGCCAGCTGATCACCAAAACTGCACATTATACTCTTTTTCCTGGCACTCAACTAAAATACATTTCCTGTTCTTCTCTGTAGTTAGCGTGGCTGTACAAATAAGTTCTAGCTAATAAAATATGAGCAGAAATGAAGTATGCCACTTCTAGTCTTGGATCACAAAATCTTCTGATACATCCTCCATGCTCTTTTTAACTTCTGGGCTTGACGAAATGAAGATGACTCTCAAAACTTTTAAAAACCAAGCAACTTCAACTTGCTTGCCTGCCCAGTCCTGTTGAAGAGGTTTGAACTATCCTACATGTTGAGGTCTCCTTGTTAAAGCAGCTAGCCCTCACTTAGTAGTACTACTAAATTTGAGTATGTATCTTAAATGTGTACCATATCAAAAATCTGTGGCATTGCCTTAATGGCAGTAGGCAACTGAGAAATGAGATACGTACTGGAGACTATAAAGGTGAAGACACACTTTATGCAGAGTGTATCATCAGTTAAGTATTGCTGTGTAACAAACCACTCCAAAGCTCAGCAGCTTTGACAACAATCATTTTTTCTCACTCACACACCTGTGGGTTAGCTGTGGTGGTGTTGTAAAACCTTGACCTGTCTTGAGTTGCTAGAACACGAGATGGATATCAAGGTTGGGAAAGGAGTTACTTATTAGTGGGAGTCAAGGATAGAAAAATGAGATAACAGAGCCTCTGAATAAATAGATATTTGACATTTAGATCTTATATATATAACATCCCTTAGAAATTTAACAGTTTCTACAACTAACCAGGCATTTCTCCCTGATTATAAATCACCAGGTGGAGGTCAAAGATGTATAATTCTCAGGACTAAAAATTTGACACAAAATTAAGTTGATTTAGAAAATTATTTTTCATCCCAAAGTTTGTTTCTTTTTCCTCTGCCATAAATTTGGACAGTGAGAGTCAGCTGATCTCGGAGGAGAAGGAAAAGCACTAACATTAACTGACTATGTTTTAGGAGTTGTAATTAGATTAGGGCCTTTACATGTGCTTTGCCGATTAATCTTCAAAGCAACACTAAAAAAGTATTATTTATTTCCCCCATTCTAGAATGTGGAAAGTGAGCACTTAATTCATTTGAAAGTGGCAGGGCTAGTACTTGAATTCTAAACCTAGAATTCCATATTTCATGCTTATCTCATTATATTGTGCAGCTAATATGCTGAAATAGCTTTAATAACAATTAGGTTGGGGTGATACATATGCTCCTTCCTTTTCAGAGTGATGAAAGAGCCAAAAGATTGCCTGCAATGCCCATGTCTGTACATCTAACCATGTTTCCATTGGTTTAGGAAACTTCTAAGGACATTTTCAGGGGCCATGGTTAAGTTAACTTTTGGTCCAGTTAGTTTTAACTAAGTTCCATGTCCACTTATTGCATGCTTAATCCCACCTAAGCATGAGTCCTTAACCACTGGAGAGAGTGGTTTAGAAAGTGTAGAAATTGATTACTGAATTATCTTTCATTAGTGGGTCAGGACCATTAGTCTTTGTAGGACATTAAGACAGGTTAGAGATTTTACCACTGGTTTGATTTTCTTATTTAAATGGTTTCTTTTCAAAAGATATTTGCAAGGACATGATTTTCATTCTAGATATGAGAAAAATAGAGACACAGGGAAGCAAAATGGCTCATTCAAATCCCCTGTCCTGTGACAGCTTTATGACTAGAGCCCAGGTATTTTACCTTGATCCAGAAATAATTTCACACCAACATACCACCTCCTAAAAATCAAAAAAGTTGCAAAATAGTAGTATTTAGGATTATCTTGTCCATAGAACACAATAGTTTGTATGTCAGAGAGGAAAAGCATTCTCAACTAGAACAGCCACTCAGCTGATTTAATATAATATATATTGAGTGTTTGTGCCAGGCATTGACTGAGGGCTTACATCATTACTGCATCTAATCTTCAGGAACCCTGGATTTAGGTATTAATTTATCCCTCTTTTGCAGCCAAGGAAACTGAGAAGTTAGATATCTTTTTCCAGATAGCTCAGCTGAACCTAGGGATTCATGTTCTATCCACGGGTAGGAAATACTTGGACCTTGCTGGATGGAACTTTCTGGAAACTGCTTTATTTTAGAAATTCATCACCAAATTTGCCCTGAAGGTATTAGGAAATTCTGAAACAAGGAAGCAATGATTCCAAGCCACAGGAATTTCTCTTTCCATTCAATTAAATTCAACAATTTAGTATCCCAAACTGAGGGTACATTGTTGGAAAACTCTTAAAAATAAATAAAATGGTGGGCAAACATATTCAAACAATCGGAAAGATGATCTGTAGGGGCTTAATTTCATAACTATTGAATCAGTTTCCTCTTTTGTATTTTTTGTTGAAAGCTCAATTCTATATAACACTCTGCACCCATTCCATGAAAACAGCTGCAGTGCATGTTCAATTTATTTCCCAAGTTATGGACATGGCTTGATGCTATAATTGTGTCCTTCCACAGATAGGACATTGCCATTTTAATCGACTCAGACTCAGTCTGTATAACAGTGGCCCTGATCCAATCTCTGGCTCTAGGTACATTTCCTTAGCAGATTCTGCTGTGATAACATTTCTTCTATACTTTCCAACAATATTCTATGGAGAGCAATTCCACCTAGGCCAAGTACAAGGTGACCTAACCAAACTAGTCTCTTTCTCATATGTTTGATACTTAGTAATTTATTGGAGACTCTGCAAATGAAATAGGAACACTGTGACTTCTGTGCAGCCAGAGTAAATTATTGTCCTTTTTATTCTTATTGCTATTTGCACACAAGTGAATCCTGCATTTGCTTTTGAAGTATGTTAATTCCTTTGAAGTTGTACCAGACTGGTTAGGGTACTAAGTTTAAAGGCTGACTCTTCTTTGTCCCTAAGATGACCTGTTTCATTGGAATGATCATAAAATTTCCCACAGCAGGGGACTTCCCTGGTGGCGCAGTGGTTAAGAATCTGCCTGCCAGTGCAGAGAACACGGGTTAAAGCCCTGGTCCGGGAAGATCCCACATGCCGCGGAGCATCTAAGTCCGTGTGCCACAACTACTGAGCCTGCGAGCCACAGCTACTGAAGCCTGCGCACCTAGAGCCCATGCTCCACAACAAGAGAAGCCACCACAATGAGAAACCCGCACATGGCAGTGAAGAGTAGCCCCTGCTCGCCGTAACTAGAGAAAGCCTGCGCGCAGCAACAAAGACCCAATGCAGCCAAAAATAAATAAATAAGTTAATTAATTAATTTTTAAAAATTCCTACAGCAGTAAATTCTTATTTTCATGAAATATTTTACATTCACTATAATTCATTGAGAAAGGAGATCTTAATGAAAATTGCTGTTTAGGTAAGTAAGCTCACTCAGAGATATGCCATTCTTTTCTCTCCTCTTCCCTTACCTCTAATTATCTTGAAAATTATAGGCAGTATATGCTACTGTTTAAGGCAGCTACTCTGGAACCAGAATGCCTAATCCAAATGTTGGCTCCACCACTTATGAGATGTGTGAAATAGAGCAATCACATAACCTTCCTGGACCATAAACTCTTCTCTGTAAATAGGTAATAATATTGTTACCAATCTCAAATATTATTGCCAATCTCAGGTAATAATATTATTATCAATCTCATTCTGTTGTACAGATTAAATGAATTAATACAAATAAAATAGGTGGTTGTGGGATGAATTGGGAGATTGGGATTGACATGTATACACTAATATGTATAAAATAGATAACTAATAAGAACCTGCTGCATACAAAAATAAATAAAATTAAATTTAAAAAATTTTAAAATAATTAATTAAATAAAATTTAAAAAAATACCTAACAAACATCGAAGAGAACAGTTTTTGATGTCACTTATTATCATCTATTTGAAATAAAAGCTTGGTGGCCTGATAAATTCCTTGAAACACAACTCAAACGTATCTGAAAGTATATACTTTGCATTTGATTGGGTTGATTTTGTTCAGCAGTCATTTATTTGAATATTCATCCACAAAATCGATGATAACTTATCCATGTGTCCACTCCTTGTTTCTCTTGTTCTCACCATTCTCTCTGTGTCTCTCCATTGGGAAATGGAGGCTTGAACTTGTTCTACTAAATAATATTTCTTCCAAAAATAATAATGTATGAGTTGGAGAGAAGGGAAGATTGGTCTGTTTTTTGGATGAAGAACTACCCCTTCACCTGGTCTATCCAGATAGGAGCCAAATGTGTTCCATAAGTAAGTTCTGCTGAGTAAATGAGAGTTTCATTGCACAGTCACATCTCATCTCTAAGTCCATAATAATGCTACATGTAATTTATTGAGAGTTTATTCTGCACAGGAAACTGAACTGAACTCGGCAACTAACTTATTTATCCCATATCACCCTCTAAACAATTTATAAAGATAGAATTATTAATCCAGTTTTACAGATTATATAAACAGAAAACAAGAGAAATAAAGAGAATGCCCAAGTATGCAGAGTGAGGCAGTGGTAAAACTTAAATCAGAACTCAGACCCTTGGTTCCCAGGTTCCTTCCTTCCCTCCTTCTTTCCTTCCTTCTTTCCTTCCTTCCTCTTTCCTTCTTATTTTCTTCCATTTCTTTTTTTTTAATTAAAAAAAATTATTGAAGCATAGTTGATTTACAATGTGTTAGTTTTAGGTGTACAGCAAAGTGATTCAGCTGTATATATATTATATATATATGAATATATATCCTTTTTCTGACTCTTTTCCACTATAGGTTATTATAAGATATTGAATATAGTTCCCTGTGCTATACAGTGGGTCCTTGTTGTTTATCTATTTTATGTATAGTAGTGTGTATCTGTTAACCCCAAACTCCTAATTTATTCCTGCCTCCCCCCCCCTTTCCCCTTTGGTAACAGTTACTTTATTTTCTGTCTCTGTGAGTCTATTTCTGTTTTGTAAATAAGTTAATTTGTATTTTCTTCCATTTCTAAATCATATCACATGTGGGATATGTCACTGAACGTGGAGTTGGTGGAGTTGGTGGAGTTTCTCTTGGGTCAGAAAACTTTTTCAGCTTCATGCCCAGGTTTTTAAGAGAAATCTCTCACTACCAAGTTTTGGCAGGGTTTTCCTGAAGGAATGCAATTTGGGGAGATGGAGGGTGTGTGACACAGCTCTGGGAAGTCCTCTCAAAAGGGAAAAAGAACAGGAAATAAAGGTAAAATGACTCTCAACTACTTACCTGCCCAGGCTAAGTGAAGGCAATTGAAGGCACAATTTCCTTGTTAACCAAATTAGGTTGGAGAAATGGTCAGAGAGCACAGAAAGGGAGGAAAAGTGCCATTACAAAAATTGGCTAAAAAACTAGCTATTAAACTCCCACTTGTAGTTAATGCTTAGAGGGTGTATAATACAGCCCTTTGTAATTCTATCTTTTATACTTCTAAGGAGAAAAGAAGTACTAGTCTAGAGGGTAATGCCATATATTGGCTATATTGAGGCAGTGTGGCTATAGTTTTAATTCCACTGGAATCTTTGACTTTTTTGTGACCTTCTCCATTTTAGACTTGAATACTAAAAGGTAAGATAAGGAAAAAAAATAATGAACTTAGACATTTAGTACCAGACTTACCAGTCTCGACATGCTTTAAGGCAATACGGTAAGGAGGGGAGGTGGCAGACTTTGCAGCCAGCAGACATCTGCTATTTCAAACCTAAAATCCTCTACTTTGTAGCTGCATTGATCATCAGTAGGTCACTTAACTTCTTTGGCGTTCATTTGTTTCATCTTTATATGAGAATAAGTGGCACTTGAGAAAATTCTCTTATACTTTGTTCTCCTGGAGCTCTGCCCTCAGGAGCTCTCCATTCTTAAATTGCCCTTTTGTTTAGCATTCCAGAGGATTTTGCATTCCTGGGTAGTGCACCCAAGAAAAATTTCAAAAGAAGGTGAGATAGCTTTCATTGTGTAAGCTAAGCAAATGCTGATTGTGAAAGATAATTAGAGAAGGTAAACTCTGAGACCTCCAGTATCTTCTTGGGCAAGTCAGGTAAACATTAGGAAAGAGTACAGAGTAATTGACCTATTAGAATGTGATTCTATTAAAACTAGCCTTTCTGTAGTCTTCCTCAGGAAGTCTTTGAATTCCCAAAGTAGCTCCAGTAAGGAGACACTGAGCTGGATGCTCTCTACGGTGCCTCAGAGCTATGGCATTATTTGGTCCCAGGAACTGACTTGAAAATAAAGTGCAGGGTAAAAATGGGATGGAAGACTCTTCCTAGGCTCCTAAATCTCTGGGGTGTTACAGATGTGGATCAAGTGCTGAGGTTCAAGATATCAGTGTGTTTTCAGAAAATACTCTTAAGTTTGCAAATATGAGTTAGACATTTTCTTAGCAAAACCCAGAAGAGAATTCAGGCATCCTAAGATGGTCATATGTGAGTGGAGAAGCAGAGCATTAATTTCTGTACTCCTTTTCAGGAGCAGGAAATGCCAATTCCCTTGTGATTTCTACAGAGCCAACTAATCATCTAATGGTTACAGCTGCTTGAAAAGGATTCAAGGATCTTTGGTTTGTCAGCTCCAAAACAACTCCAAATGAGCAAGACCTACGTTTACATTTTCTTTTTTTTTTTTCTTTTAAAAAATCTTGTCCAGAAAAAGAAAATCAATTATCTGAGAGTCAACCCAGTTAACCATTTAGGGGATTTATATAGTTGTGGTCTAGTGTCCTGACTCCTAGGATGTGGATTTCAATATGCTCAAAATCATAATATACCCTTGATTCTTTTTAGCTGTTCATTCAAGAATATTTGGTGTTAACTAGACTTTAAGCTTTGGATCCTCCAGATACCTTGGAGTACAAGCTCAAGATTGTTATTTGATTTCTGTAATTCTCACTTTCCTTAACAGGGGAAATAGGAATAATAATAGCAGCCCAGATTCCATGGGGTTGTTGTGGGTAAACATTAAAAAATAATGCAAATAGGGGATTAAGCATACCTCTTGGCACATAGGAACAGGTCCAAACGTTGTTGTTTTTATCCTAACTCTGAAAGGGGAAGAATTAGACTCAGCATCTCAGAATTTCAGGAAAAACATAAAAGAGCATTTTGTGAATCAACTTAAAATTTCTGCAGAGTCCTTTCCCCCCATCCTCTCTCTCTCCCCTACTCCCACTTCCTTAGAGGCAGCAATAATTTAACTGGAGAAACTCTAACCTAACTGTGAAACACTGAGGCTGTTAGGCACACATTAAATATTTTAGGGCTTCCATAAAATAATTTGCTTCTGAGAATAAGATTAATTCCACAGTGAAAGGATGCCAGTCACTTCCAGCCCTGCGTATATCAGTGTACTTATAAAGATTCTCAAACAAAGATGATGTATTTTGAGATATTTCATGGATAGCAAGACAATACATGTCACTGCAGTGAAATAACCCAAATATCTGCTCCATTGTTTTCAGCCTCATAAATGTAAAAAATATATTTTTTAAAAGTTGAAAATTTTGATGTAATTGAATTCCTCTCATTGTATGGTCATCTTTACATGCCCTTCTGTAAACCTTAAACTTGATTGGTGAATCTACTCCATTTGGTTGAAGCCTATGATGAGACTGCCAAAGGATTAGCATCACTTCAAAATCAGTATTTATTAAATAAAAATAATAAATATAAATAGCATATGTGATAAAATAATAAGCAGAGCAGTAACTGCCTTGCTGTACTGTAGCACCATGACTCTATAGCAAAGTATCATTTTAAGTTCGATGTTCAGCATAAATTATACATTAAAAATTCATCTGAACTTGAAAACTTTTGCAATTGGATCCAATCGTTTCCTTGGAATGTGTGAAGTGTTGCAAATGCTGCCTAATTCTTTTTGAAGCTCAAGGCAAAGGCAAAAAGTCCTGTAACATACTGGAATGATTTGAATGATTGTACCATAAAATGGCTTGGATTTGCTCATCTGGCTTCAAGTTCAGAGGAATGACCAACCAACTGACATGTTCTCAGCAGTGTAGACTCTGAAGGGCCTGAGCAGATGTTGAAGGCTTACTCCAGGCCAATGCATGAGGTTTTTTGTGGTTTCTCTTAAGTGTTTGCTAATATCTACCACATTGCAAACTCAATGTCCGTTTTCAACTGGCCTGACTGCTCATAATATAATACAGATGATTTCATCTTTTGCGGAGCCTTTTTGCTACAGTGAACTCAAGTCTGCAGGGCTCAGAATTCTCTAATAACATACATGTTTCTTTAAGAACAGGAAAATCCCTTTCCCTTAAACGTTTTCCTGCTCCGTCTTAGGTTCTATAGTACAATAGCATGTGTAATTCCTGTTTAAATAATGCCCTAATTTTCCTCCAAGTCTTCATTTAGGCTTCTGCTATTTTACGATTTTTCTAGATAGGCTGTACTTTGGTAAACACAAAATACCTTTCCTATTAGAAGACAATGCCATCAATCAGATGGGTTAGGAATGCTTCATTTTAAAGTAAACAGAATAGAAAGGCCCTCCTTATTCTGTGTTAGATGCAAAGTAAACAGTCCTTTCACACAGACAATGAAGAAACTGTATGCTTCTATACCCTTAGAAAGAAGAAAGAAAAATCATGGACAGTCTGCTCCGGTTCTGATTTTGACCTGATTTTCATTGCCTTTCACCTTTTCTCACGTTGAATAGAATCACTTGATTGATTCTTGTGTTTGTACCAGCTTTGTTTAAAGGCTTAGTTAAAGTAGACATTGCCTTTAATTTCAGCATATGAGAGCATCTTAGAGGACACTGATAATACTTTGTACATGTTTCCTTTTAGATTATCAGAATGATTAGAAGAAGAGGGCCATTGAAACCTATAAAAGTTCCCTCTGTTCCTTTCAGCTCTACTCCTATAAGCCTTGATAAGTGTAAGCTATGCTGAAGAGTGGCCCCAAGGTCTACCCTTCCACCTTAATGAGGTCAAGAATATACATGTAACAAGATGTCAAATTTGTCATTTCATTTTGTTTAGGAGTGCTTAACAGAAGCCCTAAAGGCTGAAAAATATACCCCAGGTGCCAGAATACCCTTCATCCTACAGTAAAGTGCGAGTATGGTAAGACCATGCCATCTAGATCAAAGAATTATTACTAACTTTCTGAAAAACACCTCCCATTATGCTACTGGGCCCTGGTAAAGAGATAATGCTTGACCATGGGACAGCCAGCAGCTATGCAACTAGAAATGTTTATCGTGAGTAGAGTTCAGACAGACTCACCACATCCTAATGTTGGCCTGGCCAGCAGTAATCCATTGTGAGAAGAAAGTGGTATAGCTGGGTTCAGAAAAGAATAGGGCTAGAAGTCATAAGTGGGATTCACTAGCGGGTGGCCCAGACCTAGACCCTCGTGGTACCCACCACTCTTGTACAAGCCCTCTCCCCCAGCTGACACCTATGAACGTATGGGGAGCTTCCTTATGACCAGCTGACAGAGGAGGGAATAAACCAAGCTTAGGTCATGAATGGGTCAGCTCAGTATATAGATACGAACTGAAATTGGACAGAGGTATACTATAGTCCATTCAGGGCTGACACTGAAAGACATTTTAAGGGAAATTCATCCCAAAGGCCAGAACTTTGGGCAGTACACCTAGCTACCTATTGATACTTTGTGTGGAAAGAGAAGTAGCCCGAGGTAATAATAATACAGACACGTGGGCCGTAGAAAATAGCCTGGTTGGTTAATCAGAAGCCTGGAAGAAGAAAGAGTAGAAGACTGGGGATGAAAAATTCTGGGGAACAGGCATTTGGACAACTGATGGGGAGTGGTCGTGAAGTGTGATGGACTTTCTACTGCTTATCAATGCCAGTTAGAGAACATCCAACATAGAAGAGACACTAAACAACCAAGTAGTCTGAGTGACTCAGCCAGTTGACATCAGCCCTTCTAATACTGGCACACTGGGCACATGAACAGAGTAGGCTTTTAGGTAGCAGGGATGAAGGCTGTGCATCAGCCGAACTTTATGGATTCCATTTACCAAGGCTAATCTAGTGATTGCCTTTACCAAATTTCAATCTGCTAACCACAGAATCCAAATCTGAGCCCTGAATATTGCATCATCCCTTGAGGAGACCAACCAGCTCCTTGATAGCAAATTGATTATAATAGGGCCCCTTTCACCCTGGGAAAGCCTGCCATTCATATTAACTGATATGCATACCCTTTGGGATATGAGTTTGCCTCTTCTGCCAGTAGGGCTCAGCCAGCTCCACAACTGAAGAACTTGCAGAGTATTTGATCCATTGACATGTGAGTCCATATAAGGTAACATCAGAAAAACTGACCTGCCTCATGGCAGAGTAGATCTGGTAATAGCCTATCCTCTTGGGATCTCTTGGCGCTATTACAAACCACATTTCCCAGGAGCTGTCAGTTATTTTAGCAGTGGTACCGCGTGCTGAACAAACATCTGAGGCTTGGAGAGGACACCTTGGGAAATACTGTATATACCTTAAGTTAAGAGCCAAATATGGTGCTGTGTCTTCCAAAGAGAGAACACATTGATCCTAGAACTAAAAGTGAAGATAAAAGTAGCCTATTTAATTATCACTCCCAGTGACCCACTTAGAGAATTTGTGTTTCTTATTCTGACAACTCTGAGCCTTGGTTACCAGAGGGAGAAAGCTTCTGCCAGGGAACTCAGAAAGAATCCCATTAAAGCTCAAGCTTTGACAGTTGTTCAGTCACTTTACTCTTCTTGTGTCATGAGAATAGCATGCGAGGAAAGGAGTTATCAACCTGGCAAATGATTCTGATCATCTAGAGGGGGTAAGACTGCTTTTATATGGGCAGTAAGTAATATGCTTGGCACTCAGATGATCCACTTGGGTACCTCTTGGTACCCTTGCCCAACTTTGATAATAAATGGACAAGTTCAATGGCTAAAGCTTGAGAAGGGCATGGTAACCATTCAGGAATGAGGGTCTGGGTTTCCTCTACCAGGTGAGGCTAATAGCAGTGTAGGTTGAGGGTGAAGGGAATCTTGAATGGCTGGTGAAGCAGGAGTACAATGAATATCAGCCTTCAGTACTGGCTTCCCTGTTGCTGCCTGTAGTTCGTCTCATTAACCAGCTCCTTGTGAGCTCCCTCCAGGAGCAATGGGGCTGCTCCCAGAACAGATGATATGATGTATGTGGAATTGAAAGGCACAGGAGTGGACTGGAGCAGACTCAGTGGTGTTCGCCCAGAGCACATTCCAGGACTGAAGAACTAAACTCTCCAGGTCCTGGGAGTGTTTGTGACTGTTATCTCTAAGCTGAGTCCCTCTCTGGGACTTATCCTCAGCGAAAGAAAGCCGCCTTGCTCGGGGTTACCCTCCTTCACTGGGATAGCTTGGGACAAGTCAATACAGGGGTATAAAAGGCCTTACTCCTTGCCTTAATGGGAGAAAACGCTGAGGGGCTAAGCCAACTGCAGAGCTGCCCATAGGATCTGCTGAAGTTTCTACTACAAGTGCATCACAGTTCAATTCCTTTCTCTGCTCAGTCCTGATTCCTTCACTTCTCTATAACTGTTAATGCCCAAAGTATTCTTGCAAGCTAATCTGCCCCTAGAATTCTACATCCTGGGGAACCCAACCTCAAATATCCTTTTTTAAAAGTTTAATATGATATTTCAGTTAATCTTATTATTTCTATTAATGTTTTATGCTTATGTAATTTCTGTATGTATGTGTTTATGCTTACACACATGCATGTGTGGTTTTTTAAGTCTAAGGGCACTTCTCCCCTTTAGTAGAATGTATCTTTAACTTTATTTCAGTGTCACTTGGGAAACAAGATTAATTAGGTAGAAATTAATTTTCCATGAAAACTTTCTTGAAAGGCTTGTTGGAAAGAGATACCTGGAGAGCCATGATCAGCATTGAATCTGGTGGTAAATTTGTGGGTAAGAGTCTGTGAGATGTGTCTCTCTCACAGTGATAGAAAGCACAGATCTGACCCTTTAGCTTCAAATTTTCCTGAACAAACAACTTGGATTACTGGAAAATGACCCTTCAGAGTTGACTGTTGTTCTCTGTAACAATCACATTTTACAGCAGTGAAGAATAAGAGGAGTCCCTTACCCCTTTGAGGCACTTTGTGACTTACACATAAGATCTCACAGCAACCCAAGGACTTAGATAAGGCAGGTATTATTATTCTCCTTTCCTTATGCTAAAATTGTGCTGCAGAGAAACTATGTATGTTTCCCAAGTGCACACAGCTAATAAGTGGCACCCTGGCATCTCAGAATCCTGAAATGATCTGGCCCCCCTTTGATATTTTTAGACACTGCCTCATTAAAAAAGGAAAGAAAGGAAAAGCCAAGTCAACATGAGACAACTGTGCTACATTTTCAATGTTTACATTTAACACATAAGGTATTTTCCATGTCAAAACAAAAAGAAAAACTTAACATCAAATAATATACAAATTAATTTGTAGATATTGTCATTGTGTAAACTTTTATGCACATAACATACAAATAATTAGATGTTTACAACACCTTTTACAGATAGCGGTTCTGGTCAAATAGCTTTCCTATGGTCTGCCCTCCTGCTACCTCTCCATTAAATTCCAAGCTCTGATCCAAACACAAGGCTCTTTCTGTAACATTCTATGACATTCTTCTCTGAATTAAACTTGGGTTTTCATTTTTGACCTCCAGTTTTCCTTTTTACGTGAGCTTATTTTCTTAAAAGAGGATTTTTTTAATTATTGGGATTGTATTTTCTTTCATCCTACGAAATACTCATTTTTTTCTCTACCTTGTAAAAAAAAAAAAAAGCAAATCCTTCACCTTCTCTCCCTCACCTCCCTCACTCTTTCTGCACAAGTACACACTCACTTTCCTATTTTGGGTAGATTTATTCCTTCGAATGGCTTTGGCTATGATGAACTTTACTTAAGACATTAATAATTCTTGACAAGGACTTCTTTTGTGTTTTAGCTTTGAAAGGAAAACTTACTAAGCATAATTGCCCTGTTCTTAACTGTGTTATAGATTGAAAGCAGCAGAAGCTGATAACAAACAGCTTTGCCCCAAATACACAAACTTCATGTCTGCCTGTTCTTCTTGCAGAATCTAGTTTTTACCTATACATGAAGAAATTTTGAGTAAAATTAGGCTTGGGGACTAAGAGAAAAAGGAACAAAGAATTTAGAACTGGATTTAAAGTCTCAGGAATCAAGACCAGTGTTCTCTATACTTTAAGAATAAAGTAGATAATATTAAATAAATATTACATTTTAATCAAAAACAAATTATAAAAAACAAAAAAATGCAAAATTTGCATTTTGCCTTTGTGGGTACTGTAAGAGATTCAAATATGGTGAGGATAAAAATGATTATTTTAATAGGTATCAGAGAAATTTTTCCTGAAAGACTATTGTCTTTCATTAAAAACACAGTTTAATAGAAGTGTTTATAAAGATAAGGTCTTCTGGGAGTGGCAGAGATGGTTTAACAATGGACACAAACTTATAAATCCATTAATCTATCAATAAAACAAACCTGTCCAAGAAAGCTACCAGACTTTTGAAATGTCATCAGTGTGACTGGCAATATTTTTTTAATTTTAATTTTTTATTTAATTTATTTATTTTATTTTTATTTTTTATTTTATGCAATGTGGTTTTTAATTGCTTTTCCTCCATATATATATATATATATATATATATTTATTTATATTTATACAGTGTTAAAGGTTACAATCCATTTACGGTTATTACAAAATATTGGCTATATTCCCTGTGTTGTACAATACATCCTTGTAGCCTATCTTACACCCAATAGTTTGTACTTCCCTCTCCCCATCCCTATATTGCCCCACCCCCACTGGCAACCACTGGTTTGCTCTCTATATCTGTGAGTCTGTTTCTTTTTTTTTATTATTTTTTAAATTAAAAAGTTCTTTAATGAGGTAGAGTTGATTTACAATGTTGCGTTAGTTTCAGATATATAGCAAAGCGATTCAGCAAAGCAATTCATATTATACATGCAAATATATCTTTTTCTTTCAGATCCTTTTCCCTTATAGGTTATTACAAACAATTGAGTATAGGTCCCTGTGCAATACAGTAGGTCCTTGCTGGTTGTATGTTTTATATATAGAAATGTGTAGATGTTAATCCCATGCAACAACACTTTAACAGTACTCTTTGTTGAAGTTGGGGGATTCATGGCCAGGGACACTGTCTAAAGAAAACAAAAGATTACTAAGATGAGTACAGGTGATAAGGATACACTTTTCCTATTTTATTCCTTGGAATTGAATGATATAATATCATTAAAACACTCTGGTGCATGAGTAGGTGACAATAAATGTTATTTCATTTTATTTCTAAAATCCTCCCTGTTCACATATCAGGTCAGTAATGGAAGCAAAGATTCAGTTAGGAAGTCAGTAAGTATCTCCAGTCTCTCACAGAAATAATGAAATTACCTGTCCATGTGCTTCACTTCTCTTCTGGAATAGCAATACCTCAGAGAATGGGCTATACCTGTTTCATCATTGAACTTCCTACCGAGCATGGTGCCTGGCACGTAGTAAGTGCTCAGTAAATGTTTGTGCAGTTAACCCAAACTTGGGTACCCAACCACCGAAGTGCGATTTTAAAGTGGTAGTGCGGAGTGGGAGAAGGATCACTATCCCACAAATGAGATGAGGGGGAAGCTGGGGGATGAACGTATGCATAGGTAGAAACACAGAAATAGGGGGGAAGTTCACACCTGCCATTCGATTTTATTTTGGTGGCTCAACTACTCTAGATTTAACATATTGTCATAACATGGATGTTAGGCTAGAATCTTTTATTGTTACTGAGATAAAAATCTTCTGCTCCAACATGCATTTCAAAAAGTGCTGTTCTTTTGAATGAACGCTACTGTGTGATAAAATATCAGTAACAACAACAACAAAATGATCATTGTTTGAACATCTCCGCCAGTTGCTGAGAGGGGATTTGCTTTACTTGGACATTCACTTTGTCACATTTTTTTCCTTCTCCTTTTTTAGAACTCCATTTTTTGGTCTTTTTTCTTTTCTTTTCTTTTTTTTGTTTTTGTTTTGGTTGGTGGCAGTAAAGTGTATATATCCTTAAATGTCTGCTGTATGAAGTGTCAATTTTAACCTGTTACATATTTCTACTTAATTTAGCAAGCATAGGCTTTCTGGTTAGTTGACCTGAAATTGTTGACCCATTTTCATAGCTTTGATTAAATGCATGTCAAAAGTAGTTTTAAATCTGTTTTTTTTTAAAAAATTGAGATATGACATACTTATACTAAGTACACAAAATATACTTAACACATGTATGTAACACATAGTTATAAAATGACGACCAATACAGTAATCACCGAAGTTAGGAAATAGTATAGTGTCGATACCCTAGAAGCCAACACACCCTCCCTAGGTATTTCTTTCCAACATTGCTGTCTTCTTTCATCTCAAACTTCCACACTGTGTTCATTTTCTAACGCTGGTAGCAAATTACCGTAAACATAGCAGCTCAAAACAATATAAATTTATAATCTTACAGTTTCCATGAGTCAGGAATCTAAGCATGGGTTAGCTGTGTCCTCTGCTCAGGGTCTCACAAGACTGAAATTAAGGGGTCAGCTGAGCTGCATTGCTTTCATCCATCAAAAAGGTAAAGGTTCCATTTCAGGCTTATGTGATTGCAGGCAGAATCCAATTTCTTGCAGTTGTAGGACAGAGGCATCCATCATACTGAGGATCAGTTAAATGTGATGAGTTGCTTTCCGTATTCTCCACTTGGCTTTGTCTTTTGGATACTAATGTGTCTAGGTTTGAATTTCTTTCAGTTTGTCCTATTTGAAGTTTGCTGAGCTTCTTGGATGTATAGATTCACATTTTTTCTCAAGTTTGGGCAGTTCTTGACCATTATTTCTCCAAAAATTGTTTCTGCCCTTTTCTTGCTCTGTCCTTCTGGGATTCACAGTACACATATGTTGGCATGCTTGATGATGTTCCATAGGTCTGAGATTCTGTTAATTTTTCTTCATTCTTTTTTCTTTCTGTACCTCAGACTGGATGGGTGGTCTCAATTAACTAATCTTTATTCTGCCAGCTCAAATCTGCTGTCGAACCCTCTAGCGAAGTTTTTATTGCCCTTGTATTTTTCAACGTCATCATTTCTGCTTGGTTCTTTTTTATAACTTCTGTCTCCTTTATTGATATTCTCTATTTGGTGAGACACAAGTCCCATGTATTCCTTCATCTCTTTGGACATGGTTTCCTTTATTTCTTTGAGTATATTTAAAATAGCTGATTTAAAAATCTTTGTCTAGTAAGTTCAATGTCTGGGCTTCCTCAGCGACAGTTTCTACTGTGTACAGGCCATACTTTTCCTTTGTACGTCTCGTGACTTTTTGTTAAAAACTGGGCATTTTATATAATATAATGTTGCAGTTCTGGAAATAAGTTCACTCCTCCCTGGGGCCTGCTGTCATTGCTATTTATCATTGTTGTTGTTCTTATTGTTGCTGTATTTGTTTAGTAACTTTCCTGAACTAATATTGTGAAGTCTTTATACTTTGTCACACATGGGCAGTAAAATCTCTGCTTGGTTAACTTAGTGGCCTAATGACTAGGCAGAGATTTCCTTGAATGCACAGAAACAATAAATCGCCCAGCCTTTGCCAAGAGGCTTTATGTGCATGTTGGGGCATGCCTTCAGAGCTCAGGCTTAGTCTTTTTTTCCTGCGTTTGTAAAGCCTTTTGGAAGTGAGAGCCATAGCCTTCTTAGATCTATTCTGGGCATGAGCACAGGGCATGCACACAGCTTCAATGTTAATTTTACAAAGACCTCCAGGGAAAAGGCTGCTCCTACAATGAGCTCTGGATGAAGAAATATCAATATAAAGACAGGTTCTGTGAGTGGGGCTTCCCAGAGAACTGCCAGACAGATCAAGTAATGACAGTTCTCTGAGAATGGTGCTGTTGGGAAGGTTCAAGTCTGTTCTGCCCATTCTAGTGGTTGCTAAGCTACTGGTTTTCCCCATGACCGTGAGGCCACTCTTTTTTAAGGCTTCTGTGGAATTGGGGAGTGGGGTATTGGAATAGGCCAAGTTAAAATGCCACAGGGCTTGCTATTCTTACCAAGACTCAACAATTTTTCTTGAATAAATGGCTCCCTAGATTATTGCAAGTCTCTGGTTTATTTCCAGAGTTCTGAAAAAGTTGATTTTGGCAATTTTTACCAGTGTTCTCATTGCTTTTATGGAGGAGCAAATTTTTGGATTTCCTTACTCTGGCATTCCTGCTGATGTCCTTTCCATGCTGTCCTGATGAATAAAAGATTTTAATGTTAGTTTATCCTACTTTATCAAATCTTCTCTATGATTTTTGGAAATTCTTTCCTACCATGAGCTCATGATCTGATACATATTGCAGAACCTCTTTTTCACCACACTCTTGGGTTCAAGCAAATAATAGTTGGTAAATTGACATATTAACTCATATTAGAGACTGTTGTAGCATTATTATCAAGTTGATTGATGACAGGTGGTAAATCATTGTACCATAATTTATATACCAAATAAATCTCCTAAAAATTATATATTCTTCTCTTCTTTTCCATTTTTAACTCTTGGATTCATGGAACCAGAGGGTCCTTAAAGATCATCTAATAAATATGTTTCATTGGGCCAGGGACCCTTGGAATATCCCGCCTGGTAACACAGCCTTTTGGTCATTTGTCACATGACAATCTTTTAAAAATCGTCACTAGAGAGCATCGTTCATCAAACGTTTGGAACATTTGTTTCCTACCGTATTTATATAAATTATTAAAAAAAGAAAGGGAACAAAAAAGGATGCAATTTTCTGAAGTCTTTATATGTCATGAGTATTCTGGCATGCTTGTTTCTTTGAAATATCTGTGTTTGAGCATAAAAGAAACCAGCCTCTGTTAGGAAAAATTGTGATTGGATATCTTATCATCAATCATTATGAATATAAAAAGGGTACAATGAAATTCTCCACCCCTATCTCCCCCAGTGAAGAAATGATCATGTTATGTCCACCAAGCTGGACTTGGATGGACATAACATGGATGAACCCTCTTTGTTTGTTCCTAAAACACACACACACACACACACACACACACACACACACACACACACACACACACACACACCCCACAACTGGAGAAATTCTTTTGAATCATATCTTTAAGATAAGAAATCATAACTGTAAAGGGATGAAAAAGCTCCTGTATAAAATTTTAACAGCTGTAGATCCCAAACATCTGAGACCCTAGTCAAAACTTACCTGGTTTTGGAGGAAATGCCCACTATCCTGTTGGTAAAGGCATAAAACCAATTTTTGTTCTAATTTTATTTTTATTTTAAGAAAAAATAGCCTCTCAGTGGTTTGATGGGTTTTCATGAACACAGACCAGCAAGCACTTCCTGATGAGGGCCACCTGCTTTCTCCTTCCCAAGAAGGGTTCCTAGGAGGCTCCCCACATCCACTCTTCTGTTGTTCATTATGTGGCCCATGTACTCAGGAACACCAGTGGAGATCTTCCCCAGCTGGTGCTTCCTGTTTTAATTGTCTGGGTCTTTTCCTTTACTAGCTTGGAAGAGTTTTATAAGCTTCTCCCAGGGTGGTCAAACGTAACTGTTTTTCCTAGCAAAGCATTCAGTTCCTACTGAATGAGGCCCTCCTTTACCAGTTGCTTATTGCTAACCCTGGGAGGGAAAACTCTCAAATATGCTGTATATTAATTCTTTTCTTGTTCACACTCCTTAGCTAGAATACTTTATAATTTCTGTGTCTTGCTCACTCCAGCTTCTCCCTTCTTTTTGTAGGTAATTTTCCACTTTACTGACTCAGGAGTTTTACTTGATACATTACCAATAATAAATTTTTAAAATTTATACTATCGCTCAAGGCTCAATTTCAGTATGAGTCATAAAAACTCCTATGATTTCTAAATGATAGCCAGAGCAAAGCATAATTTTTAAGATAAAGACTCGTATGTTTCCTTTTGTCCTGTGAAAACTATATAACAAATCACGCATCTTCCTTTGCTGTAATTTTTAGGAAGTTTAGGGCTATTTTTTATTTTCAAATACCTCATTCCAGAATTCTGGTACAATGATTATTCAATTTATTCTTGAGCCATGATTCATAACATTTTATGTATCACAGAAATGTTTGAGAATATAAGCAAAGCTATATACTCCCAGAATCATGCACACATGAACACAAATTTTGCATTTAATTCAGGAATTTCTGACATTCTTCTGTGGAACCCTAGGTTCTATATGTTCTCTGATCTTTCTCTCTAATTATAATTTTATTTTTTGTATTGTGTAGGAAAATGCTTTAACATTCTGAATTTACAAAGGCAGTATTATAAACTTCACATTTCTTGGTGACATAGCCAGAAATTTTGAGTAAATGGGGAAGTATGTTTGCTTGAAAGTAAAATAAAATCAACATTTTGAAGAATGCATTTTAAAATTAAAGCTAGATAAATTGCTATGGGCAAATGAATGGAAGCAACCACTTGGAAAGTCAATTTGGCATTATGTTATAAAGTCAAATGTTCACACACTTTATGAGCTGGCAATTCTACCCTGGAGTACAAACCCAAGAGAAAGAAACTCCTCAGCTCCTCACACTTCTACCAAGGTGTAATACAATATAATGCAACACAATATAAATGTATATTTATATGTATATCCATCCTGGATTGGTGAATACTGAACCATTTCTCCTAGGCAAAAATACAGAGTTAGGTTTCTGTGAGCCTCTAATCACAACACTTCCATCAACTGATCAATACATACCTTGTTTCATGTGTGTTTTTGTTTAAGGACACCCAATTTAATTCAGTTTGTTGCTTTGTTAGCGCTGAAATCGTGGCCAGTATCACTCTAACTCATGCCTGAATGAAGCTTATCTAACACACTGTATTTTCTCTGTAAGGCCTTCTCACACTTAGGAACATTAGACAGCATTTCAGCACTATGTTTGGGGGTCATTCTAAACAGCAAAATCACCAATAGAAAGCACAAAAATGCAAAAAAGAATAAAAAGGTGATGTTAAATAGACCATGAAATGAACACTTGTTTACAGTATGAGAGCTGACACAAGAAGGCAGAATCACCTTGTTCTACCTCAGCCGGGAATGTGCACTTTGGGTGACTGCACATGCCTGTGAATGACCGTGAGAGCTCAGCAAGTATTGATTTGGGCTTATAAGCAAATTTTAGGGAGTAGGTGTATTAGCAAATATAGAATTCGTGAATAATGAGGGTCAATTGTGTATATTATATATATATATGTTAAAACCTAGAACATAAAGCAAGAGGTTAATAAACATAAAGGCTATCTATGTTCCGCCCCAGACATGCCAGAAAAAGACACTTATTCTGTGACCAATTTCCACAAGAATTCTAGTCGCTGTAAGATTTTAGGTATATTAAATAGGTTTGCAGAACTATCTAGGAGGTCATAGAGATACACTGCATTTACACCACACAGCCTTCCACCAACCCTCCTTATCTCCTCTACAACTCTCCTTATCTTCTCTACATCTTCCTCTATTCCATCGCTCTTATTTCAGAGAAGTTAAATAAGTCCTATTTTTTCTGGAAGCCGGGATCTTTCTGAAGCATTTGATCCTGTTCAGAGTCTCAGGATTTCTGATTACCTAGGGGGCCATACGAGCAATTTCTTTCCTTCCAAATATAACGATCTCTTCTTGAAAGAAATCATTTCTTTTCTGCCTCATTAAATTTTTGTAATTTTTTATAATACTTAAAGCTGTTTTTTTCATGACGACAACCCATTCATTCTGGGGTTCTACCACCCTGCGTTTCTGAGACCTGCCCATCTCATGAAGTGTACACTGGTATCATGAGAGAGTGTATTTACAAAAAAGTCATTAGGTATTGAGCATCTATCTACAATGTTCAAAGCTCTGTACTAGTTGTTGATGGGGTTGTAAATATGAATATAGCACAGTCCTTGCCCATGAGCTTACCATCTACTGGGAGAGGCACACAATTAAAATGAAGCAGCTCTACTCCAAAGCACATTATGAGCAGTGTTAAGATAGAAGTATGAGGGAGCAGGGATAGCGGACTGTTAAGTCTAGAAGGCTGCCAATCATGAAAACCTCATTGAAGGAGTGATATTTCAGCTGGGACTTGAAGGGAGATCAGAACTGTGCTATAAGATGGCAGCCCTTCATATCCTAACAGTGACGCCTTAGCAGTGCTCTCTTAGGGTTCTTCTAAAGCAGTGCCTGAGACATAGGCTTGGTAAAACTATTTTATTTTGGGAGAGATATCAGGAAGCAGGAGTAAGGCAGTAGCGAAAGTGCAACAAGAAAGGAGAAGAAGTAAAATGAGAGAGTATTATTAAGGTTGCTGCTATAGGTAACAAGGTCTTAATTTTACTCAAACTTCTGAGAAGTGTACATAATTGATCTTGAACTATCTGCTCGAAGGGTGGGAAGCTGGAGAATTTATTCACTGGTTCTAGTTCCCCACAGGTTGAGAGATGTCCCTGGGTTTTTATTTTTTTAACTCTTTTGTATTTCTGGATGCGCTTGTGGGAGTAACTACTGTGCTCTTTTTTTAAAAAAATTATTTTTATTCTTATTTATTTTTGGCTGCTTTGGGTCTTTGTTGCTGGTCACGGGCTTTCTCTGGTTGCGGCGAGCAGGGGCTACTCTTCGTTGTGGTGCATGGTCTTCTCATTGCGGTGGCTTCTCTTGTTGCAGAGCACGGGCTCTAGGTGCATGGGCTTTAGTAGTTGTGGCACAGAGGCTCAGTAGTTCTGGCTCGCGGGCTCTAGAGCACAGGCTCAGTAGTTGTGGCACACGGGCTTAGTTGCTCTGCGGCATGTGGGATCTTCCCGGACCAGGGCTCGAACCCATGTCCCCTGCATTGGCAGGCTGATTCTTAATCACTGTGCCACCAGGGAAGCCCACTACTGGGCTCTTAAGGCATCAGAGAAGGCACCTCAGCAGAAAGCAGGGGGAAGAGAGGAGGGTGCTTAAGGAACAGTGCCATCACAAGGCAAGTATGAGCTCCCATGGAAGTATCCACTGGAGCTGCAACTGAAACCAGTGGTGGCTGAAGGGCTACGGCATGAAGACACCAAGGGCACCTGCTAGAAGTACAAAGGATGTTCTAAGGTGTTTAGGGTTGGAAGCAAGGAGACCAGTTAGAATATGAAAGTAATAAAGGACGCACCTCTTTGTGTCTTTTCAACCTTTTCTCTGTCCCTGAAATACTTTCCCCTCATTGTTTACCTAATCTCTACCTTTTTCTCAAAACCCAAGTAATAGGCATAGCCTAGAATAGTGCCTGGCACAGAGTAGCTGTTTAGTACTATTAACTGAATAAACAGCTAGCATATTTTTGTGATCTAAAATGTGCAAAGTCATTGAATTTAATGCCCATGAAACCATTATTACATACGGTAATAAATGAATATGCCTCTGTTTCATAGGCATATTCATGTGTTAGTTTAAGAAAGCTTACGGAATGTCAAACACTGTTCCGGGTTATAGAAGATGGTAAGGAAATCCATTCCCAGGAAGGTTAAATGTTCAGCTGAAGAACTCACAGTAAGTGGAAAGGAAGTGAATCAGTGATGTTTTCCTGCATCCCTTCTTGTTCTTTGATTCATAACCCTTCCAGTTAAGCCTTATAAACTCCCAGCCATCTCATCAATCTTTAACTCCTGTACCACACTGTGAACTTTTCATCTGTCACCGAGTTATGATACTCTACATTTTCACCTTTTATATTTATCTTTGTCTTTTCTCTTCAAATGATCCTCTTGAGATCAAGAATCATGATCTTATGATTTTCCATCACTATATTGTACACCTGTAACCTATAATATTGTACAGCAACTATACGTCAATAAAAAATTTTTTTGACTAATAAACTAGCTAATAGCAATGCAAAAGTATAGACTTGTAGACAAATAATCTTTTGTAACAGTTTTTTGGGGAGTGAGGTTTGACTTCAGAAATTTGGAAGTGGCTAGAGGGGACCATGCTTAGTAAAAGACATACAGCCTTGGCCATATCCAGACCCATCCTATCTACCTGTTGTCACTCCACTCAATGTAACAGTCTCCAAAATACCTCTAGCAAATATGTCTAGACAGCACTGTCCAGCGGAAATATAAAGTGTTCTAAAAATGTAATTCACATGGGTGATTCAATTTTTCTGGTAGCTGCAAGTAAAAAGAAACGTGAAATTAATTTTACTAATATACTTTAACCCAATATATCTAAAATATTATTATTATTGCTTGCAATAAATATGAAAATTATTAATGAGATATTTTACATTTTTATCACACTCAGTCTTCAAAATCTGGTGAATATTTTATACTTTTGGTGCATTTCAATTTGGACTACACATTGTAAGAACTCAATAGCCACATGTAGCTAGTGGCTACCATTTGGATAGATGTAATCAGTCTAGATTTCTAGGCTGATTTCTACGGCTGATATTTCCTGTGTGTGTATGTGTTTGTGTTTCTGTCATACATTTTTTCAGCAGCTTCCCTATGGTCCCTCATTCTTTTTGATGTTAAACTTCCAAAATAGGAACACGGACCTTAGCCACAATATGTATGTATATTCAAATGGCATCACATATAATTTTCTGTGCAGAATGGGCCATCAGTGAGTGTTACTTGACTGATAACTGGCTGTATGTGCCCATACAGGAATAAATGGGGTTTTCTGTATTCAAAAACAACTAAAAATAAACATCTATCTCTTCACACAGAAAGATATTAAAGAAATGGGCACCGTGTATGGCTTCAGGGAAATGATATTTTTATAAAAATTGTGTTTTATTCTTTAGGTAGTGATAAATGAAGACTTCTTATTTCTTTCTTAATTCATGACCTGGACAGAACATGTGAGTGGATATGGATTTTTCTGTCCTTTTTGCTGGAGCTGTAGTTGTGTACTGGGTAAGACCAGGGTCTTGGAAACAGATGGGCTAGAGATTAAATCCTGTACCTTCACTTTACTAGCTCTGTGACTTTGGGTGTTTTCTTTTTTCTCTATAAACTTCAATTTCCTCATTTGTAAAGCTGAGATATTCCTGTTGGTTTTACTCTTAAAAGCATCTTGAATCCCATTCTTTTTCTGAGACTCTAGCCCTGCCACCTTAGGTAAGCAATTGTCAACTCTTTTACTAATTTCCTAAAACTATAGACCTTCCTGTATTTACTTATCCCCCACCTACAAAGTATTCCTACACAGTACAGATCTGTTTTTCACATTGCTTCTTAATGACTTTTAGTCGAGATGGTCCACTTGTTTCTACTGAGAATGGATTTTCATTTTAGCCACCAGGAGGTGCAAGTGATCTATATATCAGTTAAACCCCACTGGCTCTTCACTAACATTTTTATTTCCCCTTGATTATTATTATCAGTCTCAAGAGAAGCAATATTGTGTAACTCTAACTTTGAGTAAAATATCCTTTAAAATAATTTTTAAAACTAGCCAATTTACTTCACTGATCATAGAATACCTAGTACTTCTAACCCTTTTTCAGATGTTAGAAGAGAATTCTAGACAGATGATTAGGAGCAAAAATCAAATCATTTCACTGGTCTGTTGAAAATGCACGGTGGTCCCTCACACACAAGTTTGCCTTCTTTGGTATCATTCTTTGCCTATTCAACTCATCAATCCCCACAACTGGACACAAGTTCTGTGTCCCTCTGAGCTCATCGCTTGGTCTTTCCCAAACAAGTTGCAATGTTTACCTATGTTTTCCATCAACTCTTCCTTGATTATGTGATTTTACTCTGATTTCTTCTGGTTTAGATGACCTATATGACATCATTTCATGCCCATTTGCCTCATATAACCTGATTCAATCTTCCATTCATGAAACCATCACTGAATCAAATTCTATGACTGTTACTGTACTACCAAGCTCTTGCCATCCATCTCCAAATACCCGGTTAAACTATTTTGATTGACTGATGGGGATGTTATATTGTACTATTTGCAAGTCTTTTTATGTGCTTAGTGTTGTCTCCCTGAAGGCATGATAAATTCTTAAGTGGCACAAAAATTATCTCTTTTCTTTCTCCTTTGTTTTTTGATGTGAGCAATTCCTTGAAGATTGTTCTACTCATCATAAGAACTTATTATTTGGGGAATAAATGAATGTATCATATTTTTGAGTACCCATTATTTCAGGTGAATAAATATAGAGTCCCTTCCTTCCTTCCTTCCTTCCTTCCTTCCTCCTTTCCTTCCTCCCTTGCTCCCTTCCTCCATCCCTTCCTTCCTCCCCTCCCTCCAACTTCCTAACTTCCTTTTCTCCTTCCACATTGTGCTAATGTCTTAGGCTAATGGAAGAGCATGTGTTTCTTTCCACATAGAGCTCGGGAAGAGAAGCAGTAACAAATGAGTCACCAACTAATAATTATTAAGAAGACAGATCTTATCAAAATAGAGAGATATGCATGGTAAGCAGAACAGTGGTTCCTCAAAGACATCCTAACCTATGAATATGCTACCTTACATGGCAAAAGAGACTTTGCATGATTAAATTAAGGATCTTAAGCCGGAGAGACTATCATGGGTTATCTGTGTGAGCCCAGTATAATCACATGGACTTTTATGAGGGAGGCAGAAGAGTCTGAGTGAGAAAAGGACATGTGATGACAGAAGCAGAGACTGGAGTGATGTGGGGTCATGAACCAAGGAAAGCAGGCAGCCTCTGCAAGTTGGAAAAGGCAAGAAATGAATTCCTCCCTAGAGAAGGACTGCAGCTCAACTGACATCTTCATTCTAGCCTAAAGATGCATTTCAGACTTCTGTTCTCTAGAACTGTAAGAAAATATGTATGTATTGTCTTAGGTCACTAAGTTTGTAGTACAGGAGCAATAGGAAACTAATATGTAATGTTTAAGTTTAGGTTTCTGATTTGTGAAAAAAAAAATTTCCTTTCTCATTTTGACCCATTATTACCACTCCCCAGAAAGCATAACTAATGCAGAAAATACATACATTGAAGAAAGGCCCACTCACATACACGTTATAAAATTCATATATATTCTCTTACACAAATGATACCAAATCATTCACACTGCTTCTTAATTTCTTTTTTTTTAAACTTCAGAATCTATTGTGGACATTTTTTTTTTCTATTTCAGTAACATATTGAGTTATCTCATTCCCCTTAAGAACTGCATATTCCTCTGTAATATGAATACAACATAACTTTGCTAAGCAGTTTTCCTGTTGATGATCATTTAGATTGCTTGCAGTTGTTCAAATGATTAACAGAGTTCTTCAATGAACATTCTATGTCATTGAGAATTCGTGGAACGATAATCAAGGAAAAACTGTTTAGATGTTTAGAAGAGCAAAATGACAATATTTATTAAACATTTAAGTGGTTTTGGAATGTTCATACCTTGCTAGTTTACATTAATTTTTCCTTCTACTTGCTGGAAAACACAAGGAATAGAAAAAAATACAGCTTGATAACTAGGGTGATCACATGAGAGAGATGGCTGGACAAAATGCAGAGGGTAAAGTTGGTTATCTCAAGATATGATATGCATGGACTATTTTTTTTTTTTTTTTTTTTTTTGCGGTATGCGGGCCTCTCACTGTTGTGGCCTCTCCCGTTGCGGAGCACAGGCTCCGGACGCGCAGGCTCAGCGGCCATGGCTCACGGGCCCAGCCGCTCCGCGGCATGTGGGATCTTCCCGGACCGGGGCACGAACCCGTGTCCCCTGCATCGGCAGGCGGACTCTCAACCACTGCGCCACCAGGGAAGCCCTGCATGGACTATTTGATCAAACCATTGACAATATGATGTGTTAGATACTTCATACATCTATATGTATATGTGTGTCTATAAAATCTTAATTTAATTGAATAAAGTTTATATATATATATATATAAAATTTTTCATGTACTTACAATAAAACTAAGGCTTTTAAAGATGAAGATGTTGCCCAGGAGAATACACAGCTGGTGAAGTCGTGCAGTTGTGAGCTAAACCCAGGTTTGAATGACACCATATTCTGTCCTCTTTGGGCCTTTCTTCAGTGGTTCCAGACTGGTTCAGAGTTGGGCTTATCCATCAAGTGATGAATAGGTACTTTCTTCCAGTAGAACAAAATGCTGAAGAACCTAGATGTTGGAGTCAGGTAGACATTTGATGTTGGGAGTGTGTGTGTGTGTATGCATGTGTGCATTCATATTTCTGAGCCTTTCATGGCAATTTTGTAATTGCGTATATCTAGCTCCCATTGACCTATAATTCCCTATAGTTCCCTTTTCTTTTGCTCATTCCTCCCTCCTTTCTCCCTCTTTTCTTTCTCCTTCTTGCCTCCCTCCCTCCCTGTTTCTCTCTTTATTATTAGCAGATCTTCATTGTTGTTACCAACTACATTTTCCTGCTGGTAAGAATCAAATGGAGAAGCAAATATAGATAAGCCCCTTCTTTTTTCTTCCACTTTGGCATTAGCCATATAAGCCTGAGTTTTAATGATCTATTGTATTGTATGGTGAATTACTTTGTTAGATGTTACCTTGGAAATACCTGCAAAACTGCAATCTCTACAGAATAAATGTAATAAGCACCACATAGTAAAAAGTAGAATAAGGCCAATATATATGATGAAAGCTAAGTGTATTTATTCTGGATCAAGTGTCTGCCTCCAATATTTCAACTTTGAAAAGGATCTCAGAAAGTAGAATGTTCCACCTTGAACCACAGGGTAGAATGGATCCATTCAAAATATATCTTATTGCGTGATCTTGGTTGCTGAAAGCTTATTGATTCTCAGCCCAATAATCAGGTGTACCTTGTGAAGTACCAAGGTGCTCAGCCGATCAGACAAACACATCTCCTTACGGGCCCATCCTTTCAAATGATTCTCATTGTACTTACACCAAACAACTCTCCCTCTATCATTTTCCTTTGTGTTGTAATTGCTAAGGCTGGGATTCTGGTTTCAGACATAACTGTACTGAATGCTGCTTCTGACACTCACTGGATGCTCATCAGCCATTTATTCTTCCTCACTAAATCTCAGTTTCCACTTAAGTAACTCAGGAATGTTAGCCCTGCTTATATTAGACAGTCTAAACTCCCAGCAATTATAAGAAGCATGGAGGAAGTGTCTCTGAGTTTGTCAGATTTGCTCTTAGCCCTCTCTTGTGCAAACAGGTCATTGAGTCATGTCTGAAATATGACCAGATAAGGACTGTACAATTGCTTTGCCATTTTCAGCCAAGCTTTACTCATGGCTGTGTGTACTTGACAGTTTCTTTCTTCCTCTCCCTCCTACCCTGATCTCATACAAAAAAGGTATATAAAGACTGTAATACAGAGAACCAGCCCTTAATTAGCTCATCATCTATAACATTGATGTTTTCATTGCCAGCTGTTATTAAATCCCCCTCATCTGTGAGACTGGCCTTCCATAAAGAGCCAGACTGGATACTTTTAGGGATCACCATTTGGGACAAACTATGCTATAATTGCACTTGGCCTGCCACACACATTCTTTTACATCCCAGATCTTACATCTTCTCTACCTCTTGGGAGTAGCATCTTTCTCTTAGGATGCAAATACTTGAAAGAAAAATTGAACTCATGATGCATGAACAAAACCTCAGAAAGTTCTATATTTGAGTTGTGGATGTATATATGAATATGTCAGTAATTACGAGCCTCATTTATTATGAATCATTTTATAGATGTGGGCAGAGGGCAATTTTGAAGGTAAAGAAGAAGCATACGGAAAACAGATGCTGAATAGTCAGGATTTCTGGGTCCCTATAAAAGCTTGTGAATTATTAACTACAATGATCTGTTTGTGAACCTAGAATGAAGGTAATAAGAGTGACAATATTTATTGTGCATTTAGTATACACCAGATACTGGGCCACACAACTGAAATGTATCTGATCCGCACAGTGATTCTGGAAGGAAGGCATACTCATCATTCTATATATCCCTACTTTGTGAACAGGTAAATTAAGCCTCAATAAATTGATCACAGTCACAAAGATAGTGTTGCTGGGATTCAAATGCTAAAGGACTTTATGACCCTGACACCGAATTCAAAAGGAAAAAGAAAAAAGTATGAAAGCTAGGACACTGAGAGAGTGAGAGAAGATAGAAACCTATAACAGCAACCTTTTAATTTTTCTTCAGAACAGGACCCAGTTCGAAGTGAAATGTTTCTAATGACAAGGATGAAGTACAGTTATGAGAACAAAGGCAATGTGGGATTAAGGAGAATGATTTAATGGAGGAACTAGGATTTAGCAACATCGAGAAACTGGCCACGTCTTATAAATAACAGGATAGAGCATTTACCAAAAACACATAGTTAAACAATAGAAAGGATGCTAAAGAACCGTGAGCTAGGATGTGCACGAGTGGGAGAGTTAGAAATTTCAGGGGGGCACCCACATGGAGCCAGCTGCAGACAGGAGGATGACAGTGGTAAGAGCTGATTCCAAGGTGTATTAGAAAAAGGCTTCACTTTTTCCAGCAGGAGGGGACAGCAGAGCCAGCTCTTGATTAGGCTGGAACCAGTGGTGTCTTTTGTGGATTATCCAAGTCTCTGTTGTGCTTCATTTTTCTGTTGCTGTTGTTACCTGCTTTCTTTGCCCTTCCTCTAACAAAGGGTCTGAAAAAAGAAGAAAAATCCAAGTTTCAAGTTAATAGCTTTTTAGAAAGCACACATAATTGTTAAGTGAACCCAGGACCCATTGGCTCTATTGTGAGCGAGATATGGGGATGTGGGGTAGAAGTTTGAAATGTACACGCTTAATACAACACAGATTTGCAAAATGAATAAGAAGAAAAGAAGAAGAAAAAGGAGAAGAAAGAGTAACCTTACACTTCTCTATATTCAAAATAAATTTCCTCAATCTCCCTTTAAAACTTTATTTAGAAAAAATAACTTTAACATACCAAGTCAAGGTAACAGTCTCTTCCACTTTGTAATACTTTCATTTAACATTAATATTCTTTCAATTTAAAGTTCAAATTTCCTGTCAGAGCTGATTTTCTCCTCCTCATAAGTTGCCTTGTTGCAGTGGGTAAATTACTTTTTCTCTGCCTTAGTGTGCTCATCTGTAAAATGGAGAAAAAATTACTTACCTCATAGGATCTCACCAGATAGTTTCAGTTAAATATACACAAGCATCTTCAGGATTCAGAAAAGTTGCCTATTTAGCATGTGCTTTCCATACATTTTTGGACTTAAGTAAGATTGGAAGAGTATAGTGTATAACCAACTCAGTGCGTGCTGTTTTTCTTTCTCCTTTTCTTTTCCTGGAATTAAGTCTTTCACCTCTCACCGTGTTTTTGAAGAAGATTAGAGAAGGGGGTATGTGTTGAGGTAGAACCAGGTTGAAAGAGCAGCAAGAAGTAGAAATATAGGATTCAATTCACCAATCCGATAAACTGGGAGGAGTTCTATATTGCCAGTCTACTGATCAAAGCTTCTAAAAGTGTGGTTTTCCAAAGACTGTGGTTGATACTTTACTTAAGGATGTCTGTAAAAAAGGAGGGGCCTAAAGCCCTCAAAGTAATATCTACTACCCACAGGACATCTTGCAACTTGGAAAGAAAATCTGATGATCAAACTAAGCAACTTCAAGGAAGTCACACACATGGAAGAGATGCCAGAAAGGAGGTCATCAGTGATTAGAGTGGATCCCAGAAGTGTATCAGAAAAAGCTGTCACTCTTTCCAGGAGGGGTACAATAGAGACAGCTCCTGATTAGCCAGGGGCCAGTGGTTTTCCCACATCCGGGAAAACACTTCAATTTCCTCTAGCAGAATAGATCATTGCTAACCTTTTCATGAATCAGTTTCTGTATTAGTTAGCTAATGCTGTGTGGTAAAAAACCACCTCAAAAGTTCATGACTTAAAATGACAACTGTTTATTTGGTTCATGATTTGAGTCAGGCATTTGGGCTATGTTACCGGACTTGGCTGGGCTCACCTGTGTGTCCAAAGTCAATCTCTAGGTCATCTGGGAACTGGTAGGTCTAGGGGGAGAATGTGGCATCCAACTTAGTTATGAAATTTAAGGGGGCACAATAACGTCTCAGTAGTTGAGATAAATAATACTATAATGATGGGTTTTAAAATATTGAAATTCATGCAAAAAATCCATGATGAGTACAATATAAAATTTTAAATAAAGAAAGGGTCAGGAGTACTCATTTTTCCTTTTGTCTCAGGTTTTTAATATGGCTCAGGGTGGAAACATTTTATTTAAACATCTAATATTCGTTTGTCGTGATTTTTGCATTAATTTTTATTAAAAAACATTACATTAAAATATGATTTTTCTTGATTACTGAGTTTTTCGTGCCCTTTTAAATTTTGCTTAGGAGGTAAGTAACTCACTCATCTCATCCTAGAAGTAACTCACTCGTCTCATCCTAGGCTCAGCCCAGGATGTGGGTGAGGAAGTAACCTGATCTGGTAGTGAGTAAGCACGAGGGTTTTAGATCCAGACTTCCTGCATTAAACCTCACTTCTCGGTGTTGTTGCTCTCTTTATTCATGCTGTCAAGCTTTGGACAAATTACTTAATCTTGGATTCTCAATTTTCCCCTCTATAAAATGGGAGTAAAAAATAGTAGTCCTTTAGGGGATTGTAAGGATTGAATGGGTTAATGCATGAATATATGCAGAATGAATAGAACCGTCCCTGGGACATAGCGTGTACTTAAAAAGCGTTAGTGCTGAGGATAAGACTATGTCTGTTCTGATGCCAACATAAGGCAGATGTGCAGAGTACCTCTGTATTAGGTAATGATCTGCTTAGTACCTCAGCATCAGGTACTGCTCTGTCTAGTACTTCAGCATCAGGTACTAGTGTGCCTAGCACTTCAGTATCAGTTATTGATCTGCCTGGTACCTCAGTATCATTAAATGCCAAATACCTTCTTCTCACATATGTTCCTCTTACTTCCAAATACGTCTATGAAAGACATAGTTTCATGAGATAGTTTCATTTCTGATTTTGTGATTTGTAACTTCCATGTGAACCTTTAAAACAGTGTTTCTAAATTGGCTGAACATTAGAGACATCTAGAAATATTTTTTTTTTTTCGTGTGGTATGCGGGCCTCCCTCCGCCGCGGCCCCTCCCGCTGCGGAGCACAGGCTCCGGACGCGCAGGCCCAGCGGCCACGGCTCACGGGCCCAGCCGTTCCGCGGCACGTGGGATCCTCCCGGACCAGGGCGCGAACCCAGTTCCCCTGCATCGGCAGGCGGACGCGCAACCACCGCGCCACCAGGGAAGCCCTAGAAAGATTTTTAAAATCCTGATGCCCAGGCTGCATCCCAGAAATTAACTAGACTCTTTGTGGGAGAGCCCTAAGCATCAGTATTTTATTGTCAGCTTCCAGGTTAATTTGAGACTCACTGCCTTAGGGGCTGCATGTTATCCCACAGGATACAAGTGTGGGGCTCAGGCAGACAGGAGCTCCTTTCCAAGTTCTGCCTCTTGCTGACTGGGTGAACGTGAGCTTAAAGAGTCTGAACCTCTTTCCTCTATGATAATAAGAAAAACTATTAGCGTAAGGGTGTGGTATACAGTAGGTGCACATTCAATGTTGCTTTTCTCTATCTTCTCCACATATACTATCCTCCCTTCCTCGGTCCCTCCCTCCCTCCTTCTCACTCCCTTTCTACTGTTTTTTCTCTTTTTCCCTTCAGTCCTCAAGCATTTATTAAGCACCTACAATGAAACAGGATTTGTACTACGCCTTGAGAATGCAAAGATGAATGACCCACACTGTATGATCTCACTGAGGGAGGGGAAATACAGGATAATGAATACCACTGAGGAAGTATGTTAAATGCTACAAGTAAAATGGTTCTGATATTTCAGAACCTCTTAATGTAGACCCTTGTGGGACATCAGACAACATTAAGATTTTTCTGAGCCTGGGCAAAACTCTCTTTGAAATAAATACTGAGAAATAGGCAAACGACTGTTTCCATTTGGGGATAAACCAATAAACGGCAAAAAAGGATGATAATCTTCTCCTACTGTTTGAGTAACAGAAGAAAACACACAGTCAAGAGTGAACACAGGGACTTCCCTGGTGGTGCAGTGGATAAGACTCCATGCTTCCAATGCAGGGGGCCCCGGTTCGATCCCTGTCAGGGAACTAGATCCTACATGCATGCCACAACTAAGAGTTTGCATGCCACAACTAAGAAGCCCGAGTGCCACAACTAAGGAGCCCACCTGCTGCAACTAAGACCCGGCACAACCAAATAAATAAATATATTTTTTTAAAAAAGGAGTGAATGCAATAAAGTACAAACATGGTGCTGTTATTTATTTCTACTAACAGATTGTGATGCTATCAAAATTACAAACTGTGGGTAACTTTGGTGAGAATTTCCAGTGAGACTTTGAACACAATGATTAAATATTAATATGGAATTAAATAAGGAAAATCAGTCATAAAGAAGTAGCTACAAATATAAAAATAGAATTTGGAGAATGCTAAAGCATCAAAAACCATCATAAATGTGCCTACTAAGCACATGTATGTCAGTTGACTATATTTGCCCAAAAGGAATTTAAAAAATACTTTGGTATATTCTATTTTTATTTGGAAAAAAATTGTCATGAGTTCTGTATTTTAGATGAGAAACTGTATCTTTCTTTTAAATGTGGAAGATGGGATCATTTGGAGAAGAAACATTCTCTGTGGACCATTGGAATTAATAATAATAGCTAATATTTATTACATGTTTACTATGTGTAAGGTACAATGCCAACCACATATTTTCAAAAATATGTTATATATTTGGTCCACAAGCCTATGAAGCTAGTACTAACATTTTCTTCATTCTCAGATGTGAAATGGACAAAGAGAAGTAAAATACTTTGACCAAGATCACACAGTAAGGGAATGAAACTGAGGTGGAATTCCAAGCCACACAGTCTAAATCCAGAGTCTGAATCCTAGTTCTTAAGTCTAAAAGCTGTATTACCTCATTCTCTGGAGTCTTACTGTTCAAAGTGTGGCCTGTGTCAGTATCATCGCCATCAATTGAGAGCTTGATAAAATGCAGAGCCTCAGGCCCCAACTTGGACCTAGTGTACTAGAATCTGCACTTTACCATAATCTCGTGGTCACATTAAAGTTTGAGAAGCACTGCTACAGAGCAGTTCGGAACACTCCTAATTTTGTACTAGATTGTAAAATGTCTCTACTGAAAGATAACAATCTTTGTTGGAAAAACTCTAAATTCTTTTCAAGTCTAATTCTCTTCTTCCAAACTTATCTTGTCAGAGTCATCATGCCACAATGTTCTTAAATCCCTTTAGGAATCATCATTCTTCTCTCAAGTTTTAAAGTGTTGCCTGAGGGTGATCCTGTCTCTACCCCTAAGTGGGTTTTAAGACAAGAACCACCCTGGTACACCCTGGTACTGTCAGAGTCCCAAAGCAATAGACCCAAAAGCAGAAGTCCTGTGGCAAGCTTCACTTTGATCCTTTCCTCTTCAAAAAGCTATAGCAAATATTTGCACAGTGCTTTACAGTTTACAATAACAATTTTACACACACAGAGAAGAATACATATTTGATTAACTTGAGGTTGAAATGCTTCAAATTGGAGTATTTACTGAGGATTACAGTCTCTCAGGTATCTGCAAAGTCCTCCGTTTGCTTGTGAATCACTTCACTGCCCTTACATAAACTACTGGCAATGAGCTGTTGAAGGGAATTTATGTGGCTCTGGACTTCAAGGAACTATTTCAGAAGGCAAAGGAAAGCAGGCTAAAATCAAAGAGAAGAAAGTTGTATCTGTCAGCTAGGGGTCTCAAAGTTTATAGCCATTGTATACTTCCAGCTTTCAGAGTTTAGAACCTTAGATCAAAATTTAGACAACTGTAGGGCATGCACTGAACGAGTATATGCACTAAGTAACATATAAATATTAGCACACTCAAAGAAGTAAATGTTTTAGGCTATCTCCAGAGGGGCATTCAGAGAATATGTACTGGACAAAGAGGGCCCAGAGGAATTTTTTTTGCCAATTAGTAAGGCAACTTCTTACAGATAGTATTTAAGTACCTTCTTATATAGTATAATGCTTCTTATTGAAAGTGAAGTTTGTATTCACCAAGCCTATCCTGAGTGAGCCTTACAGGACCAGAGATTAATAGAACGAGACAAACTTACCCTTGAACCTTAGTTCCACCTCTTACAAAATTCATGGCCTTAGTAGGCTGCTTCATGTTTTAAGCTTCCATTTTATCATCTGTAACAGTGGGAATCCTAAACTCTTAGGTTTATTGTGAGCATTAAATGGAATTTAATGCACCCTGGATGGCATATAGTAAGACCTCATTAAATTCATGCCCTAAATATTTTTGAGCACCTACATGGTGGCAGATCCTAGCACTTTTTAATAAGAAGACAAAATACTCACAGAGACCTTCGGCATTATTGACATAATCATACAAGCAAATATAAAATTGTTCTGAGAGCTGATTACAGGATTTGACCTGTTAACCAAGACTTGTTAGAATTAAGCTCAATATTCTAAATAATCTCAAGTACTGCATATACTGCAGAATATACTGATGATGGAGAAGCAACACAGGTGAAAAAGGCAGAATGAGTTACCTTGAGCACAGCGTTCACACGTGAGCCCCGACAATTTCTTCTGTAGAAACTTCCCTTGTTTGTGAGTTAGGCATCTGAGCTATTAGCACGTAATAAAGAAAGCATAGGTTTTTGCCTAAACATTTGTGCAGTTTAAAGATGGGGTGTGTCTACTTATGACTGCATTTCAGACGTGTGGGAAGGGGGAGGTGAGTGATCTCCAACTGTTCCCTGGCCTTCGCAAAGAAAAGAACCTTTTTATTATGTCTGCTCTTTCTGAAGATGTAATGTGGTGGCTCTCCTCATTTTTTTTTTCTTTTCTTTTTATGATTTGTTTTTCCCCAAAAGAAATGAGGACAGGAAGACTGCCCTTCTGAACCTTCTCTCTGTCAAAGGACTTGTAGGGATTTTCAGCATGTGGAGGAAGATCAGAAAGTCTCTGCAGAACTTCTGCCAAGCGGCTGAAGTCACAGACTCTTCCCACACTCCCCCGGGTCTCGTCAATTCTTATCAAGGATTCAGGGGTGGCGGCAGCAGCCTTTCCACTTCAGCAAAGGAAGCAAAGGAAGCAAATGAAGCATGGGAAAAGAAAAACTAACGCTGAGAAGCACGGGGCTCCTATCAAATGTCAGTTATTCTGTCTCTGACCATCAAAGAGGCTTAGGTTTGTGTGGAAGTGGACGGTGAGGCTAACAGCTCTTGGCTCGATGGGTATCATGGGGAGGAATGTTTGTTTCTGTGTACGTTTCGCACAAGTTGCGTGGTGGGGACCCAGAAGTTAAGGGGAATATGTGCAGTCAAATTTTCAAAACACTTGACCTTCCTTAGTTCTGTCTTTAAAACCTAGTCCCATGCATTCAGCATGTTAGGTCCCCGCATGGCTAACAAAGCCCGACCTCCTGGCTCAGTACACTGAAGGCTTCTTGGAGGGCGTACAAAGCGTTTTGAATAGTTAAATGTAAATGAATCAGGAACACATGGATTCAATTTCCCTGGAAAATCACGTGTGCTTGGAAATGAAGGGGGGCAGTGTCTGGCCAAATGTGCTTTGATTTATCTGACCCCAAAATATAGTCCTCCCCTTGCCTGTCCTCCCCTCCAAATCCTTCAAAACTTTGGTTAATGTCAAACCATGGCTGGGTTCTTGAGACCCTTGAAACCTGGAGAGGTTTGAGTTCCTGGAATGCCCCACTGAGATAAAAAGGGCATTCAGGGAGCCTTAGTCCACTCCCCGACCCCAACTAAAGGATCTTGCATGGTTTTCTTCTATTTAATGGGTTTAAATTAAGGCAAAGATGTGACGATGTTAGTTCAGTCACAGAACTAACCACCTAATACAATCCATGGAAGCCTTTGCTTCCTGCAGTGAACATTTTTATTCATAGGACGTGGCCCTGCAAATCACTTCTGCCAGGAAGAATCAGGTTTTCTTTATCTAGGAAGCCACCGCTTAGACGAAGAAGTAGAATTATACAACTATCATCACCACCATCATTCTCCTCATACACCGAACATTTGTCAAGTGTTCTAGAAGTTTCAGAACACCTTTGAAAATAATTATCACATTTAATAGCCACAACTGACCCTTGCATGGAGTATTAAAGATGGAATTGTTTAAAACCTATTTAGGATGGCCTGGCAGAGAGATCCCTTAGTGGAGGAGCTACGGCCTGGACAATAGAAGCCTTTTGAGTCTCATAAGTTTGACTAAGCGTGCTTTAGACCCAACTATTCTGGTTCCCTTCTTTCTTAGGAATTTCTGATAGGGTAGAGAAGGGAAAATTCAACTTTTAATCTGAGTCTCATCACAGACAAGGATCGGGCTGTTGTTTGTCAGAGGCTAATATTGACTGCAGTAATTATTCATGTAATTAAGAAGAAGCTGGATAAAGCATCCATACTTTTGGTCCTTTGTCAGCATTAATCAGTTTTGCCCTGTCCTTTTCCTCCTCCTCTTTCGGCCAGTTGGAGACCACAACCTATTTAGGCGTGCACTCCTTCCTGGCTCACTTTCTGTCTACCCACCTGCCTAACCTTGTTTTCTTGGTGTCTTCATAAGGGTTATTCCATTGGTTGTGATTTTGTCCTATGAGAATGCGTGACCATTTAATAACTGAGGGCAGAGCAGGAAGACATTATGGGCGACTGCTGACTAACTCTCCAAGGGTATCATGGACCAGGCTCAGCTTTTCTTGCTATGCATCAGCTGTCACTCATTCCCTTCTTTTCCTGCCTTTTTTTTTCTCTCTTCTACCTAGAGTCACTGCTCCCAGCACGTTGGATGACTGACTTCTCCTAGAATCCTTAAAGTTCTGGTTTAAGTGTTACCTTCTCAGAGGTCTTTCTAGATCAATGAAATGAAGGCCCCATACTCCCCCAAACTTTTGCCTGTGATACATAATCCTGTTATTTCCTTTATTGCAGATCATGCTCTGCAATGACCTTGTTTATTTATTTGTTAACTGTCTTTCTCTCCTGCTAGGACTGAAATTTCTTGTGGCTAAGGATACCTTCTGACTTGTACATCACTGTTTCCCAATGCCTAGAAATACCTGGCATATAGAAGCTAATCAAGAAAAATGACTGATATTTGGATTATTCTAGTGAGCAGTCCAAATGTTGAGAGTAGAATCTCTTTAGAGGACTGTGGGGCCAGAAACCCATCACCATAGTGAGCAGTGAATTTTATAAAGACACAGTACTTTAGCAGTCATCTTTACTCATATCAAGTGAGCAGCCATCCAATTCTAATAAGGTACTATTTATAAGGTGACCACTCTTTAACCATGTACACTTTGCGACACTGAGATAAAGGATGGGACATGACAGATTCCATTTATGGTGTCATCATTGAATGTTCTAGCCAGTGAATAAGGTAGATAGCTCACAAGTCTGATGAGTGTGACAAGACAGGAGGTATTAAAACAATACCAACTGCAATGATGGTAAATTCCTATATGAAGTAAATGATCACAAATGTTATCAAACAATCTTTCATTGAGTTCTATAAGAGTGTGTTCAGTAAATATAATAACTAGCTTGTTGTTTAGTTAGTGACTATTTTTAGATGAGTAGATAAAAGGGATGAACTATTTCAAGGATAAATGGAAAATGATATTTTTCCTCTTTGGGTACATAAAGAGAGAAAGGGAAACAAAATCAAGAAAAAATAAGAAAAAAGGTGGGTGGAAGGTTATATTTCACTACTCAAAACATATGCCACAAATTCTTTGATATTTTGCTAAAGTCGGTTGTAAGTTTTGCTCTGATTTCCCTAGCAGCCAACATAATGAGTAAAATATGATTTAGTATGTGATTTATAGGCAGGGCCAGCTACATAATTTGCTGGCCTCAGTGCAAAATGAAAATGTGAGGTCCCTTATTCAAAAAGCAGGAAAAATGCCATTAAATGTAATAAAACATGAAACTTTTTCCTTTCTTCCACACTCTCACTCTAGACCTGTCATGGTGTTTTTGTTATTTAATGCTCACTCCCGGAGGCTGGGGATACTGGCTGGTAAAGCAGATCTCAGCAGACACAGGGAGCCTCGCCCCTGACTTGGCTCACCTGGCCTGCCTGCTGCCAGGCTCTCCTTCCTGCAGCCTCCAGACCTACATACTGTGCCCTTTCTTGGGGCAAGAAGCCAGTCTGCCCTTCCTACTTCCTGGCTGCCCCAACCTGTTAAAAATAGGCACCCCCCAAGAATTCAAAATCCTGTGCCTAGATGTGATCAGTCCCTGGATTGGGGATGAGCTAGAGGCTTGCCCTACTGAACACGTGGTATTGCAGCCCGGGGCAGAGACCACTGTTGCTGTGCCCCAACCCTGAGATGCCACAGGGTCTGCACCCACAGACTCTGACCCACCCCACGGCCCAAGCTCATGGACAAATTCTCCCCTGGAATAAAGCCGGCACTGGACTTGGAGAGAGAGAACAGGCAGTGCCTGGGGTGCAAAGGGGCAGGGAGTATCAGGAAGGACTGGGTGGGGCTGGGGAAGGGGAGGTCAGGTGGGCTAGGGCCAGTGAAGGCAACACCATGGGAATCCAAGAATCCAACCCAGAGAGGTGGGCAGACGGCAGGAGGTGGGGATGCATGTGAACTGAAGCTCCAAACCTGGTGCATCCTCCATTGTCCCAAGGTACTTCACATACAAAATACAAATTTAAAAATAAAATTATTAAGCATTTCAAAACAGTGGACAAAGAACATTAAACCCAAGCAAGAGACCCTTTTGAGGATGGGGCCCTGTGGAACTGACCCAGTCACCTGAAGTCAAGCCCATGTATAGGGTCTGTAGGTTAAAAATAAAACATAGCAAAGCACCTTAGTTGCTAAAGAGAAACACATCTAACATTGACACTGAGAACTGAAAACTAAAAGAAATTTCACCTAGAAGTATACATAAAGAAGACACTGTGTGATATCATTGACAATGTCCTTAGAATCTTCCATTAACACAATAAAACTAACATTTAAAAGTATCTACCATGCATCATCATGATACTTACTTTCTAGTAGGAAAAGCAGAAAATAAACATGTAAGTAAACAAACCAAAAATCTCCACATAGTGGCTTCACAAGCTGTGGAAAATGTTGGGCTTCTTTTTTGGACTCTGGTCACACCTTTCTTATCCTGCACCTACCTAGCCATCATTCACTCAATACCTTCCCATGTTTTATATTTCAGCTCAAAGTCTCCTCTCTAAGGAAAGCTTTCCTATTCTCCAGACTAGATGAGGTGTCTTTGGTACTCCTTGTATTCCCTTCTTCTTTAACTTCATAGCACTGTTGAGAGTTTGTAATTACGAAGTGGTTTATATTGTCATTTGATGACTGTCACTCATCCTTGGCTAGACCATAGGCTCAAAAGAGCATGGCATGTTTTGTCCTACCTCCATTACATGTTCCTAGTGGCTAGTACAGTTATCCTAGAATTTTTGGAAGCTGCATCTCCCTGCAGTGGGCGGATTCAATAAAAACTGTACTGACTATCCACTTTTTTTGTGTCAGACATGTCAGTAAATCCTGGGGAGAACATAATGAACAAAACCCATGACCCCTGTCCCCTCCAAACTTACCTGTCAATATTTGCCCACCCTCTCTCTGCTCTAATCATATATTTTGCTTATTGTTTCTTGAACATTTCCATCTAAGCCCACTGAAATACCTTTGACCAAAATGTCACCCTTCCAGATACTTCCTTTTTTTCCTTCCTATTTTCCTGAAGTGTAGATTGAAGTCCATGTTTTGGAAGATTTCGAGGAGTCCCCCAAACAAATTCTTCAAAATAGTTACAGATTTTAACAGAGTACACAACATCCTCCCTGCATTTCTTAGCCTCTCGTGGTTAGGTGTGGTCATGTCCCATCCTCTCCAGTGAGTGAAGTGGTGGCTACAACTTCTGTATCATATACTTAAAAAAGAAATTGTTTGCTGTCTACTTCAAATCTGTTTGCTTCTTAGCTTGACCAGGAATGTGAACAGTTATGGTGGAAACCCAGCTTCAACCATGCAGGCAAAAACAAGTCTCCAAGATGGAACAGAGAAACAAGATAAAGTAGCACTTGGTTATCCTCTAGCCTTGTCCTCAGACTCTCTGGTGAGATAGAGAGAAAATTCCATCTTATTTAAGATGCTATATTTTGAGGTCTCTTTGTTCTCATAGCTAAATCTGTACCCTAAAATATACATATGTTTTCCTAGAATTCTGAACTGGAAATGATCAATTCTAATCCCCCTGTGATAAGCAAAATGCTTCTCCCCTCCCAAAGATGCCCATGCCCTAACCATTAGAACCTGTGAATATGCTATGTTTCACGAAAAAAGGGACTTTGCAGATGTAATTAAAATTATGGACCTTAAAATAGGGAGATTTTTGATTATTTGGGTATGCACAGTCTAATCTCACAAGCCCTTTTCAGCCAAGAATGTACTCTGTCTGGAAGCAGAGGAAAGTCAGCAAAAGAAAAAGTCAGAGAGATTCCAAAGTGGGAAGGACTCAATGTGCCATTGCAGGTTTGAAGATAGAGGAGGCAAAGTGACAAGGAACACAAGCTCGCAGGACCTGCGTGCGTATGAGAGGCTCCAGGCTAGAACAGGAACCTCAGTCCTACAGTCACAAGGAACTGAACTCTGCCGAGAACTTGAACGTACTTAGAAGTGAATTCTCCTCTGGAACCTCCAGATAAAAGCCCAGGCCTGCCAGCACCTCAATTTCAGACGTGTAAGACTTAGAGCAGAGGAACCAGCTGAGCCTACCTGAACTCATTGCAGATTTCTGACCTGCAGAGCTGAGAGAGAATACACGTGTCTTGTTTTAAGCTGTTAAATTTGTGGTCATCTGTTATGACACTGTGTGTTTCCTAAGGCTGCAGTAAGAAGTGACTACCACTTTGGTGGCTTAAAACAACAGAAATTCACATTGCATTTAGGATTGTATGTGGAGTCTACTGAGATAATCCAGGATAAACTCTTCTTCTCAAGATCCCTCACTTAATCATATTGTTTGCCATATAAGGTAATATTTATAGGTTCTGGGTATTAGGAAGTGAATAGATACCTTTGTGTGGCAGTTTTTGGGGTTTTTTTTTCCAGCTTACCACAAGCAGCAGTAGAAAATGAAGACCCTGCTCATTTTACAGAGTAAGAAAACAGTGACCAAAAATGTTATATGACAGGTATACTGTCACATGGCTTGTTATGGAAAGAGAAAACCATAGGATTAGTTGAAACACTGGCTCAGTCACCTATTCTGTGCAGATATTTAGCTATTCCTATCTGTAAAATAGAGCTAATAGTATGTACACTTCAAGACTGTGGTACACTAAATGTGATACTATAAAGTACCTTGGAGTATACTTAGCATATAGTAGATGCTTAATAAATGGCTGTTATAATTGTCATCATCTGATATGAAGGAAGATGACAGTTTTTTTGTAACTTCCCGTTCCTCTGATCATTTGTAGAACTGTGGCTCTACTCATTACACCCTACTATTTACTCTACTTGTTAAACATCTAAGCAGTGTTTGTGGATCATATTGATTTAATGCAAATAAATCTGATTGCCCTGGGGGACATTCTCTACCTATTGTACTCGATAGAAACAGATTCAATTGCAAAAGCATTGAAGGAGATTAAAACAAAACAAAACTAAACAACAACTGGGGGTATACAGTGAGATTCCCCCTCACACATCTTTGGCTTATTTATCTCCTTCAAAACTCCTTGCCTCATGACCACTGCTTCTTTCTTTGCCTCTCTTTGCTCCAGACTCTAGCTTGTCTCATTCCGTTCCCTTCTTCTCTCTCACTGATTTTTTCTTCTCTAGAAGCTCCATGGTTTTTGTACGATGCAAGTCAATTTAAATAGTATCTCTTGGATTTTCCGAATACATGTCTCCATCACTGACCAAGATCAGCATCTCAATGGGCTGAGCCAAGCAAGTGAATAACTCTTTAGAAGACAGATGAGTCAAAATTACAACTTTTGTTTTTCTGTATTGTTCCTGTCATAGTCTCATGTGTTAAAAAAAAAAAAATAGAAGGTGAGGAACAGAAACTCAGGATACCAATATTGGCATAGGGATTATTGAACTGCCAGCACAGTCTGAATAGACTTATTGGGAAGACGTTTTGTTCTGGGGAAAGGAATGGTCTTAGTAAGCACATTCTTTTGTTGGTTTTTCTTGAAATCCTAGAATTTATGGGACGCCTGATAAATCCACCAGAATCATATAGAGCTTGAATGCTGGAATAAGCATGTATAAAATATCCTTCATATTAAAAAAATTACATACACAGGAAGTTAAAAACCAATACTTTTCAGGTAATTATAGAATCTTGTGTGTGGTTTTATACACTCTGGAAGAAGTGGGGGAGTGGTAGGCAGAATAATGACTTCCCAAATATGTCTGCATCTTAATCCCTGGAGCCAGTGAATCCGTGTCAGAAGGGAAATAAGGTTGCTTATTGAAGTAAGGTTGCTAATCAGCACATAGGAAGATCACCCCAATAATGCAGTGGGCCCAGTGTAGTCAGAGGGATCCTAAGAGGTAGAAGAAGGAGACAGAGGAGAGGCAGAAGATGTGAATACAGAAGAATGGTCAGAAAAATGCGATGTTCTTGGCTTTGAAGATGGAGGAAGGGGCTCTGACGGAATGAATGTGGGTAGCCTCTAGAAGCTGGAAAAGGCAAGGAAATGGATTTACTTCTTCCAGAAAGAAAGGTACCCCTGCCAGTACCTTGATTTTAGCCTAGTGAGACTTGTGTCTCACTTCTAATCTACAGAACCCTATAATCATAAGTTTATGTTGTTTTGCCAACAAGTATGTGGTAATTTTTTAGGGCAGTCATAGAAACCTACCACTGAGGACTTAGTCTAAATTGTGTTATTTAACTTAAGTGACTTCCTGTGCTGCTTTAATTAGGGATATCCTATCTTTATACAATTCTTCTCTCTCATACTAAACACTGTCCTTAATAATCCATTTTTCTATGTATGACATATTGGAGCAATGTCAGAATAACAAAGTCTATTTTTTTTTTGAGAAAATGTGATAATTAATTAACTTATAGTTGCAATAAAAATAGAATCAGTTGAAATGATCCTGGAGATATACTCTTTCCTCTTTTTAACAGGAAATGGGGATGAGGAATCGGACACATATCTGAGGTATTTCTATCTACCTCAGGAGATCTTGACCAGCAATGGATGTACCTACTGTACCACCTTAAAACGGCATCCCTTATCATAATTGCATCTGAGATCAGACAGAAAGCTTTACTGGTAACATAGTGAGCCTTAGGGAATCTCTTTTCTCCTCCTAACCCCCAAAGAAAGAGCTGACTAACTCTAAACAGTATAAGCTTTTCTTCCAGTGTCGTTTTACTTTAGCAACACTAGGTCATTGGGTATAGTCATTTAAAATCCTTTACTCCTAGATTTGAACTTCACTTTTGTCAAAGTAGGAACATGATGGAGACAGAAGAAAGCATCTTTGACTTACTAACAAACTTTTTAACCTACTGATCTTATTTAGTAGAATAATGATCAACTTCACTATTCCAGAGCAGGACAACCAACAATAAACACATAATTATTTCTGTTGAAGGGACAGACTCCCTGGAAACAATGGGTTGGAAAATTATTATTTATCAGCGCAACAAAGTATAAATTAAAAAACAGTGTCATTTGCAAGAAATAAAAGTATAGGGATACTTTCATCTGAGAATCTTCCCACTAGAGGAGCTTTTTACAGAAAAACTAGAGGTTTGAATGCAAGAAATTCTTCAATTCCTGCTCACTGCCAAAAATATCTCCCGGTCTTAAAAATTGATGCTCTCTTTCTGTCTCACGCTCCTCTCCCCTCTTCTTATACTGCGTTGGGAAACTTTAGTGTTAACATCCTGAGATATTGTGATTTATAAGAAAAATATAAATTTGGTCATTCCGATGACCAAAATATATTTCTCATGTATATTTGGCCTTTGTCCAAGGTCCCTCAGTCACAACTCCCAAAACCTCTGGCATTTCCTAAGCGTGGAGAGTGAGAAAGGTGTCTCTTGTTATGTTAATGTTTTAATGAGGTAACTTTGGACCCCACCCAAGGAAGGAGGCTGGTTGTCAGGAGAACCAACAATGTGATTAAAGGGTTGGAACTTTCAGTCTCCCTCCCCTTTACTTTAGGGAGAAGAGAAGACCTGAAGGTTGAATCAGTCGCCAATGGCCAGTGATTTAATCAATCTTGACAGTGTGGGACATCTCCACAAAAGCCCAGGAGGACAGGGTTCCAAGAGCAGCTCCCAGGTTGGGGAACACACGGAGGTGCCTGGAGAGGGCATGGGAGCTCTGCACCCTTTCCCCATACCTTGCCTCATGCATCTCTTCCATCTGGCTGTTCTTGAGTTATATCCTTTTGTAATAAACCAGTGATCTAGGAAGTAAAATATTTCTTTGAGTTCTGTGAGCTGCTCTAGGAAATTAATTGAACCCAATGAGCTGGAACCCCCAATCTATAGCTAGTTGGTCGGAAGCACAGGTGACAACCTAGCCTTGCGACTGGGATCGAAGTGGCCGGGGGCAGTCTTGTAGGACGGAACCCTCAACCTATGGAATCTGATGCCTATTTTCCTGGTAGGTGGTGCCAGAATTGAGTTGAATTCTTGGACACCCTGCTGGTATCTGAGAATTGCTTGGCGGTGCGGGGCGGGGAAAACCTCCATGCATTTGGTGACCAGGGGCAAGTAGCAAAGGAGACTCACAGGAAAGGATGACGTAGTAGAGGAGAGCTGGATTTATCTGCATATAGAAAGTGGAAGACTGAGGTTTTTCCATTACACATCCTCTCCACACCGACTCCTTTTTTCCAACTGGCCTCTGAGCCTTTGTTCACTCTCCAAAACATAATTTACAAGACCCTTTGTGATCTCTCCCCTGCCTGCCTTTCTATTCATTCACAATCTGCCACTCTTCCCAAGTATACGGGGGATTTCTTCCCTATCTTCTTCCATGGCAGTGTTTTCAAATGCATTCTTCTCTCCTCTGGAAGACTCAAAGTTATCCCATGCTCCACCCACTGCTTTGATCCCAATACCTTTTTTCTGGCAAATTCTTATTTGTTCTCCAACTCTTGGTTTTTCTTCCAGATACTGTCTTTGTCCTCCTTTGTCTCATATCCTTTCTATATATTCTGACCTTGGCAGTTTTACCTCTATGCTCTCCTATCATATTAAATTGCAGTCATTTGTTTATTGCCTGAAGCTTTTCACAGACCCTGAGTAACTTGACAGCTGGTTACTGTAAATCTTTTTTATCACCAAAGCTTAAGATACCACCTTTACATATAGTAGATGTTCAATAAATGCTGAATTAGTAGATGAACAGGTGAAACAAAAGCTGACATAATATTTTTACATTTCTCTAATTATAGGCTTAATCCAGGTTGTTAGTAAATGTCAATTTGTGGAAGAAAAATAAGGATCAAGCCTATTACAGCCAAGTACTTATCTCCTTCTATAGTTTCAAAGTTCTTTTAAAAGAGGCATTAGCAGTTCTTTAATACATCAGCACTATAATCCCCTTTCCCAAAATGCCAGAGGTCACCTGGAAATTGAATGGCTGAGCAAGGATTAAAATGTAAGAATAGGGGGACTTTGGTTAAGTTAACTGGATCACTGCTTCCATGTCCTTGTTAAATATGCTTTCTGGACCATGACAAGAAAGCATCATGGGGGGTCATGGGTTGAAGAGGTTAAGGAGGAAAGAAGGTTTATTGATTGATAGTAATCAAGTCATCTTATACTGTGCTTCTCTTCTTCTGATTACCCTGCTTATATTCTTCAACCCGATAGCCTTCATTAGTGATAGACAAGAATCCCATGACCCCAGATTTCGTGATGCTTATTTCTGTTACATAGATGCCCTGTCAGATCTCTAAATACTGGCAATCCCCATGTAAATAAAAAATCCCAAGAGTGTTTGAAAAGAGTGGAGAGAGATTTAAATTTTCTTGAAGAATAAAAGATGATATGAAATATCGTATTCTTCTTTGGAATTAACCTTTTGCCCCTGCCAAAAGAGATGTTTAGTATAGCCCACAAATTTTCCCTCCATTTTTAGACTGAAATCTCCCCAAAAAGCCACCAAAATCATTTCCCTAGTGTATTGGCTTATATGGTAGACTGGAGGAAAGTGATGGCATTTTATATAGATAATGACCCAGGCTTATGTCTTGGTGACTCTTGGTAGATCTCAAATAAGAGAACTAAACTACAGGCCTGAGTACTTTATGTAACCTTTTCTGCTGGTCATCTGAGCTAAAACTGTGAGATACAGAAACAGAAAGAGTAGCTGCCTGATGACTAACTTTTTATTTACATTTAGTCTAGCCGTACTTCTTGCTGGGTTCCATGAAGTCCTCTGCATCATCAGATAGAGCTTCCGTTTTTTTAAACTTCCTTGAGTGAGGGGTTATAAACAAATAGCAAAAGAATGTAGTATGCCGAACAATCTTCCTATGTTCTTAGGAGACAATTAATACGTACTAGGCGCTTACTGTGTGCCAGGTACTATGCTTGGAACTTTACATTTTATAACATATAAGAAGAATATTAAAAAGTATATAATGTGTTCCAAAAAGTTCACTGATAAAGCAGGCATTTTTGAAGCCCATTTAACAGAAAAGGGAACTGAAACTAAAAGATGTTAAACCACTTGCTCAAGGTCTTCTATCTAGAAATTATAGGAGAGAGAATTCAAGTCTTTTTTTCATTTCACAAAACTTATGTCAAAATAGGGTTTCTTGAAGGAAATAAAAAAGACACTGAAAAACAGATAGAATGGAAAAGAGTAGTGAAATTTAAAAAAAAATGAGTATTGAGAAAAATTAAGCCCATTCTAGATATAAAACAGACCGAAGTTGTGTAATTGGGGGTGGGAGTGGGGAGAACATGAAGAAGAGGAAGAGGAAGGAGAAAGATGGAGAAACAAGAATGGTCCCATGATGGGAACTTTTCTGAATCCCGGTATGGAGGCGATTACCAAAGCTGAATTTTTTGAAAGTACTTTGAGAACAAATAGAACAAAAATGCTTCTCTCACTTAAAATTAAATGACAAAATGTAGTCAACAAAACCAACTGATTCTTTAATGCCTACCTTTTCCTCATTACACTTTATAAAGCAAAACAGGATTCTTATACGACTGATTTAAATATATCCAATTCTGTGGTGGTTATTACATCTAATTTCCTTCATATCATTTCCTTATTGTCTGGTCCACAGCTTCCAAGTCTAGATCCTTAAGCTATTCCTTTCTTGCCTTGAACTTTCATGTACATGCCTCAAGATAAGTGTTACCAAATTTAGTTTCATAAATATAGTTTGGTAGGTTATAACAAATACATAGGAGCTATGATTATTTGTGCTTGGGAAATACAAGGTTTAGCAAAGTGAAATAGTTTTTTTCCTCTTGATTATTAAATTATGGAACTTCTCAGAGCCCATTCTGAATTTTCACATGCAGGACTTAAATATTTTTGATCCTGGTTTCTTTTTTTAAAGGGAAAGCTCATGATACCAGTGTTTTGGGAAACATAATGGAAACTCTGTTCTTGATTGAAAGTCCACAATACATGGACCTGGAAATATCAGTTGATCTTCAAACCTTGCCTAGATAGCTGCTGCTTCCTCTCGCCTATGCCTCGTTTTAGGGTTGATTTCCACTAGAGAGGGAAGCATGGCAACCATTATCCCTTCTCAAACATAAGCAACTTGCTCTCTGAGAACGCTTGTTTCTTCCCCAGGGATCCAAAAGACCAGAAATATTAAAAGTAGCTTCTCTTCAGTGGAAGTTTGATAACTCCTCTTTTGAAGTCAAGGAGATACAATAGAAAGACTTTTATTTGAAATCCGTTAGCATTGGTTGGTAACATTGTGACATCCAACTTGTTACTTTACTTTCTGAGACTCAGCTTTCCCAACTGTAAAGCAAAAATTACATCTACGACACAGGGGTATAGTAGGAATCTATGACGTAGTGGATTCTTTCTTAATATATCTAGACACAGCCAGTACAATAAAGATGCAGTTGTCTTCTCCTCTTTTTTTGCTTAATCTCCTGAGTGTCTCAAGGTATTATGTCTTGCTGGATTGATCCTCCAGGAATCTGAATCAATACTGGAACATGGATTTCTCATTGGATAATATCTTTGCAAATATTACCTTATCAAGTTGTGTGTGAAAAAAATCCAGTCAACTGGACGATGAAAAGTAAATGAATTCGGACATTCAAAATAAGGTCTTTTTTCCCAGGGAACTCACATAGAGTTGAAAACACTTGCAAATTCACGTAGAAAGAATATTAATAGTGAAATGCAGTTCATGATACTCAAAGAAGGAGAAAGAATAAAAAGGAAGGGCTATAAAATTTCAGAGGAGGGAGAAAATGAGGGCTTGAGACTTGAGTTGTGAATTCTTGAAAGGGTAGGATCTTCCCGTGGAATCTGCAAGGCTACTGAGTTTGAGGGTATCTATTGAGATCGTTTTAACTCTACTGTGCTTTTTCAGTGTGCACGTTTTGGGTGGAGATTTCTGCCCCTGAAGCATAGTGAGCTTCTGGGTGATCTAGATATGAGCTCTTAGCATGAACACTGACATAGGTGACAGGAGAGAGGGAGGTGGTGGAGGACAGGGAAGAGAAATAATAGTATGCCCAAGGCACCTCTAAGATTGTAACTATACACCAGCCCCTCTACCAAAAAAGAAAGTACAGTGGCCTCAGAGACCCTAATCACTTCTTCCATGTCCGTTGTTTCTCTTTTTTATCTGGTTACCCGAACATGGGGGGTATAAGTGAGGTCATGAGGAAAAGTTTGGCTAAAGCCAGCAACTGGGCTATTTCCTAGATTTAGTTTAAAATATGGAAACAAAACAAAACCTTGGAAAACAAGAATTAAACGACTCAAAACAATGAAGTTTTAGAAGTCTCCTCAAAAATATGTCATGCTAATTTAATATAACAATATTATGCTTTTAGAGTTAAGAGCCATGACATATGGTGGTGAGACTTGATGCCAAAGAAAACTATGAAAAGCCCTGCTATTCACCAAATGGTCACTAGAGGGGGACGTAGCACACAGATGGGCTTCAGTTCCTTAGGCAAGCAGCTCATCTCAACAGTGCAGATTTCCCACCTCCTAGACAGGGTCAGAGGTTTTCGTTGCCATGGGAATCCCTAAACAAGGGGTAAATATGTCGACAATGCCGTAGACAATTTTATTTTTCATCCTTTTTTAGTGCATGGCCGTCTTAGAGCACTCCTTCTGCAGCCTGATGTTGCTCACTGGGCTGTTAAGTCTTGGCTTGTGGCAGCACAAGCCATCCATTATTGCCAAATGGCATCACAGCACGTAGCTCTGTTCACACACTGTGGTGCATTGTAAAGGTCCCTGCTCTATGGAGAGGGAAAAAAAAGATACCTCTTTTTTCCCTCCCTCTTTTCCCTAGCTTGCTCCCCCTTCCAAGTGCAGCTGAATCTTCAAATGTGGACAACTCCCGAGTCTGTCTGTATCAGGCTAGTAGATGCCCAGAGTGATTAAGCATGGAGAAAGCCAATTTAATCTGGGGCAAAGAAGAACTGGAAGAAAGGCATCCGATTTATTCTTTGGTTCTCAAAGGTAGATGTTTGAGGTGACTAGATTATATTTCAAATAAATTGACTTCCTAAAAGATATTCCTTTAAATGGAGTCTGTGGTAGAATTAAGGCTAACAATAGCAAGGCCTGTGCCATAACTGAGCATGTATCAGGACAGTCCCGTTTGTAGGAAATAGCTCTAGGCCATTCGGAAGACCGCTAGCCAGGGATGTAAAGCAGGCAGGGAACGGGGCTGTATTACCAGAAGCAAGTTACCTAGCAAGGTATTATCCCTGTCTTCCCACAGTTGGCTCATCATTTACTGTGTACCTACTAGGTGCTGGGCACTCTCCCGGGTATGAGTATTAGTAGAGACGACGCTGCACTTGAGATGCTTACAGTCAAGGGTTCTTTTACCCCCTGAGAACTGGACTGGATCCAAGGGGAAACTAAGGTTGCTGTGGCAGTAACACGGGTCCCTAACTCACAGTTAGAGCCCTCCTTTCCACCAGTCCCCCTTCTCATGTTAAATGAAGGAAGCGCTCCCTCACAGAATGACTGGGAGGAGAAACAGGGCTTTGGACCTGGTTCCTTGAGGTCAGGAGTCAAGTCAGCTGGTTCACAGAAGTACCCATTGTGGATAGGCCTGTGTGTGGCACGTGAACGCCCTTCAATAAATTTGTGCTCAGCAAATGAAAACATAGATGGAGGGATTGATGGGTGGAATAGTAAAATGGGTGGGGCACTTTGAGGATTCTCGGTGGATCTGTTTAAAATGGAAAAATGATGAACACTCACTGCGTCATAGAATACCAAGCCTGAATAAAAAAGAAGAAAACGTGCAACATTCAGTCTTTCATTTCAGCTTCATCTCCCAAGTTTTATCTTTCACTGAGCTACAATTTCTTTTATCACTTTCAACATCAGAATATTTAAATAATAGCAAACAAATATCCATTTTTAGGGTGGTAAAAAATTCATGCGTAAATTATTAAGAAGGAGAAAGGAAATGAAATAATCAGCTGTCCCATTTCTGGGAGGGGTGCTCCAAAGGCCATTCTTGTAGAGAATTGTTGGACTTTCCTTGAAACTTTCATTGACGATTTGGGTTCCTGGCACATGGGAAATTCCCATCTCCATCTGAGATTTCCCAGAGGGCTTCAAGGACATAAAACTAAGATGACTGAAGGGGTCCCTAGATTGTGAGCCGCTGTCATCCGGACATTGGGGATGCTGCTCTGATCATGTTGGCCAGTGCTGGCTTCTTCCCGAAAGGGCCTGAGGGTGTCTGTTTAACTGGAAACACACTCTGCAGTGACAGACCTTTCCCCAAATGGTTCTTGTTTTGTGATTCAGCGTGTGAGTCATTCAGCTAATAACAACTTCCTTTCTGTCCCAGACATCCCCTGGGAAACTTTGATCTCTTCTGATTTGGGGATGAATCCTCGGGTCAGCTGCTAAGGCTGCAGGTTTAAGGTTAATCGCCAATGAAGTGGAGACAACGGAGGCTTGCTGTAGTTTACTGAACTGCAGAGGAGCTGGTAAGAAATCAGCCCTTGGCATCAGAAGGCGGCTTGTCTCATAGACAATTTTGAAATGATTGCAGAAGAATGTTGTGCTATTATCTACTAAAAATGGGCATATGCGATTGTTCAGCATGGAAAAATCCATTCGTACATCATACATGTCAGGGACTTAGCCCCCCACATCCACTCCACACCGTCTTTATTATGTAGTAACTATAGAGTTGCAGTTAGAATGGACCCACCTCCAGTTCTGGTGGTGGGCCTTAAGTGCATCAGCTCATCTTACGCCTCTTGCTACAATGCTCAGGTTAGGAATGGATGCTTAACCAGGCTAAAATTAACCAAGTCAAGGCATTTTCTTTGTCCTAGGGAATCTAGGTCATTCCCATCAGGGTGAAGCTGGCAGGTATTCCATGAGTTGAGGAAAGGTCCTATTTTTTATTTTCTGGATACGGGAAAGCATGTGTGTAGCTCTGTGCCGTGACTATCTGGGAAGCTTGAGCCTTAGGATGAGCTCACAGGAGGAAAAGGGAGCTGGAAAGAACTGGTAATAGCAACAAGCTCCTGAATGAAACCAAAGACCATTCTTCTGCTGTGTTTTTTTAATATAAGCTGAAATATTTCTTTTATTACTTAAACTACTTTGAGTTGGGTTTTCTATTACTACTGACAGAAAGACTGCCTACTGATGTAATTAATTCATTGCTCATTCAGTCACTTTTTCTATAAATACTTACTGGTTATCTGCTATGTTCAAGGTGTAAAGACAGAGGTAGTCCTTTCCCTCCAGGAGGACAGAGTATACCGGAAAGGCAGTCATATAAATGGAAAATAAATGTATAGCATGGCAAATACTAAATTCAGGCAAATGTATACAAGGTATGGTAGAAACAAGGAGGAAGGAACCCCCCAAATTTGCCTTCGGAGGCAGTCAGGGGAGCTTTGGGGAGGAGATGGCGTAGGAGATAACTATTAGGGTAAGATCTGGAAATAAGACAGGTGAGGGCAATCCCGGAAGAGGGAAACACACGTGCAACGAAATTTAGGCACAAGAAGACATGACTTATTTGGAATAGGTGGAAAATAAAAAGCAAGGAAGGGGATTGGCCATAGATGAGCCTGGCCAGGGTTAAACGTTAAAGAGTCTTTCATTTAAGGTACGGAGGTTTGGTTTTGTTTTGTTTTCTTGCTGTAATGGAGGCCCAAAAGAATTTTGACCAGAGTTTCCATTTTGAAACCACATACCTTATGAGTTCTTGGCCTCTGTATGATGGAAAGCAGTAAAACATTGTGGTAAAGAATATGGACTGTAGAGTAGAACTCCTTGGTCTTAAATCCTGGTTCTGCTATCTCCCAGTGCCTCAGTTTCCACATCTGAGAAATGGATGCAATGGGGCTGTTGTAAGGTTTAAAGAAGTTCTTAGTACAGAGGCTGACACACAGTACTTAAAATATATAATTTTTTAATCCAGATTTCCTCTTGCTGATTTCAGTTCCTAACAATATTATGAATAAGTTCCCTTTGTCATGATGAACAAACTAAAGCGTGGAAAAAGCTGTCACCCAGCTGCTTTGTAATACAGTGTATAGTCTCAAACCTGAGACTTTGTTTTAAAAGTTGGGCATCCATTGTTTCTTGCAGTTTAGTGAACTCTTTGTCCAGGCTGGGGTTTTTTTGTTTTATGTTTTTTGTTTTTTGCAGTTTGGCTATTTTTTGTAATTCTGGAGCAATGAGTGCATACCCATAGGTAGGGTAGCCCATGTAAAGATAAATGTACTATATCATCTCCCCCAAAATATCAATAAAACATCTCCATACATTAAAGATAAGGTAAAAGATAAAGATGTAGTCAGAGGTGTGCAGTAGGAGGGTAGGAGGTCCATAATAGCTCATAATAGTTCCATGAATTAAACGAAATGGGCTGTCTATGTAAGATTTCGCCTAAATGGAAATGCCAGGTGTGTGCCAGGTGCAGTTGATATTCCGCTGGTGTCCACACAGTATGACAACACTGGTTATGTATTATTAGTGTCTTCTCAGAGGTCAGGCATTCTGGTTAACCAAGGGTTGAGCCATAGTACATATTAAGTATTTTGAATATCATCCTTGCAGCTAAGGTTCCCACTCTTTATACCTAAAACTCACAGGTAGGAAAGAGAATAATTGGTAGGCAAAAACAGTGGGCTCAGTCAGTAGTCGTTGGGTGAGAATTGAGTTCAGAGGAATAAAATTCAACAAATCCCAGATGAAGCATATGAAAGAAGGACTGGGGTAGCAACGAAGCTAATACTATGACGTGTGGGCATCAGCTCACCAAAGAACTAGACAGACCTAAGTTTGCATCTCACTTTATCTTTCTAACCATATGAATTTTTGCAAATGATTTAACGTCCTTGGGTCTCAGTTTAGATGGAGAAGGCCGGCAATGATTCTGACCACAAAGAGTTGCTGGGCAAATTAAAAGAGACTATTATCTAATATGGAATGTGGCATAAAGAGTGAATAAAAATGATATCTGTTATTGTTATTGGTTTCCGACCAGCAGAACTGGGAAGATATCACTTTATATATTTATGACCTACTTAGGCAAGAAGTACAGATTATGGATATCTACTAAAATTTACCTGCTGCCCAAGAAGTTTTTAAAAATTTCTAAGAAATATTTCCAGGATAGCCCATTCCATCTTAGTATGCTGTATTATTCAGGGGTGATATATCGCAATTTCAGCCAACTGTTGAGGTTAGACTTCGCTCAGATGGGAGCAAACACTAATTCCAGTACATTTCACTTTACTCTGTCATTGTATCCTCAGACCTAGCACAGTGTCCTGTACATACTGAATGCTCAGCGAATGTGTGTTGAATGCGTGAATGCATGGGTAGCCTGTAACTGATCAGTACTGGATTTCACGCACTGCTTAGAACATGTTAACTGTTTTTTTCTTGGCATGGTTTCACCCTCATTTTAATGTCTCTCCTCTGGTAATTTTCTCATCCATTTCTGCCTTGTGATATGATTATTTTGTTTTTGTCTTATATGCCTTACTGAGTTATAAGCCTCTGAAATCAGATCCTGTGTCTTACTTTCTCTATTCTAAAAGTTCTAACGGACAATTGATTCTCAACAAATGTCTGCTGCATGTTGAGGTAACCTATGAAGTATTGTATTCAGTTTTAAGATGACTTGACCTTCGTTAGGTATATCCACTAAGACCATATCACCTCTTTATTTGAGACATGATACCTGCTCTCAGTTTCAATGGCTCTCTGTTAGTCACAAGTGCTTTACCTCTTGGACTGGCATGAAGAGTGAGAGAGACTCAATTCTCAGAGTCCTACATCTCAAACTTCTGATCACCGTAGTCATCTGTTCTGAATCACACTAGCCTCGGCTGCCTCCCCATAGTCTGCCAGTGCTGGCAATGGGACAGTCTTCATGGCTTATCAGGCAGTACCTTGCCCAGTATTTGCCTCCTGTGAATTGTACCATCTGAATCATAAAGAGCATCTTCCTTGCTTCCATTTACATTGATGGAGCCTTGCCATGGAGTGCCAGCTATTGTAAAATATACGGTCAGGGCAAAGGGCATGCAGTGATGTAGGGCTGCCAGAAGGTAAGAAAGAAAGCACTTCACTTGGCTGAAATGACATCCAGAATCACATCTGAAACCCTACCATGTTCTTGACCTTTCTCCCTCCTGGTATGTCCATTTGACAAAGCACATTCACTCAGACATGTGATGAGTGGAGAGAGTTCTACATCCCAACACAGCAGAATCTTGTGAATTGCTGACATTTAGTTCACAACGGACACCAGTTGCGCAGAAGTTAGTTAATACAAGGTGTCACGAAAGAAAATGGGATAAAAGCCAAAGGAACTTGACCTCATGTCCCTGCTTACTGATGCTCTTGTTTTCTACAGCTCTGCTTTTTGACTTTTCTTTTTCAGATACTGCTTCTATCAATTTCTTTTCTTCTCAGAATAAATTCTCTGCTTCTTGCTATGTCTTTGGATAGGAAAATGTCTCTTTTGGAAGTTTCACAAGCATATGAAGGCAGTTTCTAACACTTTATTTATTCTCTTGGCCAACCAGGAAGTTCCCACTATGCCAGAGAGAACTTGGATCATAGCTCTAAACTCAAGTTGTGGAGAAGGGGAGTTTCATCCTGACATTTACTCATTAAGAGAATCAGTGGTTAAATTATTGCCTATTCTAACCAGATTCAAAGAGACTTGGGTATTTTTTCATTTTCCATTTCATCTAGGAACAGTATGTTTACAGTTAATCTGAGTTATACGTGAGGCAAAACTAAGATAGCTTTAAATGAAGTAAACCAGGAAAACTTGTGATGCCTAATAGATTATCTATATTTTTATATAATGTTTTATTGAAATAAAATTGTATCATCTTTTTCCTATAACCGTATCTTGCGCTTCTCATCATCATGTTTATTCCCACGCATAAAATAATTATTGTAAAATACATTTTATGATGTAAGGATAAACAGGAAGATCAGCAGAGGACTAATAGGGGTTTTGTGACTTCGAATAGTATTTTCAACATTTTTGTCAACAAGTAGTTTTTTTTTTTTTTTTCTTGCGGTACGCGGGCCTCTCGCTGTCGTGGCCTCTCCCGTTGCGGAGCACAGGCTCTGGACGCGCAGGCTCAGCGGCCCTGGCTCACGGGCCCAGCCATGTGGGATCTTCCCGGACCGGGGCACGAACCCGTATCCCCTGCATCGGCAGGTGGACCCTCAACCACTGCGCCACCAGGGAAGCCCAACAAGTAGTTTTTTTCGTTTTGTTTTGTTTTGTTTGTTTGTTTGTTTGCTTTTTCGGTACGTGGGCCTCTCACTGTTGTGGCCTCTCCCGTTGCGGAGCACAGGCTCCGGACGCGCAGGCCCAGCAGCCATGGCTCATGGGCCCAGCCGCTCCGCGGCATGTGGGATCTTCCCAGACTGGGGCATGAACCCTTGTCCCCTGCATCGGCAGGTGGACTCTCAACCACTGCGCCACCAGGGAAGCCCCAACAAGTAGTTTTGAACCATGTTAGCCAAGTAGAAAATGTCAGTCCATAATACTTCCTAACCATCAAATTATCATAAACAGGAAGACTAGTTTGAGCAGACAAAGCTGTGCCTTTAAATAGTATACATTCTTCAGCATGTTTTATTTTTATATGGAACAAGTCTTTTTCTTTGATGCATAAGAAGAGTTCTGGGGTATAGAACAGAACCTGATAAGACAGAACAGAGTAAACAGGGTTGAATAACATGTTTCTCAGACCAGACGGTGGAAGACCTCATTGTTAATAATAGAGGAAAGCATGGGGGTCACTGTGACTGTCGGGGTAATTGGACTATGTTGAGAGCAAGAATTCAAATAATTTTGGTGCAGAATGTTACTTGATGCTGGCTTATAACGGATTCCACTGAAAGAGATTCTGAGATGGGGAGTTTGGTGCAAAAGTTTATGGAGCAGTGGTCTTGGAAGACATACCTGTGAAGAAATGAATAATGTGGGAATAAGCAGGGGGGAAAACTGGCCCCCAGTGCAATTGAAACTGAGACTTCAGCTGATCCCATGATGAGCTCTGTAACTGGGGTGACCCTTTAGATTACCTCAAATTGAGGCAAGTTGGGAAAGCCTTTGTTTCCCTCCTTCAGCAAGTAGTTTTCTTCATGCCAAGTTACTGGCACGCCAAGTTCTTGGAGGGGTCAAAAAATTGGAAGAGGCCGAGAGCAGTTTCCAACAAACATAGCAACTGTGCATGGTCAGTAGCCAATAGTACCATTTGGGGGGGTGGGGGATGGGTGCATTGACCTTGAAGAAGGGATTTGGAGCACTAGAATATTGATACTAGAGTAGTGGTTCTTAGAGTTAGGTATCCAGCAAGCAACATTAGCATTGCCTAGAAACATGTTAGAAATGCAAATTCTCAAGACCTATCCCAGATCTACTGAATCAGATATTCTGGGGCTGGAACAGAGCAATATATGACTTAACAAGCCCTCCTGGTGATTCTGATGTACATTAAAGTTTGAGAAGTGACACATCTATTATAACCACCCAACAAGAGTACATCAAAAAAGAAATTTCATTATCAGAATAAATTCTTTTTGTGTTTAGACCTTTCTTTCTGATAAAAGTGGTCTGATTTCTGCATCTGGTTTTTTGTGTTACTTTACAGACTGAAAAATCAGACCTGATTTAAGGCTTCAGTCAGTTTGGTTATGATAGCCCATTGTCACAATATCCCAATGGCAGGGAAATGTGGGATACTAGTCTCTGTCATGCTATGGGAGCTCAACCAAAGGAAATAACTAAGAGGAGTGAATGAAAAAGACAAACAGAGGTGCAGACATCATCTGTGTTCTTTCTTGTATGAGACTGTGAAAGTTCAGCATTGTGAAAACCTCTTACTTGCCCTGGGATGAACTTAGATAGGTACCAAATGTCTGCCATTTTGCTTCTGAGAAGAAAACAAATACAGTTTTCCTGTTCTTATAGAAAATTTATACAAACATTGATTGGCCATGAAGATAACACCAACAGCCAAGGAAAAAAAATACTGCCAAATGGTGAATGATACGGTAGATTATCTGTAGACCATGAAAATCAGAACATATTTTTAAAATGAACAAAAGAGGAAACTAAAGATGAAAGTGCTTATTCATTAAATCTCATTTCTGAGTTCAGTTACAAACTTCATTGCATAGCTATCCTTGCCTCCAAATATGAGGCAGAATGCCCATGTTTTAGAAAGCTCTGAGATTTGCTGTGAGTAAACCTTAGACACCACTTTAGTTTATCCAATCTGGATTTCTGTATCTGCCTCTACGAACTATTAGAAAAAAATAGACCCAAGGGACAAAAGCTCTCTTCAGCTTCTCCCATCCCATCTTCATCACCAGTTTGCCATTTGTATTGATACCACCTGTGTTGTTCACCTAACTTCCCTTCTTTGGAATAGCAAATGTCTCAAGCATACATACTCAACAACCAAAGACTTAATCCTCTCTTCTTTTCAAATAGCATTTGGACTTCATTTACTTTTCCAACTACAGCTCAGTTGTTGACTGGGCTGTTGTAGCTTCCAAAATCCACTTTTATTTTGTGAGTGGGAGGCTTAGATAACCAGGAATGCTTAATTAAATGCAATATATTTTCCCAATGAATTCTCTATGGTGCATTCATTTTTAATACATCTTAAGCTTTAACTCTAGGACAACTGGTCTTAAATGGACTAACAGGCAGACTCATCACAGAGACGCATTAACTCTGCTAAGTCCAAAGATGCTCTTGAGTGGCTCTACATATCTGATTGCATTTTTTCCCCTTGGGTTCCCAGTCACTTGGGGAAAATTAAAATGTTCTCATCGCACGGAGGCTGTGTTATAAACTTCAATCTTAAGAGCTTCTCAGTTGATGTCACAGGAATCCCCTTGAAATACTAAATTCTGGAATCCTGTACTAGGGAGAAAATTAATAACAGTCCCATGGCTGGTATTTTTTTTCCTTGAGATTTTTAAATTAAATAATTAAACTTCTAATATATTTGAAGGACTTCCTAAAAGATAGGATATTCACATTTATCTCAAGGAGAAACTGTTTAAGTATCTTTCATATGGTGGCTCAAGTTCAACTGGCTGAAAGGAAATTACGCTTTCATTATTGCATGTATAAACAGAATAATGATAATTATTTCAGAGTTATTGTTAGTTAACACTTGCCCAGTGTCAGCAAAAAACTGGATATTCTGAGAAACACTAAAGAATAGCCCCATTAGTTTCCTTTTTTAAATTTTTATTATCTATTTATTTATTTTTATACAGCGGGTTCTTATTTGTCGTCAGTTTTATACAGATCAGTGTATACGTGTCAATCCCAAACTCCCAATTCAGCACACACACCCCCGCCCTCTCACCAGTTTCCCCCTTGGTGTCCATACGTTGGTTCTCTACATCTATGTCTCTATTTCTGCCCTGCAAACCGGTTCATCTGTACCATTTTTCTAGCTTCCACATATATGCATTAATATACGATATTTGTTTTTCTCTTTCTGACTTATTTCACTCTGTATGACAGTCTCTAGATCCAACCACGTCCCAACAAATGACCCAATTTTTTCCTTTTTATGGCTGAGTAATATTCCATTGTATATATGTACCACAACTTCTTTATCCATTCGTCTGTTGATGGGCATTTAGGTTGCTTCCATTACCTGGCTATTGTAAATAGTGCTGCAATGAACATTGGGGTGCATGTGTCTTTTTGAATTATGGTTTTCTCTGGATATATGCCCAGTAGTGGGATTGCTGGGTCATATGGTAATTCTATTTTTAGTTTCTTTTTCTGGTACGTGGGCCTCCCACTGCTGTGGCCTCTCCCGTCGTGGAGCACAGGTTCCGGATGCGCAGGCCCAGCGGCCGTGGCTCACGGGCCCAGCCGCTCCGTGGCACGTGGGATCCTCCCGGACCGGGGCACGAACCCGCATCCCTTGCATTGGCAGGAGGACTCTCAACCACTGCACCACCAGGGAAGCCCTATTTTTAGTTTTTTAAGGAACCTCCATACTGTTCTCCATAGTGGCTGTATCAATTTACATTCCCACCAACTGTGCAAGAGGGTTCCCTTTTCTCCACACCCTCTCCAGCATTTGCTGTTTGTAGATTTTCTGATGATGCCCATTCTAACTGGTGTGAGGTGATACCTCATTGCAGTTTTGATTTGCATTTCTCTAATGAT
>NC_041228.1:17343124-17361398 GCF_002837175.3 Physeter macrocephalus | reverse complement strand
ATTCGGGGTCTTTTGTGTCTCCATACAAATTTTAGGTTTTTTGGTCTAGTTCTGTAAAAAATGCCATTGGTAATTTGATAGGGATTGCATTGAATCTGTAGATTGCTTTGGGTAGTATAGTCATTTTCACAATATTGATTCTTCCAATCCAAGTACATGGTATATGTCTCCATCTGTTGGTATCATCTTAAATTATTTCATCAGTGTCTTATAGTTTTCTGCATACAGGTCTTTTGTCTCCCTAGGTAGGTTTATTCCTAGGTATTTTATTCTTTGTGTTGCAATAGTAAAACTTTGAAAACTATGTTGAATAATAGTGGTGAGAGTGGACTATTATCATCCTTGTCTTGTTCCTGATCTTAGAGGAAATGCTTTCAGTTTTTCACCATTGAGAATGGTGTTTGCTGTGGGTTGGTCGTATATGGCCTTTATTATGTTGAGGTAGGTTCCCTCTATGCCCACTTTCTGGAGAGTTTTTTATCATAAATAGGTGTTGAATTTTCTCAAAAGCCTTTTCTGCATCTATTGAGATGATCATATGGTTTTTATTCTTCAATTTGTTAATATGGTGTATCACATTGATTGATTTGCGTATATTGAAGAATCCTTGCATCCCTGGGATAAATCCCACTTGATCTTGGTATATGATCCTTTTAATATGTTGTGGGATACTGTTTGCTAGTCTTTTGTTGAGGATTTTTGCATCTATATTCATCAGTGATATTGGTCTGTAATTTTCTTTTTTTGTAGTATCTTTGTCTGGTTTTGGTATTCAGGGTGTTGGTGGCCTCATAGAATGAGTTTGGGAGTGTTCCTTCCTCCACAACTTTTTGGAAGAGTTTGAGAAGGATCGGTGTTAACTCTTCTCTAAATGTTTGGTAGAATTCACGTGTGAAGCCATCTGGTCCTGGACTTTTGTTTGTTGGAAGATTTTTAGTAACAGTTTCAATTTCATTACTTGTGATTTGTCTGTTCATATTTTCTATTTCTTCCTGGTTCAGTCTTGGAAAGTTAGACCTTTCTAAGAATTTTACCATTTCTTCCAGGTTGTCCATTTTATTGGCATAGAGTTGCTTGTAGTAGTCTCTTAGGATGCTTTGTATTTCTGCGGTGTCTGTTGTAACTTCTCCGTTTTCATTTCTAATTTTATTGATTTGAGTCCTCTCCCTCTTTTTCTTGATGAATCTGGCTAATGGTTTATCAATTTTGTTTATCTTCTCAAAAAACTTCCTTCTACTAACTTTGGGTTTAGTTTGTTGTTCTTTCTCTAGTTCCTTTAGGTGTAAGGTTAGATTGTTTACTTGAGATTTTTCTTGTTTCTTGAGGTAGGCTTGTATAGCTAAACTTCCCTCTTAGAACTGCTTTTGCTGCATCCCAGTTAAATCTAACTGGTTTGTTGTGTCATTTAAAGCTTCTGTTTCCTTATTTATTTTCATTTTGGATGATCTGTCCATTGATGTAAGTGAGGTGTTAAAGTTCCCCACTCTTATTGTGTTACTGTCGATTTCCCCTTTTATGGCTGTTAGCATTTGCCTTATATATTGAGTGGTGAAAGTGGGGTGTTAAAGTCCCCTACTATGATTGTGTTACTGTCGATTTCCCCTTTTATGGCTGTTAGTATTTGCCTTATGTATTGAGGTGCTCCTATGTTGGGTGCATAAATATTTACAATTGTTATATCTTCTTCATGTATCGATCCCTTGATCATTATATAGTGTCCTTCTTTGTCTCTTGTTATAGTTTTTACTTTAAAGTCTATTTTGTCTGATATGAGAATTGCTACTCCAGCTTTCTTCTGATTTCCATTTGCATGTAATATCTTTTTCCATCCCCTCACTTTCAGTCTGTATGTGTCCCTAGGTCTGAAGTGGGTCTCTTGTAGACAGCATATATATGGGTCTTGTTTTTGTATCCATTCAGTGAGCCTGTGTCTTTTGGTTGGAGCATTTAATCCATTCACGTTTAAGGCAATTATCGATATGTAAGTTCCTGTGACCATTTTCTTAAGTGTTTTGGGTTTGTTTTTGTAGGTCCTTTTCTTCTCTTGTTTTTCCCACTTAGAGAAGTTCCTTTAGCATTTGTTGTAGAGCTGGTTTGGTGGTGCTGAATTCTCTTAGCTTTTGCTTGTCTGTAAAGCTTTTGATTTCTCCATCGAATCTGAATGACATACTTGCCAGGTAGAGTAATCTTGGTTGTAGGTTCTTCCCTTTCATCAATTTAAGTAGATCGTGCCACTCCCTTCTGGCCTGTAGAGTTTTTGCTGAGAAATGAGCTGTTAACCTTATGGGAGTTCCCTTGTATGTTATTTGTCGTTTTTCCCTTGCTGCTTTCAATACTTTTTCTTTGTCTTTAATTTTTGCCAGTTTGATTACTATGTGTCTCGGCATGTTTCTCCTTGGATTTATCCTGTACGGGGCTCGCTGCACCTCCTGGACTTGGGTGGCTATTTTCTTTCCCGTGTTAGGGAAGTTTTCGACTATAATCTCTTCAAATGTTTTCTCGGGTCCTTTCTCTCTCTCTTCTCCTTCTGGGACCCCTATAATGCGAATGTTGTTGCGTTTAGTGTTGTCCCAGAGGTCTCTTAGGCTGTCTTCATTTCTTTTCATTCCTCAGTTATTCTGCTCTTGATTCCTTCTAGTGTAGTTTTCCTTTCAGTTATTGTATTGTTCATCTCTGTTTGTTTGTTCTTTAATTCTTCTAGGTCTTTGTTAAACATTTCTTGCATCTTCTCGATCTTTGCCTCCATTCTTTTTCCGAGGTCCTTGATCATCTTCACTATCATTATTCTGAATTCTTTTTCTGGGAGGTGTCTATCTCCACTTCATTTAGTTGTGTTTCTAGTGTTTTATCTTGTTCCTTCATCTGGTACATAGCTCTCTGCCTTTTCATCTTTTCTATCTTTCTGTGAATGTGGTTTTTGTTCCACAGGCTTCAGGATTGTAGTTCATTTTTCTGCTGCTGTCTGCCCTCTTCCCATTAGTTTCTTTATGAAATGAAAGTGGTCTAAGTTACAGAGTGAAGAGATGTATGCTCATTTAACTTGGTGCCCTCAAAAATTTTTTAGAAGCAAATTCAATACAGCTTACATAAAAATTTGAGTAGAAAGATACCTTAAATACCCTTATTAGTAAAATCTATGAAGAGTTTTTTTTTTGTTGTTGTTCTGTGATTATTAGGAGCATAGCTTCGAGATTAGAAGCCCAGACTCATCTGTGTCCCTTCTTGTATGGAATTGTGAGGCTACACCACTTACTGGCTGTTTGACATTTAGAAAGTTACTTAATCTCTCTGTAGTATTGTTAAGTCTTCTGAAAAATGATGGATAACAAAATACGTACCTCACTGAGTTATTGTGGGAATTCGGCGTATTAGAATATGTAAAGGAGTTGGACTAGTGCCTGGCACATTGTGAGTGCTATATAAATGTTAGCTTTTATTATTATATTATTATCACATTGTGGCAGAAGCAATGCTATGAGCTCTCTACACCACTACGACACCAGGAATGTGATATTTTCTAGCTTCCTCTGCAGGAAAGTTATTACCATATTACTGAATTCTGTAAAACACAATGTGAGTGGAAATGGTATACCATTTCCAGTCTGAAGCATGTATACAGTCAGTTTGCCTTCTTGATTCTTCCCTTTTCCCAGCATGGAAGTAATGTATTATGAGGGTTCTGTTGAAAAACCCATCACCAACATAACTGTTGATAAGGTAAAGCTGAATTCATTGCTTACTCCCATAAAAGAGACCATCTCACAATCATAATTCAATAGTCCAGAATTCATGAAAACAGCAAGGTAAGGATTTTGAGGCAAAGGAGTCAAAAAATCTTAGGTCATGGTCTGTTGATACTTTCCATTGAATAGCTGATGGGATTTAGGGAAGTTCCTGTAATGAACAATCAAACCATTTGCTTTCCCAGGACAGAAGTGGAAGAATAAAGAAATGCTAGTGATAAGAGTGAAATATCAATGTCATGGTAATTATCAGTGAGGTGTGATTCAGTTTTCAGTGTCTGGGCTAAGTGCATGGGTAGATGGTTTGGTTCTTAGTGGCATCACAGATTGAGCAAAACTAGATTCCAGAGTCACTGGATGGAAGAGAGCTTCTACTAATTGGGCATCAGACTTAAGGTGAACAAGAAGTAAGTTTTTGTTTTATTAAAATGATAGATTTTGTAGTTATCACAGTCTAGCCTATATTACATTACCTGGATGAGTATATGTCAAGCATATGAAATAGTATATGTGAGTGAAAAATGAAAACAAATGTAGGACATTGTTATGTGCTGGAGAGTGTATATGCCTCCCTGGCAGGTAGCAGAGGACTGAAGCGTAGTAAGACTTTAGCATACCCATTAAACTGGCAGCACTCACACAATCCAAAGATCTCTATATGCAACAACTTTTGAAGACACATTGAGAGAACAAATCAGATTTGTGTGATTTTTTTTCTTGCTTCTGAATTTACAGTTTTGGCTTTCCAAAGACAAAGCTTTTAAAATAAAGCAAAAAGAAACAAAGACTAAAAATTAAAAAACCTAGGAAAATGTCAATGAACCTAAGTTCTGCCATTGTTTATGAAAATACAGTCCCTCAACCTCTTGTATTAACACAAGAGCCTCCACCTCTTAGGTTAGTACAGGTTCATAGTGGGAGCTGTGAAAATAGGTGCTATGGGAATAGCTGTCCCATATACCTTTCCCCAAAAGACTCAGCCAAGTCAAATGGTGACAAATCCAAATGACTACAGATGAATCCAGAGAAATTCAATTTATAATCCAAGGATTTAGCTATAATAGAGTGTTATAGGATCAGACACAGTGGTTGCTTCCTAGAGGATTGATACATTAAAGATGTATAAGTGGGTAACAGGCACCCTATGAACACTTCTAGAGCATTCAACGATATTTGACAAGACTGGTCACTCTGTGCAGTCAAATTCCATGTGTTAATGCTAACTTCATGACCAGTTCACTCGCTGTGACTTCCCAAAAGTAGGTCATAGGCTTGCCTACAGAGTTACTTAGGAGTTCTTAAAGAACTATCAGCAGTCTGCATAATTTTCAAATGTAGTTGCTGCCTATGATTTATAGCATACAAGTTCATTTTTTAAAATTATTGAAACCAAAGGAGCTCTTACAGGCTTTCCCCATTGACTGATAATAAAACATTTCTCACGACCACGTCTGAAGGGAATGCGTGAAAAAATTATACTAACAAAATATTCAGATACTTTAAAGAAATTAGTCTGTAAACTCAGGGCGGAGAACATCATGTGTTTCCTTTGTACACCAGCACCCAGAAATTTTACCCTGTACCCCAGGGCCTGTCATAAAGTGGCAGTGTCATAGCTCAGTGTTTAAGAAGATAAAGTAAAATGGGTCTAAAGACAATTCTCAGAGGTTTTGTGAGTTACGAAGTAAGTTATTGAGGTAGCAGGCAATACCCTAAACAGTGAGAGCCGTCATTTTCATCAGTGTTCAGTAAATGCATATGGAGTAAAAGAATAACTCATACAAGCTAGTCTGCAGTTGTATGAGCCCTGCTGTACCTGCGGGTGCTCTGAGTTTAATAATGACTAAGAAGACAGACTTCTGGATAAAAGCTGTGGACCTAAGCCTTTGCCTAAGGCTAAATGTTTTTTATTTGTTTTCTGCTTCAATATTTTTGATGAAGTCACTTTCCTGTACTCCCGAAGAAACAGGAGGATGGCAGTGAAGGGACTGACAAAATACAAGGTTTTCCATGAGATCTCAGATGATCTAAATCTGAATGAGATCAGGCGTCTTAAGTAATGCCGGGTGCATTCTTTTGACATAGATAGCTTCTTAAGCAATTAAACTTGAGTGCAGCAGGAGTGAACTTTGCATCTGTCTGGCATGGTTGCCTGCGTGTGTCTGACTCCGGTATCAGAGTCTAGTCCCAAGTAGGATCTAAGTAAATCGTTTCACTGAATTGAACTGCAGAGGAGAATGTGGCAGGCAGGCTGTTGTTGACCTGGCACTGTCACACCTGCCTCCTCTGCTCTATATCCCAAGGGAAAAACCTGGGGCTGCGTGTCCCAGATCTCCTTCTTCTGATAGATTTTGCCAGTTGAGAGGTGTGCTTATGGGATCTAGAAGGTGAATGAGAAGGAGAAGCCGTTGTTCCTGGCTGCCACTGCAAAGAGATGCCTGGGCAGAGAGCCGACCACAGTGGCACAGCAACGCTTTGTTCCTGCAGGCACTGATATTGAGGGGCAGGCTCTACTGAGGTTCCTGAAATTCAGAGCAGATTTTCAGCAGACTCCTGGGAGTCACAGACATGGGTTCCATAGGCAACCAAGATCATCATCATTTTCCCTTAGATCTGATCATTCTTGATGTCAGGGACTCAGGCAGCAGCTTCCCCAATTCTTTCAATATTTGCATAAGCTTTTAATTTCCTGTATTATGTATTGCCACTTGGCATACAATTAAGGAGTTTTGTTTTACTTATAAAACTGATATACTGAGGGATAGAGAACCGACAGAAGAATTAATTTGGAGATTCTTCAATGCTATATGCTCCTACATATTATAAGATTAAAAAAAAATTCTTGGTAGTTTCTTGCCTTTTAGCAGCAATGGTTAGCCGGTAGCTACAAGCTAATGTTTGTACCATGAGGCGATAAGCAGAACAGACCAAAAAATGTGCAGAGCTAAGTACAGTAATACGTGCCTTTTCACCAGCAACTCTCATACGGCCATCTCTAAGCCTGCCATTTAAATTCTTCCTGGATTGCCAGTTAACTGAGGAAGGTCTCACAGAGATAAAAAGGACATTGTGTCACCTTGCTAGTCAGAGATATTGTCACTGGCATCACCTGGGTGCTTGTTAGAAGCACAGAACATTGGGTTTTTTATCAGGATCCTGAGGTGATGCGTTATGTCCATTAATATTGAGAACCACTACTAAGGAGGATTTGTTAAAACCGAGATTGCTGGTCCCACACCCAGAGTTCCAGATTTAATGTGTTAGGGTGTGGCCTAGGCATCAAGATATTTAAAAGCTCCTTAGGGATTATTCCACTGTGCAGCCAAGTTGGCAAGCCTCTAAGAGAGCTCTTCTAGTAGGTCTGAATGCCTGCAGGAGATTTGGCATGGCTGGTTTGTTAACTGTAATGGAATTTGTTTCCCTTTGTCTCCAGGTGCGTTTTATCCTACATAGCTGCCCTGAATCTAAGTCCTGGGCTCCTCTACGATGACTGGGATGTTTGGACTTTAGCTAGCGTTCTCTAGGGTTGCCTGGCTAAGCTAGCGCTCCATTGTCTATTTCCTCCAGAGCACTATGGTTGCAGTTTGGTTATAACTTCAAAGTAAATGGATGCTTTTTTGGGGTGGGGACATAGCTTTGTGGTCTAAAGAGCTAGTCTTTCTTAGAACATGGGATATTCGTTCCCTGTTACTGTTGTAAGAAATCACCACCAGTTCAGCAGCTTAAAACAGCATGAACTCGTTAACTGTTTTTGGAAGTCGGGAGTCTGAAATGAGACTTACAAGGCTCAACTTAAGGTGTTGTCAGCGCCGTGTTCCTTCTGAAGGCTCCAGCAAAGAACCCATTGCCTTGTCTTTTTCAGCATTTAGAGACTGCCAGCATTCCTTTGGTTCATGGTCCTTCCTCCATCTTCAAAAAGCATCCCCCCAACCTCTGCTTCCACTGTCACATCTCCTTTTTCTGACTGTGACCCTCTTGCCTTCTTCTTACAAAGACCCTTGTGAGTACATTTGACCCACCCAGATGATCCTGGATAATCTTCCTATTTTAAGATCCACAACTGAATCCCATGGGCAAAGTTCCTTTTGCCATGTAAAATAACATATTCATAGGTTCCAGGGATTAGGACATGGACGTCTTGGGGGGAGGGGAGCACGCTTTTCAATCTACTACACATGATTAAATGTGTCAAAGGAATGTTGCACTCAGTATTGCTTTTTCTTAAAAAAAAATGGGCTAATTTATTAAAACAGTAATACATATGAAAACAGTCATTGCAGCTTTTAAAAATACATACTACAAGACTTACAGTAGTGTAACCACTCCATTTCCATGCAGCTCGGGTTACTTATTACCAATCTTTGTTTTTCTTGCATCATTTTGCAGGAACTTCTCACCCCATCCCCAATCACTTTCTTTACTGGGCATTATTTGCTGCTTAAATCTTTGACACTTTAACAGAGTTCAACTTGTCTTTTACCACAGGTGTTCATTCACTTTACTCTGTATTCTAGATTAGTGAGTTTTGTTCTTGGCTACACACAAAAATCACCTAGGGACCTCTGAAAAATTCCAGCGTCCAGGCCACATCCATGACCAATCAAATAAGAATCTCTGGGGAGGAAACCCAGGCATCATTATATTTTTAAAGCTTTTCAGATTCTGTCAATGTGCATCCAAGTTTGAGAACTACTGCTCAAGAGGTCCTGTTTGCTCTTTCTCAAGCGTCAGCCCTCCTCTTATTTCCTACCTCCCGATGCCTGAAAGAAAGAAGAAAGCTGCATCACACCCTGCTTTGCAGGATGCATCACACCCTGTAAAGATCCTTTTCCAGCCAGGTAATATCCAAAAAAGCAGCATCACAAATTCGGAGTCAGGAGTTAACCTAGCAACACCCTCATCTCCCCCAAGGCTGTAAGAAGTTAAGAGATGCCAACAAGATTTTCCTATTCAGGGGCTTCCCTGGTGGTGCAGTGGTTAAGAATCCATCTGCCAATGCAGGGGACACGGGTTCGATCCCTGATCTGGGAAGATCCAACATGCCGTGGAGCAACTAAGCCTGTGAGCCACAACTACTGAGCCTGCGCTCTAGAGCACGCGAGCCGTAACTACTGAAGCCCACGTGCCTAGAGCCCGTGCTCTGCAGCAAGAGAAGCCACCGCAGTGAGAAGCCCGCTCTCCGCAAGGAAGAGTAGCCCCCGCTCGCCTCAACTAGAGAAAGCCCGTGCACAGCAACGAAGACCCAACACAGCCATAAATAAATAAATAAATAAATAAATCTATTTTTTAAAAAAAGAAGATTTCCCTGTTCAGTTTCCCAACATTGACAGAATCAATGGAGACTCCCTACAGGAGGGTTCAGCTTTGTTGCCTGGGAATGTTCAGTCCTTCTCCTCTTCTACTCTAGTGATAGCCAAGGACAGTTCTGCAGATGAAGAGCATGTAATTTGAGAACACCCTGGGACCAGCTTAATGAGGAATGGCACTGTGTCCACTCCTGGAAAGGACTTTTCTCCAAATTCAGTCAAAAGGCAGAGGCCAATTAAATTCATCCTTTATAGTTGTCTCTCTGCAGAGGGATTTTTTGTTTTTACATGTTCATTGCTTATTTTTCCTGGAATCAGGGGCCTCATGAGGTTATAGGTAAAGCATTTTATGACAAATTTGGAATGAACATTTCTGTTCCTAATTACAATAATATTTGCTAATTTTAGTCTTACTCTGACAGGCACCCTATTCATCTTTTTATGTATGCTGCCATATTCAGCGTGCCTTACCCTCTCCTGATTAAATTTTCTGTAATAGCACTATTGACATTGAATATACTACATACTATATTTATTTCATTTAATACCCTTAGACTTCAAAAAAAATGAGAGTAGGAATCTTAAAGTTTTTAATTTTTTGGTTACTACTTTATCCCCAGTATCTAAAATACAGCCTGCACATAATAGGTGCTCAGTAAATATTTGTTGAATAAATGATTAACCATTTCATCCTCATAACAACCCTGTGAGAGGAGTACATTATTAGGCCCATTTTATGCATGATGAAACAGACACTGGAAGTGTATAACTGGGAAGCACCCAATCAGTGGCAAAGATGTCTTCAAACCTAGGTAGTCTGACTCTCAATCCCATTCATTTGACCATTACTTTCTAATGATTCTCTCTCATCAGCTACGCTATTAAAAAGCAATTCCCTAAAAGCAGCACTATGAGGGGAGAAGCTCTTCCTCACAGGTAGCTGTGAGTCAGAACACTGCCTCTGACAGTTCCTAAGTGGGTGTTTTGGGGCAGATAACATCCCACTCAGCTTTTAGTTAATATATGAAACAACATAAGTTACCTCCAGTGATGCAGGTGGATGGGGATACATGTCAGTGCTTTCAGGGTCACCCCATCCTTTGCCCATGGCAGGTCCTTGGGCAAAAGAAAGGATACATGAAATTTGGGAATGGGACAGGTGTTCTGGGAGACACAAGTTTATTCATCTCCATGTTTAGGAACATTTTCATGCAGAGGTGAAAGAAGTAACCTTTTGGTCCCCAAATAAGCTATTTCCGTTTATCTACTTTTGCTGTGTATGATTGTATTTAGACATCTGTGTAATTTGAGAGGTGACTTATGGATTTGCTGAAAGTATCTATAAAAAGAAAACTAATAATTTGTTTACTAGTGAAAGATATTTTAAAGTACGTTTTTAGAAATATCTGTTGTTGTATGGATTTTGAATCCCCTAACTTGCTTTTTTGAATGAGGATCTAAAAATTATTGATTCTTTGCTGTGAGAAGCAATGTTTAGTTCCAGAGGTGAAGTGTGACACTGAACATACTATTTTTTAAAATTGATATATAATTTACATACCATAAAATTCACTCTTTTGAAGCATATAATTCATTAGTTTTTAGAATAGTCATATAGTTGTGCAACCATCACCACTGTCTAATTTCAGAATATTTTCATGACTCCGAAAGGAAACCCTGATCGCATTAGCAATCAGTCACTCTCCATTCTCTATGCCATGCCCCCACCATTGGAAACTGCTAATCTACTTTCTGTATCGATAGATTTGTGTGTTCCGGAGATTTGGCAAAAAGGGAATTATACAATATGTAGTCTTTTGTGCCTGGCTTCTTTCACTCAGCATAGCATTTTTAAGGTTCATCCATGTTGTGGCATATATTAAGACTTCATTCTTTTTTATTTCTGTATAGTATTTCATTGTATGGCTATATTAAATTTTATTTATCCATTCATCAGTTAATGGACATTTGCTTTTTTCCACTTTTTGCCTGCTATGAACAATCTATGAACATTTCCATACAAGTTTTTGTGTGGAAATACATTTTCTATTTTCCTGAGTACATACCTAGGACTGGAATTCATGGGTCACATAGTAACTCTATGTTTAACAGTATTTTCATTTTGGTATAATGGGCATTCTAAAAATTAAATCCAGTAAGTCATTTGAGTGGCAGGGTGAGGGATGTTTTAAAGCCAGACACTTTATATTTATTATCCAATTCCATTTTCACAGTTGTTATGAGATAGACATTCATATTTCTATTTTACAGATGAGGAAACTTAATCTTAGAGAGATAAATGATTTGTCCATTGCCACACAGCTGTAAATGGGAGAGCAGCAATTTAATCCGAGTCTGTGGGACACCAAATATTCCTATTATTATGTTGCCTGCATAACCTTTTTTTGGTTTTACTTTTGCTTTTTTTGCTGCCTCATTTTTATTTGCCTCCGTTAGATGAATTTTGAGTTTTTGGAATTTGGAACTTTTAAGGAATGTTTCTTTTACTAAAAAGAAATGTGAAGTCATGGTCTAGGCAGTCCATCATTTCCATGCTTTATGTAATTGGGCATCTATGCCAGATAGCAAACATTTCTCAAAAATCAAAAAAAAAAAAAGACAAATAATTATGTCAATTGCCAATTAATAATATATGCAAATATATAATAAATAATGTATGCCAGTTGGTTTTTAAAACATAAACCTTGTTACTAAATGTACCAGAATGCAGTTTGTACTTTAGAAAGCTGCTTTCTCTGCAACTAGGTGTTTTACTGTGATATTCACTCAAATTTTCCAGAATGAATATTGACGTTTATTAAAGTTCTTTTCCCACAAATGAAAATAGATGGTATACTGAAACAGTAAAAGCTATTTTTAATGGCTCAGAAATAGCCATAAGGTCTACTTACATTGATAAAGATTACTGATTTCCACAGGGCATAAAACATTATTTTCTCTGATAATGACCTCAGTATTAAAACTTGTATTTATGCAGTGGAACCCCTCAAATAAAATACTACTTTAATGATTTTTTTGAAAGGAAAGTGATAATGTTAAAACTGATGCCTAATGACTAGGAAAAACCTTGACTTGGATCAGCCAAAGTAACAATTAATTAACAATACACATTAAATTTAATTTCATCACTCAGTAACATTCATTGGAATAGTCCTACAAATAACAAAAATGTGCACTTACATCAATCCATAAATAATGATATTAGCAAAAACTTTTTAAACAACATAAAAGAATAAAGATAATGATTATGGTACCTTACAGAGTTATATTTGAAAAATGGATTGGTACTTTCAGCAATTGTTTGCTTTATGTAGTCCAGGAAAAAGTTTACACGTCAACAAGATTGGTGGACAATACTAAAATCGCGTTGAGAAAATGTGTGATTTTGTGTTTTCTCTCTTAGAAATGCCAGTTAGAAGTAGATAGACTGAGAGTTGGGAACAATGAGAGAGATGAAGTAAAAAATAAGTCATTGCTGATTCGTAACCTAGATAACCTATCCAACAATGACTACTTGGATATGTTAAAACTGTTCCATTACAGAAACAATTTATTTAAATTTATTTTGTTATAAGAAACCATTCTGAGTTCCATGTCACTAATTAATTCATTCATTCATGTAACAAATTTTTATTGATAGGTGCCTACTTTGTAACAAGAACTATGCTAATGTTGATTAATGCAGGCATAATCCTTGCCCTCTGGGACCTTGGTGTCTGTTAGAGAAATTTACTCAAATTGCAAAATTAATGGAGGGCAGAAGTCTTCGTCCTTCTCTATGACTCCGGAAAGAGTAGTCCCTTATATCTCCAGTTTTGAAATCTCTTTGCAAAAATTTAGTTGTCCCTCTACACAAGATTTTTTTTTTCAAAGAACTTTATTTCTTCTTCTGTGTGATAATTAATGAAAGCATGAATCACCTAGTAAAGTATTCTGTAATAATAGTGGAACATTAAAATATGAAAGTATTAGAATACACCTTTCCAAAGGAAAGTCTTGTGGAACCCTTGCTTACTAGGTATCTTCTTTTGTAATGACATAGAAAGAACTCCAACAATAACAACCAAGTCAAGAAGAACCAAAGCAGTAAACTGAAGGACAAGTTCAGGAGCAGGTGATGAGTAGAATGCAGAGCTTAGAAAGGCAAAGAGAGAAGTTGAAGGAACAGGGTCTTCTGTAATTTATAGTTTTAATCACAGGCATTTCTACCCACTTTCACTTTCTAAGCCTTCATCCCATGGATGCATCCAACCATCTACATGATTCTTCTCTTAGAATCAAAAGACTTCTAGAGCATGCAGGAATCATAGAGGTCTCCCCAATGTCTGTCTATCAAGGAGAGTTTACTGACCAAAATAGGAACTTAAGACAAAGAACATAGTTTTTTCTTATAAACCTTAATATTTCATATTTCTCTTTTGCATTTAAACTCTATGTATATAATGGATTAAGTGTCTATTTTTTATTTGATTAAAATTTTCACATTTGTAAATTATTATCTGAAAGAGCACCAGGGGATGTCTGGTTTCTTTCCTTCAGTAATTTCGTCTGCTTCCGTTTGACAGAGGCATATTTATCTCAGGTTTCTGCTTCTTGCCCTCTGCAATGAATGACATTTCTTTCAGACATTTCCATTTCCAGATGTGATATTAGGTAGCTTCAATAACATAGAGAAAAATAAAGAAAGGAAAACCTTACGTAAGAGCGTTCTTTTAAACAAATACCTTTCTTAGTGATAATTTTGGAAAAACAGCTCCCACGGTTTTTTTCATATGTACACACACACACACACACACACTTTTAATTTATAGGATGGTTTAAATTACAAGTGCAAATAGCCTCTAGTGAGTCTTTTTGACATAACACATCATGGGCTAAGAGGTGGCTGGTGGATCTCTGCTTTCAGTGTTATGTAAAAGGAAGAGATATAAATGTTTTCGTCATTCAGTAGGTATCATTTTTTTTAAGAATATACTTGTCCCTGAGTCTTGGAAGTATTTTTTCATCAGCCTTAGTCACGCTCAACAAGTCAGGGGCAAATATATGAAATAATCCCCAACTTCTGTTTGTATTGCTCATAAGACATAAATTTCTATTTTGGGATAATGTATTTTGCATGTCAAGTGTTTCCTTCCTTCTTCTTCCAGCTCTTTCTTCAGTGAAAATAATTTCACTCCACAGGGCAGTGACTAAGGACACTACACATGGCACGAAATGGCTGTGTGTGGCGTAGAATGCTGAATTTTCGTTAAGTTATTGAAATATGAGTCACCATAGCTTCTCTTGAAGCAAAGTGTGCAACACGCGTGTAGGAAGAGTTTGAGGAAAAATAAGTCTCTGATTAAATAAATTTGGAAAAATCTGTGTATTTTCTTAGAGAATAGGGTGCTAAGATTTAGCAAATAAAAATACAGAACAGCTGGGTAAGTTTAAATTTCAGATGAACAACAAATGCTTTTTAGTAAAAGTATAGCCCATGCAATATTTGGGACACGCTTATACTAAAAAGTTATTTTTTGTCTGAAATTCAGATTTAACTGGGCATCTTGTAGTTTTGTCTGGCAACTCTATGAAAAAGTCACAAGCTAGCATTTTAATTGTTTTTTGTTTTAAACCCAATTTACTATAGAGGAATTGGTAAGATTTCTGAGCAAACGTAATAAAGAAAGAAACACTGCCAGAGAAATACGGAGAACAATGGACACTTCTGTTTGGCGTGACCCCACAATAAATATGAGATAAAGTTGAGGGAAAGAAGAGTAGATAGTGGATATCTGTTGTTTTTAACTGAGCAAGATCGGTATCTCTTTTATGTCATAATATCCACAGTATTTCTTTGGGGAACCATCCCTCTCTCCCTCTCAGCCCTTCTGAAGGGAGTGTGGCTGATCTAATCCTAGTCTCATAAATTGGGCAAGTGATTTAAGCCTGACCAGCCGGTGTATTTCTTCCTCTTGGCAACAGTGATGGATTAAGAAAAAGACTACCAGCCTCGGACTTTGGTTGGCATTAGTTTAAAAGAGGCGCCTCTTCCCCTGGGGTTACTATAGGATGGGATCTGAGGCCAGAGGTGCTGGCAGCCATTCCTTTTTTTCTCTTTTGGAGAGTCTTCCTGCCAAAAAGCCAGCAGAGGAGAAGCTGAGCCAAAGGAAGGAGCAGGAGAGAATCCAGTGACATCACTGAAACACTTGGAACTCAAGTGGCGGAGGCCAACATTGAAGTTAATAAATTAACCCCTTCCTCCCTTTCTTCCTTTTTTTCTCTCTCCCTCCCTCCCTTCCTTCCTTCCCCCCCCTTTTTTTTTTTTGGCCTAAGCCACTTAAATTAGGTTATCACTTGCAACCTAAAGACTCCTAATTTCCACATAAAAATAGTTTAGATTTGGGTTATTGAAGGTATTTCATTTCAGGTGAAGATTTTAGGATTTTCCTCTGTCCTCAGTCATTGAATATTTCTGAACAAGGGAGAAATGGGATTAGAGACTTGACCTAGGAAGGCTAACATGAGGAAGGGTTAATGAGAAGAGGGTATAAGAAGGGAGAGTATCAACGAGGATACTATCAAAAATTCTTTGGTGAGCAGAGATGGGACATTAGTCTGGGATATTGGACACAGCGTGGATACAAGAGAAACTACAAAAAAGTGAATGAAGATGAGATAGCTGATTAAATGATGGCAAGCAGGAGGGACATTTTATTATTTAATATACAGTGTTTTCTAAACTTGTAGGGTGTACAGCTTATCATCAGGGTAGGTCTTGAATTGGATCCCCTAGAGATAAAAAGAACAGTTTTCAAAACTACAGTCTAGAGGACTTAAAGGGGCAGAATAGGCCACTTGTTGAAATTTACCGGAGCTTTGTCGTTCTATTATTTGATTATTATAAGATTATGATAGCTATTGCCAGAAGCTGAGAGACTTCCTCTTTGGACTTAGGTCCTATTTATGTTGCTGAATAAACATCCATTTTTAAAAGCACAGCCATTAATAATTTGTCCATTTGTACATTTATTTTCCCAAACCACCATGTTTTCCCAGGCTATGGGTTAACATGTATGACAGTCACTGTTAAGCTTTTAATGGCCATTTATTTATTTCTGCAGTATGTTCATTTGAATGTTTTCATTGAACATCCAGACATTTATTAGTCACTTGTTTACCATTACACAAATTTATGGAACTGTTAAATGCACCATCTTGGTGAGCTGTCAGAGAAGAGTTATAGTGCAGAGAAGCATATTGTTTGGAATTTGTTAGAAGCTCATCCCAATACTATTAATTCTGTTTATTAGAGAACTGAGACAATTTAAGTAATCTCACACAGACATAAATATCTGACTTGAAAAAACGTACTTTCCTTTAAATTGAGAGGCTATCACTTGGAGAAAAATACAGGCGAGGAGGGAGAAGGTTGCTTATTATAGGAACCCATTTAGAAAATGAACGAATAGCTACATAACTGAGAGTTTAATAACATATAAGACCCTAGGTATAATATTCAGTCTTGGGTACATGTTTCAGAATGATCAGTGAAAGGTCTTTCTGATAATTCAGTAATAATTCTTTCTCGGTTGGGTTCTTGGAGGCCCTTTAAACAGAAAATTCTTTCTTAGCATTGCAATAAGTTTTTGAACTAAGTTTCCCTGATATCCCTGCTAAATAAAATATGGTCTTTTGGAAGCAAGCAAAAGAAATAGAACTATAAACTTTTTAAGTGAGTCAGATTTGTATTTTGATCCCGTCTCTGACTCTTCCTTGCTGTGCAACCTTAGATAAGTGCTTTGAACTCTTTGAGGCTCAAAAGCCTCATCTACATGATAGGGACAGGAATAGTCACTACATAAGGTAATCAGCAAAACTGATATAATGCATGTAAGTTGTTTGGAAGAAAGCCTGCCACAGTAAGGACTTGCAGAATATTAGGTGTTAGTATCATTATTACTGTCATGATTTCTCTTTAACATCTTATCAGAGTGATGCCTTTGGGTTAGTGATTTGTGAGCTGCTTCGACTGATTTAATGCCTGATACCTACGTAGCATCAAAAGAACTTTCTCTAGCCCAGGGTTAAGGCATGATGACAATTTAGCTGAATTTCTGCTTTGGCTCAAGAGTTAAGTTAAACCTCCTGTTCTTAATTTAAATCCTAAAGTGGGCTTTCTCTGCTGAGATTCTGGTGACTGTGTTTTAAGGCAGCATATACGGAAAGCCATGGTATTTAAATGGGGGTATCCCTGCCTGCCCACTCAGGGCCTCTAGGTTGATTCTGGAATGTTAGTAAACTTGCCGTCTTGGTTGAACTCCAGGCACCGCTGAGCAAGGACTCAGAATCACTGCTTCCTGCATGTTCTTCCCTCTCTTTTCCCTTCCACTTACTCAAGACAAACCCCCTGCTCTCTTTGCTAAAGAGAGAGCTATTGGGTCCTACTTGAAGAATGAGCTAACACCTTTCGATTAGGACAGAGCATCAGAGTATTCTAGGATGATGAGGAGGAATGGAAATAAAAGAGTGATAAAAACTAAGTGAATGGGATCATCCATTGAGGTTAACAGCTGCTAAAGTGGGACAAATGGCCTTTAATCAACATCTCAACACAATCAACTAAAACCTAGCATGGACTTCAAGATTCTTATACCAACAAGACACCATGTGTTGCATGAAGAATGCATCAGCCCTCAACTTTAATTGTGCATCAGAACTACCTGTGATCCTGTGATTCTTTTTTTTTTTTTTTTCCTGTGATTCTTTTGAAAAATATAACTGCCACCTCTAAAATCAATAGGTCTGGTAGGTTTGGGATGGGGCCTTAGAATTTGTTTGTGTTTTATTTTTAAATCTCCGCAGATCATTCTGGTGCAGAGCTAGGACTGAGAACTTAGTGAATGATGCAGAAGCTTGGGGGAGATGCTAACAGAGGGAGGCTAATTACCCTACAAGTTAGCCTACACTGTTATAAAACAAAACTTAGAGGTGAGTAAGCTGATATACATCAGTATGGATCGTCTTCCAAGAACTCATAAGAAAATCGGAGTCTCTTTTGAAGGGTTTCACTAAAACATTTACTCCTGTCCTGCAAATAGTGTGACCATTTTAAAACCATTTAAGGGCTTCCCTGGTGGCGCGGTGGTTGCGCGTCCGCCTGCCGATACAGGGGAACCGGGTTCGCGCCCCGGTCTGGGAGGATCCCACATGCCGCGGAGCGGC
>NC_041228.1:17337192-17342912 GCF_002837175.3 Physeter macrocephalus | reverse complement strand
CGCGTCCGGAGCCTGTGCTCCGCAACGGGAGAGGCCACGGCAGGGGGAGGCCCGCATACCACACACACACAAAAAAAAAAACAAAAAAAAAAACATTTAAAATTACAGAGCCAAAATGACCTCCTGGCCCCTCATTACCTGGCTATTCTCCTCATCAAGTCTGGTAGCGAAAGGTATGGCTGGGAAAAGAGAGACATTTCTATAGTAAAAGGATTTTTTGGTGACTCAAAGTATCTGTGTTCATCATAAGCAATCTCAGAATCGACTGTAGGCTGCTTTTAGTAGGAATGTAATAATTGAACGAGAGTTCAAATACCATTTCTGAGTTTTCTTACCTGTAAGGATTAATAATATTTCCTTTTTAGGTATGCTTCAGGGATAAGAGATAAAGTCTGTTGAACATCTATTAATACAGAACTCTAATACCATCTAGGAGTCCTGAATATAGTTTGTTTTGTTTCCAATAGGCAATAACTGCTCCTATTATCATTAATACTAGGTAAATGTACCAAGCATAGAGAGCCAGGAACTAGGAAAAGGTACTAGGTGTTGGCATTGGTACTAGTTAAAAGTCTGGAAGGTAAGGTTCTAGGAAGCCACCTAAACCTGCCCCATGAAATCCTCTTCCATGGTAGAATTTTTTGGTTTTTTTTGGCTGCATGGGGTCTTAGTTGCGGTACATGGGATCTTCGTAGCGGCATGCGGGGTCTTTCATTGTGGTGCGTGGGCTTCTCTCTAGTTGTGGAGTGCGGGTTTTTTTTCTCCTCTCTAGTTGTGGCGCGTGGGCTCCAGGGCGCGTGGGCTCTGTAGTTTGTGGCACTCGGGCTTAGTTGCCCCGGGGCATGTGGGCTCTTGGTTACCGGACCAGGGATCGAACCCGCGTCCCCTGCTTTGGAAGACGGATTCTTTACCACTGGACCACCAGGGAAGTCCGGGTAGAATCTTTCTTAAGGAGGGCAAAGCAACATTCATTTTGACAACTATTAGCCTCAGTGAGTTTTTTTTTAACTTGGTCAGAAACTCTACACATATTGGAGATGTCACTTTTTAATGCGCTGACATTTATATCTCAGTTTTTCATTGCACATAATAAAATATCAACAGGGAAACAAAACAGTCATGTTTATGAAGACTCAGAAGCATTTTCCAATAGAATTGTCAAAGAAAACTGACCTTCTAGTCATGAGCTCAAAGCAAAATGAATCTGATACTCATGTGTATGTTTATTCTATATTTAACTTTGTGCTGCCCTATTTGGGGACAAATATTTACTCATAACCACATTAAATTGACCTTTTTAATTTTGTGTTTTATACAAAAACGGTGCTACCTACCATGGATTTTGGTGACCAACTGTCCCAGTTGCTCAGGACTAAGGAGGTTCTTGGGATGCTAGATTTATCAGACTTAAAATTAAGGACAATCTTGGACAAATCATGACACCCTACTTAGTTGGTCACCCTATTTGTCACCCAGCTTTTATTTTAAGTTCATGCACACAGCTTCTCCCATAGAATGTAATAGAACAGATAGACCCATAATTAAGAACTAATAACAATGTCTGGAGCTGCTGTCCATGCTCTATCCTCACCCCCATCGGGTGCCGAAACTAAGATAGAAAGACAAAGAATGCAACCAAATGAAAACAAACAAAGTAGGAAGCCTATATGTTATCACAATCATTTGTTCTTGAATATTCATAAAAATTGTTATACAATGCCTACATATTCAAAAACACTACTGTGTGTGGAAGTACCTTGAAAACTATCAAGCCCATATAAACATTCTGTATTATCATGAATATCACTGAATAATAAACGAACTTGTATACTGTGAACATTATCGTTTTATATTATTTAGGAAGTATCTATAGAGAACTATAGGTTCACCGATTGTCCTGGTTCTAAATAGCACTACAGGTTATTTAACATTCAAAGTATATGTTGATGCCAAAATCATCTGTTTCCAACGTGACAGGGATCAGTTGTTTAAGGAAAGTTATACAACTGACTTTGCTATCAGTATCTACAAAGAAAAGAGAAAATTTTGCAGACAAAAAATCAGGGTTATTGAAGTGAGTTTCCTTTTAATAGTTGAAGTGAAAGTGAAAAAGACGTAACAAACCCCAGATGTTCCCAGAGCAGCAATAGGCGGGTTAATTTTATTATGGATTTCATAGCACTGGGAAGTGTCAATTGATTAAGAGAGCTTGCAGTTCTGAGTGTTTTAGCCAGCCACCCATCTGCTTCACAGAAGTTTGTTAACACAGCTGGAAAAGATGGAGTTGCCAAAGCTTTCTTAAGCCTTTCAAGTCTCATCTTTTTTTTTTTTTTTTTTCCAGTAAAAGAGCTAAACAATTAGAATGCCTTCTCTAAGGAACTAAGTAAAGGAGAAAAAAAAGTATTATTTTTCTGTATTCCTTTGCCATGGCTGAATATTATCCATATCTGTGGCACTATTAAAGTATAGATAGAATTGTAGTTTCTAGCAGTCCTAAATATACCTGTAAGTTGCATATTTTTTTAATGAATTATCTTATGGTGTTCAAGAATACATCATCACCATTTAGCCAGAGGTCATAATCCCCACTCAAAAGCTTTCTCTGTGATTGAATCTTCCCAGGCCCAGTCTCGGTTTCCAAATCAAATCTCTTGCACATTGATTCGTCCTACGCCACTCATAGTCCTAAAATGGTGATGATCAAGAAAACACACTCGGCCACGCCAGGTTCAAGGCTATATTCATTATCCTTTAAAATTCCAATTAAAAACTGCCACGCTCCCTAAACATTACTAAGAATGATGAAAAAAAGCCGGGGGTGCTGACTGCTTGCCAAAAAGTTCCCAGGTTGTTTTTAAAACAGTTTGCTTGAACCAGGGAATCGGGCAGACAAGGGTTATCATTCATTGACTGTCATTTAAAGCCAAGAATAGTGCAAGTTCTATGTTTGTATCTTCTTATTTAATTGTGTGTTCACGATTACATTTTAGCACAGCTGTTGCTTTATAAATGAAGAAACTGGAATTCAGAAAGTTCAGTAAATTGGCAAAAGTCACAGAGGTAATGAGTGCCAGTCAGGTCTAGAGCATTGCAAAATCTATTTCCCAATATATCAACTTCTTGGCTGAAATTCAGGAGTTCCCACTTAGAAGGTTCTAAGGCCTTTTACATGGGATAAAGGGTATCAAACACAACTTCTCTCTTTTCAACTTTCAATAATTGTGGAATTGAAGTAAGCTTAAAGTTTGTCTTTCAGTTTCTTCATAAGAAGAATTAGACTTACTAATAACTGTGTCTTTGATACTCAAATTTTTATTTTCATTTATTTAAAAAGAATTTATTATAGGCCTATTATGTGCCAGGCACTAAGTCCAACACTGGAATATCAGAGCTTAGTGCAACTGATGTGACCTGTGCCCTCAGCAAACAAATTTTAGTAAAACACTTCTCAAACTTTAGTGTCAATAAAAAATATGAGAGACTAACCTCGCATAATCATGATTCTGAAAGTCTGCATGATGTCCAGAAGTCTGCATTTTAATAAGTCTTCCAGGTGATCTTTACGCAGAGAGGGGTCCTCAGAGCAATCCTGGGAGAGATAAACTTTAAATAAAACCCAGATTACGATGTGTAATTACAAATTGTGTTAAGTACATTGGAGGAACAGAACAAGATAATATGAAAGAGAAGAAAATAGACATTGAAGTTAGACCAGGGATCAGAACAGGGAACTGATTGTCATCAGAGAGGGTTGGAATTAGCCAGGTGCGGTCAAAATCAGTGAAAGAAAGTAAACAGAACAGCCAAGGGTGATAAGATTATTGCAGATACTCTACAAAAAGCTGGGTTGCTCCTCTGAAGATATAACTGCTCTCTCCTATATACGAAAAGAAATTAAGCTTTGCACAGTGAGGAAGCTGCCATTTCCTCCAGTATCAGAATAACAAAGGATTAAGTTGTCCAACATACATCATAGACTATGTATGTGCTTGCTTACATCCTTGAATGAGGCCACAGCTCTAGAATCTGACTTCAGGTTTTCCGGAAAATTTTGAATGATATCAAAAGGCAAGATCACTTACTGTAACCCACCAAACTCAATCCATTCTGATTCTTTTGATATGTTGGGGAACTTTCCTGATAACTACTTCCTGAGAGAGGAGTCTGGCTGATCTCAAGTTTCTATTATAAAGCATCTAAGAGGCCATAAGCCAAATGCTTAAGCACCCAGGTGTGGGGTGAGCTCTTAGACTCTCAAACAAGTAAGATTGTGTGGACCTCATGAATATGATCATTTTGTGCAGCCTGGCGTGGCAGGGGGAGTTCTACGCTCTGTGGAAGATCCATCTCTACTATATAATCAGTTCCTCTGAGGCTCCAGCCGGGCTGTGTGACAACACAGTGGAGATGTTGTCAGGGGCCTCAGTTGGCTCACTATGCATGTGGGCTCTACTCACCCCTAATATAGAGTTCATTGTATCATGATAGTACTGTCTAGCTGAAAGCATCATTTGTACAGCAGAGAAATGATGGGCCTTCATAGATAAGCCTCCTCAGTAGGCTCAGGGCAGATTTTGAATTTAGACATGGGGGAGAAACAGGTAACCAGATTATAGGTCATTCAGTTCTTCCCCATGCCAAGAAAAAAAAATACAAGAAAAAGCAAATACTTTCTTTTCTTTTCTTCATTCATTCCTTCCTTCTTTTTAGGCTTCACTTTAGGAAACTTTCCTTAAGACTAGACATCTACTATGTGCTAGGTGTTCTGCTGGCCATGGGAAAATGGAAATGTAAACTCCCAGCCCAAGTTACCCTCACAATCTAGTAGGTGAAACAGATGCTTAAACAATTAATTGCTTTAAAATCATTTAAATGTAATAATAGAATTGTTATAGCTCAAATTTAAGAACTATTTACTATGGGTCAAGCATTATTTACAATGTTTTACAAGAATTGACTTATTTAATGCTCATGTAGTCCTAAAAGTTTGTCACTATGGATACCTCTATTTTGCGGAATAGGAAACAGAAGTATAACAGGGAAAGAAAATTGAGTACATATTGAAACCCAGACAGTTTGATCCTAGAGCCAGTATTTGATCCATTTTGGTGTCCTACTGATCAAATATAAACAAAATATAGAGGGAACACTGAGGAGGAAGTTATTCATGCTGTGGGGGTCAGTGAAGGCTTCAAAGAGTAGGTTCAGATCATCTGAACATTGAGGTTGTGGTGGGGAAATACAGGGTGGTGTCAAAAAGATTAATAAGTTACCCTTCTTGAGTTTAAAAAAACTTATAATAGAGTGAGGGAGACAAACTTCAAAATAAGAAAACTTTTTTTTCCTTTGTTTGTTTGTTTGTTTATACTGCAGGTTCTTAGTAGACATCAATTTTATACACATCAGTGTACACATGTCAATCCCAATCGCCCAATTCAGCACACCACCATCCCCACCCCACCGCGGTTTTCCCCCGCTGGTGTCCATACGTTTGTTCTGTACATCTGTGTCTCAACTTCTGCCCTGCAAACCAGTTCATCTGTACCATTTTTCTAGGTTCCACATACATGCGTTAATACACGATATTTGTTTTTCTCTTCCTGACTTACTTCACTCTGTATGACAGTTTTAGATCCATCAACATCTCAACAAATGACTCAATTTCATTCCTTTTTATGGCTGAGTAATATTCCATTGTATATATGTACCACATCTTCTTC
>NC_041228.1:17335133-17336800 GCF_002837175.3 Physeter macrocephalus | reverse complement strand
CTTTCTCCCATTCTGAGGGTTGTCTTTTCATCTTGTTTTTGGTTTCCTTTGCTGTGCAAAAGCTTTGAAGTTTCATTAGGTCCCGTTTGTTTATTTTTGTTTTTATTTCCATTACTCTAGGAGGTGGATCAAAAAAGATCTTGCTGTGATTTATGTCAAAGAGTGTTCTTCCAATGTTTTCCTCTAAGAGTTTTATAGTGTCTGGTCTTACATTTAGGTCTCGAATCCATTTTGAGGTTATTTTTGTGTATGGTGTCAAGGCATGTTCTAATTTCATTCTTTTACATGTAGCTGTCCAGTTTTCCTATCACAACTTATTGAAGAGACTGTCTTTTCTCCATTGTATATCCTTGCCTCCTTTGTCATAGATTAGTTGACCATAGGTGCATGGGTTTATCTCTGCGTTTTCTATCTTGTTCCACTGATCTATATTTCTGTTTTTGTGCCAGTACCATATTGTCTTGATTACTGTAGCTTTGTAGTATTGTCTGAAGTCAGGGAGTCTGATTCCTCCAGCTCCATTTTTTTCCTTCAAGACTGCTATGGCTATTCGGGGTCTTTTGTGTCTCCATACAAAGTTTAAGATGATTTTTTCTAGTTCCATAAAAAATGCCATTGTTAATTCGATAGGGATTCCATTGAATCTGTAGATTGCTTGGGGTAGTATAATCATTTTCACAATATTGATTCTTCCAATCCAAGAACATGGTATATCTCTCCATCTGTTGGTATCATATTTAATTTCTTTCATCAGTGTCTTATAGTTTTCTGCATACAGGTCGTTTGTCTCCCTAGGTAGGTTTATTCCTAGGTATTTTATTCTTTGTGTTGAATGGTAAATGTTAGTGTTTCCTTAATTTCTCTTTCAGATTTTTCATCATTAGTGTATAGGAATGCAAGAGATTTCTGTGCATTAATTTTGTATCCTGCAACTTTACCGAATTCATTGATTAGCTCTAGTAGTTTGATTAGCTCTAGTAGTTTTCTGTTGGCATTTTTAGGATTCTCTATGTATAGTATCATGTCATCTGCAAACAGTGACAGTTTTAATTCTTCTTTTCCAATTTGTATTCCTTTTATTTCTTTTTCTTCTCTGATTGCCATGGCTAGGACTTCCAAAACTATGTTGAATAATAGTGGTGATAGTGGACATCCTTGCCTCATTCCTGATCTTAGAAGAAATGATTTCAGATTTTCACCATTGAGAATGATGTTTGCTGTGGGTTTGCCGTATATGGCCTTAATTATGTTGAGGTAGGTTCCCTCTATGCCCACTTTCTGGAGAGTTTTTTATCATAAATGGGTGTTGAATTTTGTGAAAAGCTTTTTCTGCATCTATTGAGATGATCATATTGTTTTTATTCTTCAATTTGTTAATATGGTGTATCACATTGATTGATTTGCGTATATTGAAGAATCCTTGCATCCCTGGGATAAATCCCACTTGATCATAGTGTATGACCCTTTTAATGTGTTGTTGGATTCTGTTTATTAGTATTTTGTTGAGGATTTTTGCATCTATATTCATGAGTGATATTTGTCTGTAATTTTCTTTTTTTGTAGTATCTTTGTCTGGTTTTGGTATCAGGGTGATGGTGGCCTCATAGAATGAGTTTGGAAGTGTTCCTTCCTCTGCAATTTTTTGGAAGAGTTTGAGAAGGATGGGT
>NC_041228.1:17279810-17334379 GCF_002837175.3 Physeter macrocephalus | reverse complement strand
GCTTGTCTGTAAAGCTTTTGATTTCTCCATTGAATCTGAATGAGATCCTTGCTGGGTAGAGTAATCTTGGTTGTAGGTTCTTTCCTTTCATCACTTTATGTATATCGTGCCACTCCCTTCTGGCTTGCAGAGTTTCTACTGAGAAATCAGCTGTTAACCTTATGGGAGCTCCCTTGTATGTTATTTGTCATTTTTCCCTTGCTGCTTTCAATACTTTTTCTTTGTCTTTAATTTTTGCCAGTTTGATTACTATGTGTCTTGGCGTGTTTCTCCTTGGGTTTATCCTATACGGGACTCGCCTTACTTCCTGGACTTGGGTGGCTATTTCATTTCCCGTGTTAGGGAAGTTTTTGACTATAATCTCTTCAAATATTTTCTCTGGTCCTTTCTCTCTCTCTTCTCCTCTGGGACCCCTGTAATGCGAATGTTGTTGCATTTAATGTTGTCCCAGAGGTCGCTTAGGCTGTCTTCATTTCTTTTCATTCTTTTTTCTTTATTCTGTTCCGCAGCAGTGAATCCCACCATTCTCTCTTCCAGGTCACTTATCCGTTCTTCTGCCTCAGTTATTCTGCTATTGATTCCTTCTAGTGTAGTTTTCCTTTCAGTTATTGTATTGTTCATCTCTGTTTGTTTGTTCTTTAATTCTTCTAGGTCTTTGTTAAACATTTCTTGCATCTTCTCGATCTGCCTCCATTCTTTTCCGAGGTCCTGGATCATCTTCACTATAATTATTCTGAATTCTTTTTCTGGAAGGGTGCCTATCTCCACTTCATTTAGTTGTTTTTCTAGTGTTTTATCCTGTTCCTTCATCTGGTACATAGCTCTCTGCCTTTTCATCTTGTCTATCTTTCTTTGAATGCGTTTTTTTTTTCCACAGGCTGCGGGATTGTAGTTCTTCTTGCTTCTGCTGTCTGCCCTCTGGGGGATGAGGCTATCTAAGAGGCTTGATGGGAGCAACTGGTGGTGGGGTGAGCTGTGAAAACTTCTATATTATGTGTGTTCTAGGCCTCAGAACGGAAGACACTGTAGAAAGACATTTCCTCCCCGGACCTCCTTTAATTATGAAGGAAAATCTTTAAGCCCCGCTCCTCCTCATCTGCTTTCCACCCTCCATGTCCCCACCCCTCACCCCTGCCCCAAGTTTTCCCCTTAGTTTTTATCAACCAGGGTTGTCCACATGGCAGTCACCAAACTGATCACTGATTTAATCAATTAGATTACCCATGATTGAATTAGAATGATCATGATTCAATTCAACTCCTAAGAAAGTGATACAAGTCACCTCTCTGAGTGCCAGGCAGAATAGCTATGTGATCAGTATTGGCTATCTGCCAACAGGGAAGAAGACAGGTTGTAAATCTGTTTGGTAACCAATGGTTCTGTCACACTGAAACTCTGATATGGGTAAAACAGTCTTGTAAAGAGGTGTATGACCTATTGTAGAAATAGGTACTGATGCTGAAAATCACTGGGAAACTCCTGTACGGTTTTGAGAGTTTTATTTATTATATAGTTCACAGGATAAAAGGATGAATGAAAGGGAATTGCTAAGTGAAGGGGGCAATAATTATAAAAATGAAAATAAAATATATACGCTAATATTTATGTAGTGCTGATCTTGTGCCACACTTAAAGCTTTACATAGGTCACATAGGACTTACCTGGTGGTCCAGTGGTTAAGTCTCCACTCTTCCAATGCACGGGGTGTGGGTTCGATCCCTTGTCAGGGAACTAAGATGCCACATGCTGCATGGTGCAGCCAAAAATCTAAAAAACAAACAAAAAAATACATGTATACACACATATACATTCTGTGTGTGTGTGTGTGTGTGTAGTATTTATAATATATGTGTTATTTTAGTTAATCCATGCCATTCCTATGAGCTGGGTAATATTATTATCCCACTCTACAGATCAGCAGACCTAAGCACAATGAGATTAAACTGGACCAAAGTCACACTGCATGCAAGAAGTAGCACCTATATTAGAACAGTTGGCATTTATGCTACATGATACCACTGAGAGTCATGCCACTGCCTATTTTTATTTTTTTAAATTAAAAAAATAATATCTAGTTTTAATTTTATTTTTCTTTTTTGGCCATGCTGTGTGGCATGCAGGATCTTAGGTCCCCAACCGGGGATGGAATCCATGCCCCCTGCAGTGGGAACGTGGAGTCCCAACCACTGGACCACCTGGGAATTCCCCCACTGCCTATTTTTAAACAATATATAAAGAGCCAAAGACTCCAATCATTTAATAAATAAAGCTAAATTCATTATATATTTAGTCAAATTCCATTTACATACTCTTACAAAGGTTGCTAAGCAGATTTGCTGAAAACAGAAAGCTATGTAAAGATTTTGTCTAAAATAAGGTTCAACACCAAGTCTAGGGGACTACATTTCAGAGCTTATTCGTTCCTTGATAGTTCTTTATAATTTTACCTAAGACCAAGATTCAACCCAGGAGAAAGGATTCTTTACTCCTATTTTGACTCTGAGAAGGGGTGGAGGGCAAATGGGCAGGAATAGCTTTAGAATGTGGGGAGATATTCTTAGTCTTAGAGACATATCTATAACCTGATGTTCTTATGGGGAAGTTAAATAAAAACAGATCTGTCCAGTTCTCTGCCCAATGTGTCACACTCAGTAGTCCTTTAGGGTTTATTTTGGACCCTAAGATATGTCATTAACTGATCCAGTCACCTGTCCCCTCATAGTCAGTATTTGTAACTTAAATAGGTATTAAGAGAATGGGAACATTACACGTGGACATTTTTTAGTTTATGAAAAACTGAATGCATATTTTTTTAAATAAATAATATAAAAAGACATATGAACAAATGGTAATCATTTAAAATTTCACATGGTGTGATTATGAATATTTATTTTTCAATGTTTTATATTTTATCTAATGTGCTAAGTTGATACTAACAAAAACAATTTCACATTTGTAGAAATAGCTATCAGTTGGAGAGAATTTATAGGTGGCTCTTTCCAGGTGCTGTGCTTTAAATGTCTTATCTCATGTGAAAGAATGGTGTTGACATGACACAGCTTCCCAGTGTTTTATCTTCTGTTCTCTTATCTTTATTTCTTTAAAGCCTCCTCTCCCCTGTTCTCCCATTCCTACCCAGACTTAAGCAACAGTGAAGGTACTTCTCTCTTTGCATATTAGAAATATATAATTGTAATTACACAAAGAAGCTGACTGTGTTGCTACATATATATTCCTATAATAATGCCTCTGAGGAACCAGAGTCTGAAAGCCACAGAAGAGAAACATTATTAGTTGAATTTGAGGCAGCAGGCTTAAGCTGGTCCTAGATCTCATATTCAGTGTCCCCTGTCATCTCTGATTACTTGGCCCTAGGATTTGAAATCTGGAAGTTTCCATCCTAGGCGAATGGTTAGAAGAGGAAAGACCACAGATGCCCTTGGAACTGTTTCATAAACATAGGCAGGGGCCTCCAAGTGAGGGCTAAATAGTAACAAGCTGCTAAGGAAGGCAATAGAAATACTCCAAGGATTGTAATTAGTGATAATCAGATATTTAGTGTTACCTGTGTATGTGTGTGTTGAGGGTGGGTGATAACCATTACCAAATTATATTATATTTGTACATGTATCTAAACCTTCAAAATGATCCTAGGATTTATAATTATTTCCCACCATAGTTAAAGCGAAGAAACTAAGGATAATGAAAGAGTATACACACACACACACACACACACACACACACACACACACACACACGCTTCTCTTTGTTCTTCTGATTATACAAGCTCTACTCAAAGCATGTAATAAAAATTTTGTAGTCCTTTTTTATTATTATTTATTATACCCCACAGCATTTTTTAAATCTATACAATTTATTCTATGCCATGTGCTGATTTAGTCACTGACTTGACTCTAATCACACAGTCTAGAAATGGCAGATCTAAGAACTAGAAATATACTTGTGATCATAAATCCTATATTTTTTTTCATATGCTACAACAGCTTTCAGTCTGATTCTCCCCATCCCACTCCTCAAAATGGTACAGACTTACTTAATTCCAGTATGTTGAACTGTGGGCCTGTTGACCAGGATGTTTCCATATGACTTATTGGGTTGGCCAAAAGGTTCGTTCATTTTTTTCCATAAGATGGCTCTAGGAGCACTTCGTTGTCTTAAACTTCATTCGAAACAACTTTGTGAGATTGTATGTGACAGATGTCATATCAGTGTGCATTTAAAAAAAGACATCAAAATTGGTGAATTTTTGTGTAGCCATTTTAATATCAAAGATGGAAGAAAAAGGCAATATTTTTGGCATATTATGCTTTATTATTTCAAGAAAGGTAAAAATGCAACCAAAATGCAAAAAAAGATTTGTGCAGTGTATGGAGAAGGTGCTGTGACTGATCGAACATGTCAAAAGTGGTTTGTGAAGTTTCGTGCTGGAAATTTCTCGCTGGACGATGCTCCACGGTCGGGTAGACCAGTTGAAGTTGATAGTGATCAAATCGAGAGATGAATTGAGAACAATCAACGTTATACCACGCGGGAGATAGCCAACATACTCAAAATATCCAAATCAAGTGTTGAAAATCATTTGCACCAGCTTGGTATGTTCATTGCTTTGATGTTTGGGTTCCATATAAGTTAAGCGAAAAAAACCTTCTTGACTGTATTTCTGCATGCAATTCTCTACTTAAACGTAATGAAAACATTCCGTTTTTAAAACCAATTGTGACGGGCAATACAAAGTGGATACTGTACAATAATGTGGAATGGAAAAGATCGTGGGGCAAGCAAAATGAACCACCACCAACCACAGCAAAGGCCGGTCTTCATCCGAAGAAGGTGATGTTGTGAAGGTGAGATTGGAAGGGAGTGCTCTATTATGAGCTCCTTTCGGAAAACCAAAGGATTAATTCCAACAAGTACTGCTCCCAATTAGGCCAAATGAAAGCAGCACTCGATGAAAAGTGTCCGGAATTAGTCAACAGAAAATGCATAATCTTCCATCAGGATAACGCAAGACCACATGTTTCTTTGATGACCAGGTAAAAACTGTTACAGCTTGGCTGGGAAGTTCTGATTCATCTGCCGTACTCACCAGACATTGCACCTTTGGATTTCCATTTATTTAGTTCTTTACAAAGTTCTTTTAATGGAAAAAATTTCAATTCCCTGGAAGACTGTAAAAGGCACCTGGAACAGTTCTTTGCTCAAAAAGATAAAAAGTTTTGGGAAGATGAAATCATGAAGTTGCCTGAAAAATGGCAGAAGGTAGTGGAATAAAAGGGTGAATATGTTGTTCAATAAAGTTCTTGGTGAAAATGAAAAATATTTCTTTTACTTAAAAACTGAAGGCACTTTTTGGCCAACCCAATGTATAACATGCTTCATAAAATTGCTAATATGACAATGAGAATTTACTAGGTATTTGGATACGATGATTTGTGATTGTACCTCAGGTTATTAATCAGCCTTGTAAAAACTACTTTCTAAGCTTACCAGACTGTCCATACTTTTTTAGTTTCCTTTTTTTTTCTCTCTCTTGGAGCTACTCAAGTAATAAATGTCAATGAAAACTATGATATTCTCATTCTCCTAGCACAAATTGGAATTCTGATGAGTAGTTAAGAACTCTTTAGGTTGGATTTAACTGGTAAATATCTGAGTAAAAAATCAAACAATTGATAAAAGAGCAAATATAGCTATAGGTCCTCTTCAACCTTAATTGTTGGTTCTTCCCTCACCCTATTTGGTAATGATGATCTCTCTTGAAGAAGTAAGGTCATTCATCACTTAGTCTGCATTTTTGTGGTTACCAACTGTTTTGGGTTCCTGGATCCAATTCCAATGTGTGTGTGTGTGTGTGTGTGTGTGTGTGTGTGTGTGTGTGTGTGTAGGCTTTTATACACCAGCAAGCAACTCTCAGACATCAGCAGTATTCAAGAATTCAACTCAATTTTGACACTGTCTACCTGGAGATGGCATCACATTCCATAGTTTTAGTTTTTATATTAAAATTATTTTTGGCCTCCTTCTTCTCTCCTCCTTAGAGTGCATCCTATATATCAAACCAGCCTTAACATTCTAAAGCATGACTCCTATTATGTTGTGTCTACGCTGTGGTGGCTTCCAATGCTATTAGAATAAAAACAATAACAATAATTAGAATAATAAGGCATATCCAGTAATTTTCAAGGTCTCAGCAAGAAACAGAATAAGGGACTTTAATGAAATGACTTCTTTTAAAATATGGACAAGATTAGGAGAAAAATGAGGAACGTTGAGGCAACTGGAGACTAGCATCAAGGGAAGCTGCCTGAGCAAGGAGAGAAATTATGTTATCAGAGCTTGGTGATATTTGGAGCCATGGAGAAGCTCCTGACCTACAGAGGCTATTGTCATGGAAGGACAGAGTCACTTCCTAAATAAGGAAGGAGCAGAAGAATATTCCATGGCTTGTACCTTTTCCCACTTTCAGATCTCCTGCCAGGGCCTTCCATTGACCAAGCCCAACCCAAAGCCAGAGAGTGTGGAAAACAAGGTGATGCAGACCACAGAAGCCAGCCTCCATGGGAACAGAGCAAGGCAGAGAAGGGAAGATAAAGGACCTGGAGAGTAGGCTAGTGGAAAGTCGATATCAAACAACTAGAATATGTAGCATGTAATGTGCTAAAAATATTACATTTTTATCTTTTCTAATTCCATCATCATTCTTGAAAGTTATTATCATCTTTAGACTACAGTTTGAGAAACTGAGACTCATATTGGCCAAATAATTTGTATAGATTCTGGTCTCTGGAAATTGGCAAAGTCAGGATCCAAATTGAGGTATATCTGAATTCAAAAATCACAGTTGTTCATAAATAAAACCCTAATATTTTGGGCCTTATATTCAGGGATTCAAGTGCCTTTCCCAATCTCTTACTTGAATTCACATCTTAAGCCAGCCTGAGTCAATGTTGCCTGAGTTCCACTATCTCTCCTGATTGGAAAGCCCTGCCTTCTTTCCAGTGATCAAATACATTTATATCCATCTCTCCAAGCCCAACTTGGATTATTCCCTCTTTTTGAAACCTTCCCAGAGTGCACCAGCTTTCCCCCAAATCCTGAACTCCTTAGAGTTCTCATTTAGCACTCACTCTAATGCTGCCTTGTAATGCTGCTGAACTGATGGCTCACCAACAGATAAGACAAATAGAACCCAGATAGGGCAAAGAAATGGATAATGATAACATATCTAGTAGGCAGTAGAGATGGATTTCAAATCAAGGTCTTCTTAATTGCACAGTCAGAAGTTTTTTCATGACATAATTGTAATTGCAGAGTTATTCTGTTAACATTTTACCTAGTCATCTGATATGTAAAATATCCAAGTCATTTTTTGAATGAAAGTTATAGAAGAGTTAGGAAATTAGCACTCAATGGGAAACTTTGAAAGTTTGTGACCAGTGGAATAACATGAAAGGAAATATGACATAATTTAGAATGTATCTCAAACCCAGATACTTCACACTTTCCAATCAAGAGATACCTGAAGCTCTGTCTCTGTTTGGCTGACACTTTCTAGGTCTTTTTTTCTAAAAGTTGAGAATCACACGGTCCTTATTAGGGGATATTTGAACTGGTCTCTCTCCAGTTTTCCAGGCCTGCAAAGCATTCCTTGTACCTTCTGTGATGAAGCAGCCATGAATGTAAGTGTAAGCTTCAGAATTTTTGAAAAGAGCAAATTCGTTACTGCATTTCTAATGAGCCTTGAAAATTGAAGACACCAGTTTCTTTCTTCCATATCCTATTTGGTCTGCTTCAGATATATACAAGACAAGTAGACATCATCTTAACAGTCATTCAGTTCAACAGTGGAAAACCAACAATGTGGCATTTTAGAGGCGAAGTTGTTATTATTGTTCCACATAAGATCTGGGCATTAAAAAGTCTCCAAGTCCTGTCTCAAAGGCTCTTGTCAACATAGCAAAAAATATTTTGAACCAATAAAGAACTTTAGGGAGCTTTTGGAAATACTCATTTAAAAGGTTCCATTTTTCAGGACAGATTTACTGCACCCTATTGATGGGAAAAAATGGCTTTGTCCTTCTAAACATTTCCAGCTTGCCAAAATGATTTTTAAATTAAGGTCAGACACAAGATAACAAGTTTCTTTCCTTCTTCGTTTCTTCTTCAATTCTTGCTTTTATTCTCATTACAAAGAAAATTGAAAATCTCATGGACTTACTGAAAAAAATAAGAAAAGGAAATATGTAAATATACATCTAAGGAAATTTTATATATAGCATACAACAAATTCCGTTGTTTTCAGTAAAAAGGAGATTCCTGGTTTCATGGATTAATCTCAGCTTCATGCCAGTTTTTCCAGGAATAAATTAACTGGTAATAGTAATAACAGTGATGATCACAATTTCTATCTATGAAGTGTCTGCTGGGTTTCAGACATTGTGTTATATACATGTATTATTTACCTTAATCATAGTATCTATCCAGTAATGTAAGCATTGCCATTCCGTTGTCCATATGAAGAAATGTGAGGCTCAAAAAGATTAAGTAGCTTGCCCAAGATCACTTATTTAAAAAAAAAACAACAAAAAAATGACAGATAGAGACTTCTCTGGTGTTCCAGTGGTTAAGACTCCACGCTTCCACTGCAGGGGGCCCGGAGTTGGATCTCTGGCCATGGAACTAAGATCCCCACATGCCTTGGGGGCGTGGCCAAACAAAAAAAAGTTAAAAAAAATTGACAGATAGGATTTAAACCCAGCTCTTTGTAACATCTCATGCTCCTAAGTCTCATGTATACTTCCTAAGTATGACTATAAAGTGCTGTACTAGATATCATTGAGAATATATGTGTGTATATAAAAAATATAAATATAATTTATGTAATAATTTATTACATATACTTCCTTACTCTCAAATATCATGTAATGGATATGCCAAAATAAGTGACTAATAACAGCATATATCTAGAAAGAATGGAATGTATGATATATCCTCCCAAGTATTATGACAGCTCACAGAAGAGTAAACTCAATGTAGGCTGAAGAAACCAAGATGACTTCATGAAGAAAGTAAGGTTTGAACTGGCTTCTGTTGGATGCATATGCCTTGAACAGGAACAAAAAGAAGGTTGTTTGTTTGTTTGTGGCAGGGGTCAGGAATCAGGGATAGGACAGAGCATGACACAATCATGAAATCAAGAGTAAGAATAATGGAGAAAGGAGGATGGTGAGTAAAGAGATAACCCTGACACTCCATCTGTGCAGTAATAATAATAGCTATCATTAAATGCGTGTCAGATGATGTACTACTTGTCATATAGTCAATATAACATTTAAGTATTAAATAAGTATTATTTGCCTATCTTTACTATGAGAAAGTGGGGCACAGAGGTGAAAGTAACCTGTTCAAGGTACATCGTAGGTGATAAAGCCAGAATAAAGCTGAAGTCTTTGACTTACAAACTTGGATTCTTTTTTTAATTTTTTTTGCGGTACGCGGGCCTCTCACTGTTGTGGCCTCTCCCGTCGCGGAGCACAGGCTCCGGACGCGCAGGCCCAGCGGCCATGGCTCACGGGCCCAGCCGCTCCGCGGCATGTGGGATCTTCCCGGACCGGGGCACGAACCCGTGTCCCCCGCATCGGCAGGCGGACTCTCAACCACTGCGCCACCAGGGAAGCCCCAAACTTGGATTCTTAACTACTCTATGTTATTGTCTGTCAGGATATATGGTCTGGGATGTTGTGATATTTACTCAGAGATGAAGAGTTATCTCTAAGATTGAGTTTGAAGTAAGTATAATATAGAGAAGAAGAGAGAAAAGATATCCTTTCTATTTAGCAAACGTTATTGAGTGCCTAAGTACAAGGCAGGGTAGTAGGTGAAAGTCCAAGAAAATTGAGGCAGGGTCTATGACCTCAAAGAGGTTCTAATCTCTTGTCGTAGGTGAGACCTAGAGACTGATAACTAGCATACAAAGTATTACATGATATATATCTTTGAAGAGGTAAAAATAGACAAAAGAAAAATAAGAAGAGATCTTTCCCAGGTAATGGAAGCAAATCAGAGACTTCTTGGAGGTGGTGGAATCAGATATGCTTAGGATTCTTACAGGATAGAGAGAATTGGCAATCGGCATGGATTACACAGGGGTAATCCAGTGTGAACTCAGAAACATAGAACAATTTGACTAGTGCACAAATACGTGCAGGGTGGTAATGGGAGGAGTCATTGAAGACTAAATGAGCTGGAAATATAAAGTCTGCAAATGAAGAGACTTTTCTGTCTTTTCAATCCTTGCCTGGCATATATTTGCTCTTAATAAATATTTGATGAAAGAATCAATGCACTGCCATCACATAGTCAAGGCTATGTTTTAGGAAGGCAGCAATGTATAAAATGAGTTATAAAAGGGAAAGACTAGAGAAAGGGGAACTGTTGTGTTTCAATCAGGAAAGAAAGTGTGGGAATTTCAACTAGGCTTCTGGCAGTGGAAATAGAATTCAAAGGAAAGACATGAGCATCACCATTAATGAAGCGTGGTCAACACATGTTGACACACAGGATATATGGAGAAAACTGAAAAAGGGGTTAGACATGGAACTCAAACTTTGAACCTAATGAGAAAATAAGATACTTAACAGAAATGGCTGATTCAGGAGTTGGAGTTGATTTGTTCATATATTCAAAGAATATTTTTGAGGGATTGTTGTGTGACAGGAACTTTTCTGAGGCATTTGATATACATCGAATACAAAACAGATGAAATCCCTGCTCTCCTTGTGTTTACATTCTATAACAGGTGGGAAGACAGTAGAATATAAAAAATAAACAGTAATTGAATTATTTAGTATATTAAGTGTTATGAAAAAAATAGAGCATGATAATGGGATTTGGGGTGCAGTGGCAGGGAATAGTCATTTTAATCGAAGTAGTAAGGGTAGGCATTAAGTTAAGGGGATATTTGAGGAAAGAATTGGGGAGGTAAATGAGCTAGATGTCTGAGATCTGGGAAAGAGAGACATTAGAAGTCATTTGCTTTAAGATGACAATAGATGGAGTGTGAGAGGATAAGAAAAAAGAACATCTCTCTCTTCTCTCTGAAGGCTGAGGGTAGCACTTTGGGGAGCATCTACATTTAATGGCTGAAAAATGCCAGCATAATTATTAAGGAACAAAGGGAAAAAAAATTATACTCATTTAGAGATGAACATACAATAGTATTTTATCTGATTTAAAACATCTCCCTGCCTAGAAATGAAGACCAAGCATTTACAGCTGTGTTCAAAATAATCCAGTTTCTCCTTAAGCCTAAGAGGAAGACCTGGTTGTCTTACATGATGAGCCTTCTATGAACCTTTCAATTCTCATATAACCGAAAAAGCCAGAGGATGAAACATCAGTAGTAAATATAATTTTGGAATGAATCTTTCAATTTTGCTCTATTATTTCTTACACCTACCAATACACCCATCATGGAACTTGGCACATAGAAGATTCTCAGTGCATGTCAGTTGAAGTAAAATTAAGCTAGTCAATGTCTGATTTAGGGGGCAAGTGTTGATGATAAGCCTATGTTACTACTATTTTGCAGAACAGACTTGAGTGATGCGATACCGGCTTTGATTTAGGGACTCAATCCAGTGTGGACACCATCTGCTGATACAAGGACTGGAATGACTTTCCCACACAGAGCAGAGTCCCCGGAAGGTCATGGGGTTCAGTTCTTCCTCTAGGCATTTGAAATCTAAAACATCAAAGCTAGCGATTATCTGTTCTCTTTCATTAGAGTGGATGCTAAAACTCCTTATACACTTAAGACAATATTTTATATTGAACCAAGCAAGCCTCTCTTGATGAAATTGAAGTTTACTTTCAACTACTCTTATTGTGTGTTCGAGTATGTAAGAGATTCTAACATTTACATACCTTTTGACTACAAACCTATCAATTTGTTCTCCGAAGAAACCAGCCTCTGCTTTTACACTGCAGTTAATGAAATGCTGCACTTTCAGGACATATTCATTTACAATAGACTTAAACTTTAATTTTTAAAATTTGATTTTCAAGAATTCTTTAGCTAGATGTATATACTTCAGATTTGGTTTCTTAGAAATTTTCCCTCTTGATTCTTTTGCAAGCGAGCCAAAGATAGCAATAGAATCTGGGTTCTATAAAAAATGAAGAGGAAAAAAAAAAACTGCTCTTGATTTTTTTTTTTTTTACTGAGGTTTGAAAGATTTCACCAGTGTTTTCTCTATTCAGATAAGGGAGCCAAAGGCTATGATAGCAGCTTGTCTGGATTAGAAGGTTGATTGTTTGTACTCTTGTTTAGTTTCCTTCCTTAATGTGGGCCAGGATTTCAGGGGTCTTCTGTGAGAGCAGCTGAGGAGAGCAGAGGCACGGGGTGGGACCTGGGCAAGACTGACTGACGTATGTGTGTGGCAGTGGGGGACAGGGAGGGAGACAGAGATCAAAGAATCATCCAGATCTCCTCAGCCTTCCACAGCAGAAAAGCCTTTGGCAACCCTTTGATGTCCAGGGTACCCTCTGCCCCCAGTCAGAAGCATGTCTAGGGACCTGAGTGAGAAGTGGATTCGGGCAGGGCCATTTTATAGGTCGGTGAGGCAGATAGCATCTTGCCAGGACCTTCTAAAAAGGACGTACGTGCAGAAAAAGTTGCTATGATTCCTGACCTACAGGAGCTTACACTCTGGTTCAGTAGATAAAACCTTGAGCGTCTTGACCAATCAACTTTGCCAGTTTCCTCCACAAACAACAGAAACATTTGATGTGTCATTGTTGTGATTTTTATCCTTAACATGACAGTTTACTAAATCTGTTATTCTCAGGAATAAAAAAGCACGAATGTCATCATTTTTTCTGGTAGGGTATCCATCCTCAGTCATGTTCCTCTATTGACCCTCTTTTCCTTCCCTGTGATCCATTTCTGGTGTTTCATATTTTGTATTCAAAGTGGGTGTGAGTTTTATACAATGTTATGTGTGTGTATATATATATATATATATATTTTTTTTCTTTCAGCTAACAAAATTTCTTATCTGCCCTCTGGACAGTATAGGCTTTGGCAACCTTAAATTCAGAGCTCTTGAAAGGATGATTATGAGTAAATATCACTGACAATATGGAACTGATAAAAATGACAGCTGGGGTAGCTGCTGATTAAAAGGCAAACAATCAATGCTCTATTTTCTAAAGTGAAACAGTGATACTGAAGATGTGTGGTTATGCAAATTAAATAACTAATATATGGTTTCCTTTAAATCAATGTCCTTCTTCCATGAAGTTAACTTCACATTGTGCTTACGTCTAACACACAGATGGCCCTACAGAGAAGTTAAAAATAAATAAACTCCCTTCCTCATTCCACCCAGGTCTGCCAGCCCATTTCTCTTTGTTCTGGCTTACTAGATGTGTACCTAGTCATTCTTTTACTTACTTGGACTGGAAACAGTCTCTCTTTTCATCTTAACTAGTCATCAGGGAAAGCAGAGAAGATCTGCAGGGAAAAATCATCCAAAACTACTAGGGGCTTTAGAAGGTTACAGAAATTACCTTATGTGACCTGCCTGGAATGGCATGGCTGTTCAACTAGGTCTTCAAGAAAATGCTATCGTTTGTTTCCACATAAAGGACATAATTGAGCTATATTCTTCTCAATTAAGTTATATTAAATATCAGGACAATATGCAACATTTTGCAACCCACCCTCCCCCAGAAAATGTTCCTGCCATTTCCTTAGTCCTTTCCTGGATCTTTAAGGGCAAGAAGCTTAATATAAGGGAAAGGTCATATAAAAACACTAGTTAACTTTACCTTAGTGTATTGCATTTCTACACTAGAAAATTCCATCTATATAATTAAAGCAACTTCAATTTTGAAAGACAGTTCGAGCCAATCAATAGAATATACTTTGAAAACGATAAAAGACTTTTGATTCTAGTATTCAACCAGTTTTCCATCTTCAAAGGAAAACGTTGTCTGTGTCAGGAGAGGAGTGTTCACAGGGGACAGCACCTCTAACCTGACTCCTTAGTGCAGTAGGAAGCATGTCAGTCTCATAATCTGAAGGTCCTGAGTTCAAACCTCAGAGGAGGCAGTTCTATTTTGCCTCCCTCTTCTTTCTAAGAGAATTTTCAGAACAATTTTCTTTCAGTGATTTTACATTCCTCTTAGTAACTTTACTTTCTTTGACTAATATTAGTTAATAACATTTAAAATGAAAATGAAGAGGTGGCCAATATCAAAGAATAAGCCAATGGAAAGTTACAATTATAATATTACTAGATTTCAAAATTCATGTCATATTTCATCAAAGACATTGTTTCAGATAGGAAGTGCTCCAAGCACTGAGATTATAAAATATGAACTGGACATAAAACTAAATATATTGTATAGGAAAAACTAGTTGTAAACTAAGATAAACATACTTTTTTTTTTTAAATTGTCTTTGTAAGAAAGGCCTACGGACGGAGTGCACTCCTTTTGACACCAGGAAGGGTGGTAGTGGTTAAGAAATGTGTGTGGGTATTTTAACAGGATGCTTTGAACCTTAGGGAACATATACTTATGAAGAAAAAAAAAAATCTGTGTGTATGTGTGTTCATGGGTGTTTGAGGGAGTGGGAGAGCAGGCAGGGACCTGGTAAGGTTCAATGTGCATTCAGTTTCAAACACAGAACCTGGGCCAAGAGGCCAGTATGCTTAGATATACATTAGGATTAGTATAAGCAATCACTCTCAGGCTTTTAAGAAATGGAGCCGTCTTTAAAATGGAACATTGGGCAATCTGTAAAAATAATCAAAGAAATGTGGAAAGGCTTCCTTTTTATCCCAACACTTTCAACCAATCACCAAGCATCCTTTTTGCCCCAGTTATTCTGGTTTGAAGAGAAACAGAATGGGTTGAAGAGAAATGGAGTGTTCTGAAAAAAATGTGAATGGAGTCTGAGGATGAGGAGGTGAAATTAATTAATCATATTTTTTTTCTTAAAAAAGTGATTAAGGTAGAGGTCCATCTCAATAGTGGTCATAGTTTGAGGTATATTTAAAGGGTCCTCATATGATGATAGTGAATTTACAAAATAAAAGGAAATTGAGTGTTAAACATTTTATGTCAAGGAAGATCGAGGCACCAAGACAATAACATTAAAAAACAACGCAACGTAAAAAACAATCATAGTAGAGGACCCTGAAATTGTCCCTTGTATTTCCTGGGAAAAATAGCATGTGGGGCCTGACTTCGAAAGCCAACAGAGAACAGATGCATCAAAGTCTGGGTTACATTACACTAATCTCTTAAGGGTCTTTTATCTAATCTCTCTCTGGCTATTGCTAAGTGCCAGGGATATGATTGCCACTATATAAATATCAGAGATTATCTAAACTTCTCAGGAGAAATCCATCTAACAGACATCAAAACCCGTCTAGGCATTGTGTGTCCTTAGTCTTCCTTTGGCAGAAACAGAGACAAAGGCAAAGCAAATCTGTCCTCCACAAAGGACCCATAATTCGACAACTTCTAAATATTTTCATGTTACTTTTACTTCCTGCATCTATAATAGCATTTTTGAATGTCAGATCCTCTAAAAGCAAAGAGCAGTAGAGAGTTAATATTTATTAACTCCTGAGTTAAATAGTCATGCAAATTAGCCCTAATCTATATGCCTAGTCACAAGACCAAAAAAAACACCACACAAACCAAAAAAAACCAGTCAAGATATGAAGCCGAGAAGTGAGACTGTAGTAAACATCACAGTGACCTGCATTCCAAAATGTTCTGTCTTGAGGCAGTAGGTTAACAATTTGCTTAAGCGCATCATAGGCTCTGGGGTTCAACACACATGGGTCTGAAGACCATCTCTGCCATGTGATGGTGGTAAGATCCATCTCAAGGTATTAATAACTTTGAGTCTCCAAGTTTCCTTAATCTATAAAATAGAGAAAATACGAATCTCGCAGGGCTGTTGTGAAAACTAGAGAAGGCCACTTATATAAAATGCTTGGCACTCAATAAACACTCAATAAAGAGCAGATGGTTTTGTTCTCCTTACTTGTGACGAGTAAAAGAAACAAAAGACTTAGGAAAGGTGAAGAAAATGGGCATTTGTCAAAGAAAGGAACACTGTCTGCACCTCTAAGGAAAATCTAGGGGGCAAAAGTGCTGAATCAGACATACTACAGGAATAAAGGGGCAGATTTATTTTCAGACCTTTTCTTTACCACTCTAAGTCCCAGCTTCCTGCTGCTCCTTTGTAAGACATCAGCAAACGGAGACCTACGAATCTGTTTTGATGTGATTCTCTCAAGATAAAAGATATCGATTCTCTCCTGATAAAAGGTGCCCTCCTCTCTTCATCTTTCTATCTTAATGTCTAACAAAATGCATGAAAAATAGAAGTGACTCATATTTGATCAGCTTCATTCAGACAGACACTACAATACATCTAGTGCTACTTCTTGTCCAATAATCATTAGGAATTTTGGCTTTTCGAAGTATGTATGTATGTGTGTGTATTTAATTATCTTTTTTCCCTTTAACTCAGTATAGATTGAATTAATACACGGGATCCCTAATAGGCTGTGTGATCGACCATTGTGATTTTATTTTTCTGGATATACATAGTAGGACCAAAAGTTAGATTGACTTTTGTTGTACATCTCAAAGAGTTAACTGAGAAATTAAATTGCTTATGATTTGACCCTGAAATTTGCTTATATTTGCACTGTGGCTGCTCTTCCACTAACCCATTATAATGTTTCGTTAACATCTTGCCTGATGTGTGCACTTGTCTTTCTTTCCCCACACAGTTGCAAAATGGCAGAAGGTAGGGTTATTTTACACATTTGTTCAGTACCGACTCAGTCAAAGATCCTTATTGAGCTGCAAAAACCTTAGCTTCCTGCCTGAGTCCTTCACACTTCCTTTTCTCTTTGCTTAGTCCCCCATTCCCCCATTCTTACCAGCATTTCTATTGAGTAAGGAGAACAAAGGCTCAACTTTATTGACACTTCTCCTCCTACGGTTTTCTAGTACAGAGAAAAAGAAGCATCAAAAGGAAAGCATTTTTATGTGCAGGAACCCAAATTGGCCCAAATTGACCCCCTAGTTTTCTGGACGCTTGACTATTGTATTCAGGAAACAATAAACCCCAAGTTCCTTGACAAGAGTATCATTATACACTTGTCAGTATTTTCTGAAACAGAATTTACTAGAAATGGGTGCTAGATCAAATGATATGCACACTTGTAGTTTAAAAGAATATAGCCAGATTTATTTTCCAAAATTTACAGAAATCTTTACTCATCACTACTATTGAGAGTGTGTGAATTGTTGCTTTCCTCGTTGCCCTAATCTCATGGGCATTGGGTGTTAACAAAATCTTACATTTTTATCAATCTGAAGGGATAAAAGTTGTATTTTATTGTTGCTTTTATTTTCATTTTCCTGAATATCAGTTTTCCTTGTGCTGTACATTGTTCATACTAACTTGAAGAACTACTTATATCTTAAGAGTATTAGTCACTTTTTTGTGTACATGTAGCAAATGTTTTTCCCAGTTGGTGATTGTTCTTTTAATTTGATTAAGTTGCCTTTTTTCCATTCAAAGGTTTTTTTTGTTTCATTGTTTTCTAATTTCATCTGGTATTTTATTTTTCCATTATAGCTTTTTGTTTCCACCTTCCTTACTAAGCTTCCCTTTACCCCTAAGGATATATACACCCCTAACTTAATTTTTTTTTCTTTTAATTCTTTTATTTTTAGGGTGGGAACTTTTGTCTTAAATTTATATTCGTCTATGGGCACACAGTTGGAGTTACATTTATTTTCTTCCAATAAATAATGATTACCTCAATACCAATTGCTAGTAAATTCATAATTTCCCCACTGACTTGTAGACTAGTTGTTTCATTTATTGAGTTCTCCTACACATGGGAATTTTTTTCTGGCTTTTGAATTCAGTTCCTTGATTTAAGTGTCTATGCCTAAGCAAGCACTTTATTATTTTGAATATAGTAGCTTTACATTGTTTCAATAAACAGTAAGTCATTTCACCATATTACCATTATTGTTTTAAGACTTTTAAACAATTCTTGTATATTTTTCTTCCACATGGACTTCACAATCAGTTTATCAAATTCTAAAAATAATTGCAGCACTTTTTTTTGTTATTTTAAGAAGCTGGGAACAATATAAGTGTCTATAAGTAGGAAAATAGTTGAATAATTCAGTGCTTCCAAATTATGGAATAAATTTAGATCATCCAAATTATGGGATAAATTTAGATCATCCAAATTATGGAATACTATATAGCTATCAAAGAGAATGAGGTAGACCAAGTGTTTATAGAAGTCAACACATATATGTGCAGCAAAGGTGTCAAGTATAATAAATATAGGAAATTATAAAATATTTAATGCAATTCCATATTTGTAAGAAAAACAACAATCCCTCCTCCTACATGTGCATGTATATTTGAATAAGCAAATTAAAAATATATGGAGTGATACAATATTTTTGGTAATGACTTTCAGGGATATGGGCTTATTTCTGTGTGAACTAATAATCTTACTTTAGATGCTTTAGATTCCCTCATTCATGTGTTACTTATATAATTAAAACATTCAAATGTCTGAAATTAAGATTAGTATTCTTGCTATATGCAAGGAAGCAAACAACAACAAGAAAAAAAGAGTTAAACCTCCATTGACCCTTTTATATTGTTATACACTGCAGAATCTGTATTAGGTAGTAAGCCTCTCATCATGAGGTAATTTATCCAGCTGTCTCCTGTAGTATGCAACACACAATGTTTTTCTCTCAATTTATGTACAAATCTCAAATAGCATATAAATCCAGATCAAAGTATCTTCAGATATCTTATAGACCAAGTTTCCCAACGCATAGATGAAGTATGTAAAATGTTAAATACTTTGGCCAAGTGTAACATGTAATGTGCCCAGACAGAAATAAATCAGCTTTATGAATAAAACTTCAGGTGGTATACCTTGACCCGTTCTGCTCACATCTTGATATTACAAGTTTCTAGGATTCACAATTTCAACATTTAAAATACCTATGGAGTTCTTTTACTTAAGATCTTATAATGACCACAAAGAATTCTTTATGGATGACGGAACTCCACATAGAAATAAAGAAAACCACATACAGTCAAATTTGCTATCAAGTAACCAATAAGCTGGATGAAGCCCACAGGTGACTTTGTTCCCCTGAAGGAAATTTTTATAAAATTTAAAATAATTGAAAATATATTTGGAAATCGTGATATTTTTCTTATTACTCTTGAAAAATCAGAGTATCTGAGGAAACTGGATTTACTTTTTGGTACAGTAACTAATGGTCTTGTGGGAGGATTATTTGGAAATCTCAAGCGTTATCTGCTAATGAAATCTAGCAATTAAACTTACCACTTCCTCCTTGGTTGTTAACAGCTGGAAAATCAATTATATCCCGTGATTGGATTCACCATAAAGGAGCAGCCTTTGGTCATTATAAACAACAGGCTCCAATTCTATACAAAATATAAACCTGACCCCAAGCTAAGAAATTGAAAGTTAAGTTGTCAGTGACTTAAGTGCTGAAGTGCCCCACATTGCCTAACATGATCCTCTCAGAAGTTTCTGTTCTTGGACGCAAACCAGGAGTCATGTGCTGATTTATCAGGAAGCAAGCCATATCAGCAAGACCTGACCTTGGAGACCACACAAGGGTTGGACTCAGACTTTACTGAAATGAGGAGTATTCCTATTATAACAAGTGTCCCCTTAGCTAAAATAATATAGTGCCTTTTGGTTAAGAGCTAGGGGAATCTATTCTTTTACTTTGGGCAAACATACATAGAACACATATGTGGAGAGCTAGGGAAGCATGTAGGAAAGTGGAGCTCCTGGTTATATTCAATACAAACTCCCGCAGTAGAGAGCTCACTCCCTCTCAGGGCAGCCCTTTCCCTCCCTAACCGGTTTTGACTGTGACACAGGAACTTGGAAACCTGGCTCCCCATCCCATCTCAATTTCTTAGTTCCCCCACTGGGGTGTCTTAGGAGGCAACTGCTCAAGGTTCCTGGAGGTGGGGCAGGGGCACTGTGTCCAAGCTCCGCCCTCACTCCAGCCCAACTCAAGAAACATATATACACTAATATGTATAAAATGGATAACTAATAAGAACCTGCTGTATAAAAAAATAAAATTAAAAAATTTAAAAAAAGAACTAAGAAGCATTAAAACAGAAATAATTTTTATATGTGATGCTTTCCTCCATAATTTCTAAATAAACTGCAAATAAAAAAAAAGAAAAGAAACATTTGCTCATTCATTCATGTATTCATAGTTATTCAGAGGAGCCTAGAGGTTAAAAGCCTGGGTCCTGGAAACTGACAACCCTACAGTTCAATCCTGGTTCTGTAATTTTATACAAGTTACTAAACAACTATGAGCTTCCCCTCGCTCATCCGCAAGGATATCAGGAAGCTACTGATCGCCAGGATTAAGTGGGATAATTACTGTAAACAACTTAGCACAGGATCTGGCACATAGTAAGTGCTTATCCAGAGGGGTAAGAATAGTCAAATGCTGAGACCAAGGCTTAATTCCTATACAGTTGGAAAAGGAGGTCTATGTAGTTCAACTGGAGACCCATGTAGATATGCACTAATGAGGTTTTATCACCAAATAACTTTGGGGATACTAAATTATGCCAAATTAAATACACTCCTTTCCTCAAAACTGCTCTGAGTATTAATAAGCTAATATGCACTGTTACTTTCTAAGAAGGTAGGTAGTAGGTAGCATCTCCTCAATTTTCTTTTCATCCAAGGAATAATTTTACAAAGGAGCGTTTTGAAGAATTATCGTTCCTAGGAACAGCAGTTTGGGAAATGATCATCTATTAGATATGACATTTTAGTCTTCTATATATTGATGAAAAAAAATGTCCAGGCCAGGGCTGTAGTTTTAGTTTCCTAAAACTCATTTATAATTTGCTTTGGGTAATTTAGCATTTTAGATAATAATTACAGTAATAGTAATAACAATAATAGGAGAACAAAATATTATATAGTGCTTATATTCCAGACTTTGTGCCAAGTGCTTTACATATATGAACACATTTAGATATTTAGAAATATTTTATCTGCCTAAAAAAAAAAAAAAAACCTGTACTGCTGGGTGTCAAAGATGGAAGTCTATCTAGTTCAACATGCCTATTTTTCTGAAGCTCATAATGCTCTCAAAGGTAGAGTTAGGACTAAGGTGCATGCCTGTTAACCCCTTGCACTATTTTCCTTTTAAATCCCCAGTCTCTGATGCTATGACACCACCTGGTCTTTTTTCCAGAGATCTAAATATTTTAAATAGCGGGGAGAGGTCACTTTGCTCAACTACGCTTTTCTACCATGATGAGGTCTTTTAAAATTCCACACTGTAATTTGTTATCTTTCCAACTTTAACGATTTCAAAATAAGTCCTACAAATTCAAACAGAATTCAGCTGTTCAGAATTTTCCTCTACTGAAAATGTCCCCTGAAGAATTTGATTTAAGATGGTGGGTGACCTTACAAATGTTGCATTTTCCTATCTAAAATCGAAAGGGAAATGATGAGCAGAGAGGCTTTACAAATATTTTTTGTTTCCTTCTAGTGCTCCTTTGAACTCTTGACTCCAGGCTCTTTGAGAAAGAAGCATAATGGTGGAAATTAAAGTTCTCTAATGGGACCAAGTGGTAGAACAAGATTTCTTACCTTTCCAGTCTGTCCTGGAAGGACCACCAAGGTGAGATGTGATTTTAATCTCTGGGCCCACTGTGATCTTGGCCTTTCTGCGTGAACTGTCAACAAGGGTGCTAACTGCCAACTGTTATGGGAAAAAACAGGAGTCCAGGCAGAATTGAGCTGAGATAACTGCTTCATTTCACTGAAAGCATTAAATCACCTTCTGCTGCCAGCAGCTTTCATCTACTCTCAACGTAAGCCAGGTTGAACCAGTGACCCACAAGGCAGAATTACCAAGCATCACATTACCAAGCCAGGCAGTCTGGGATCACATGGACTGGTTTACATCTCTCAGGCTGTGCCCCACTAATGACACCTCTCACACTGGACTGGATTTTTCCTCTGGCCTGTGGGCTTAGTATCACCTTTCACTGTTTTGTCCTTCTTAAGTGGGATCTGCCGCTAGAAACTATAATGGTTCATTAGATGGTCCACACTGTATTATATTATATGAATTTAGAATCTATTATCTTTTTTCCACCCTTTGTCTTATACTAAGTTGCTTACATAAGAAAGAGAGGGAGAGACAGATTTCGTGGAGATGTTTAAAAGCCCCTTAGTCTGAATATCAGCTAAAATTCTCTAGGAACTTACTTTGAAGTGTTTATACTCACAAAATGTCACTAGTTTCACCAGGACAGTTAATTTTTTGTATTCAGTGAATCCATATTATATCATTTGAATGAGTGTAACATAAACTAGAGGTTTCCTCATATAACCTAAATTATTTAGGAACAATTTTCCAGTGACTTCTATTCGAATACTCATGACCCTTGGCAGTGCTACGGGTAAATGTTTAGCAACCAACTATGTGGGGGAATAAATGCACTGATTTGTAGCATTCACCTATTTCTGTGGTTTAAATAGTCCTAAGGTGGCCAATTTCAGGCTATCAATATGACATCACTAAAATCAGAGTTTGGAAAAGATGTGCAGTAGAGAAACATTATGTAGCATTCCCACCATACAGATACAATGGACACATAGTCTGAAGAGCCTTGATAACAGTAAAATGTAGTAAAATAATTAGGATTTGGAAATGTAGTAAAATAATATATGTGTAGTAAAGTATATAGTATTAACACTGGTAATGGTATTTGTATTATTAGTGTAATTTATTATTAATGTTCCTATCATTAATATTATTAGTATTAAAATAAAATGAGTCACAAAGGAACAAAAGGATTTACCTTTATTTTTAATATATTTATTTGATTATAGGTTTATAAAATTTAATTCTTTTTTTTTAACACCTTTATTGGAGTGTAACTGCTTTACAATGTTGTGTTAGTTTCTGCTGTATAGCAAAGTGAGTCAGCTGTATGTACACATATGTCCCCATATCCCCTCCTTCTTGCATCTCCCTCCCACCCTCCCTATCCCAACCCTCTAGGTGGTCACAAAGCACGGAGTTGATCTCCCTGTGCTATGCAGCTGCTTCCCACTAGCTGTCTATTTTACATTTGGGAGTGTATATATATCAATGCTACTCTCTCACTTTGTCCCAGCTTACCCTTCCCCCTCCCCATGTCCTCAAGTCCATTCTCTACCTCTGAGTCTTTATTCCTGTCCTGCCCCTAGGTTCTTCAGAACCATTTAAAAAATTTTTTTTTAGATTCCATATGTGTTAGCATACGGTATTTGTTTTTCTCTTTCTGACTTACTTCACTCTGTGTGACAGACTTTAGGTCCATCCGCCTCTTAAAATTTAATTCTTAATAATGACTATGTTTGACCACCAACTTAAAAATTTCCTGAAAATTTAACAGTTGGCTTTTGCAAATTGGTGTGAGATGAAGAAATGGATGTGGAAAGGGCATTGGGTTGCAAGATGGTTGACCTAGGAAGTGAATAGCAGTTAAGGGCAAAAGTTCAGGAGCCAGACTGCCTGAGTCCAAAGCCCAGATTCTCTGGTGACCTTGGACATGTTGCTTAACAACTCTGAATTTTAGTTTCCTTTAAGGTAAAAAGGGAATTATACAAGAACGTAACCTACAAGAATATTGGGACTTTAAATAAGATAATCTTTGCACAGTGACTCTGTATAGTAAGCAAACAAGATTATTATTACCAAATTTCATCTAGGCCATAAATGCTATGTAATTATAGACAATTTATTTCCCTCAGCATTTCTTCATGTGTAGATAAGGGGTTAAATACAAAGTGATGTATAATCTTCCTCCTAGTTCTCAAACGCACAGTGATTAAGACCTAGAGCTTTAAAGTCAGATGGCCTAGATTCAGATCCTGGATCTCTTCATACAAGTTGTGAAGCTTTGGACAAATTAATTCATTTCTCCTATCCTTGCCTTATTCATCTGGAAGTCAGAAAGTGACGCAAGAATTTGTTGCACAGAATTTTTTAAGGTTAAAACAAGGTCTTAACCCAGTGTTCGGCACACAGTAGGTAATTTATAAAGCTAAGCTTTTAAATTAATGATATTAGTATTGTTATAGCATATAAAATCTTAATAGTAGTAGTATTTTTAGTATACCATGTAGCATTATTATAATGTATAATATTAATGTACATTACTATATATTATATATAAATATATATTACTATAATTACTATAATTATATATAAATATATTACTATATATTTTATATATTGCATATATATTGTAGTAGTATTGGTATTATTATTATTACTTGGTAATATTTTTTAATATTATTAACATTAATATTATTAAGAAAATGGAGTACAAATGTACAAACGCTAATTTTTTTTTGTATACGGTATGCCCTCCCAAACCAAATCTTCATCCAAGGGACATGTCCCATGACTTCTCAAAATTAATATTAATAATAAAATATATACTGTTAATAATAAGATAGATAATATTTGGGCATTTTCTAGGTGTCAACCATTGTAGTAAGTGGTTCACATATAATTTAATGAACCTCTTTGAATCTCAGTTTTATTATTTATAAAATGACTTTAATACCTATCACATAAAGTTGTTGAGATTATAAATATTATAACACATTCAACATGGTGTCTGTAACAAAGTAGACATGCGATAAATGGTAGCTAGTAATAATAATTGTAATAATAATAGAATGTCGTCTATAGGTTGTGAGAATATATTTATACTTTTTGAAACATCTTACCATATTGCTTAGTGTATTACATATGCTAATTAAGCTATATATGCTATATATTATTGTTATATAATAAAAATAGGTGATAGGCATTTACCATTAATATTTACTATTTACTATCAATTTACCATTGAGAATGGTTTGGTAGGTCAGGGTGAAGATCAGAGAACAATTGAGAATACAGAGCTCAAAATTGTTTTTTGGAAAGAGCTGCTATTGTGTTTTCATCTCTAGCTTCTTGTGGGAAAGGAGGTGGAAGGCAAAAATCTTTTCTTGAGGTGGAGATCTGGCAGGTTTCCTGCAGCTGGAATGGGTTAGGCATCGCAAACACTAGGTTATGAGGTGTTACTATTGTAAGAAAGAGGTGTTAGACTAGCACTGGCATGAGATGGCTATACTAATAATTATTCTCTCTAGTCTAATGGAATTGAATTGGGACAACTGGGTCTTCAGGGGAATCTGTTGAAAGCTGTGGGGTTTTGTTGTTGTCATTTGTTTATTTGCCGATACCATGTCTCTTGCTATCTTAAAGCACATTTTGCTTCTTCTGCAAGACATCAATGTATACTGTTAACTGTAGCTGTGTCCAAAACATTATCAAATTATTAATGATCCCATTTTTCATGTCTTTGTGTTTATCCATTGCACTTACAATGAATCATTTTAATAATTTCTTAAAATATCATCCTCAAGTCAGTCCATATGGCCTTCTGATCTCATACGTGGTAATAAACATGGAGACATGTGGTTAAAAAATAAAGTATTTCAGGATGCTCCAGTCCCTTATTCTACTGCCCCTCAAAGGAACAGAGTGAGCTTATCCAAAAGGCCAGATAGGAAATAAAAGTGATCTCATCCTCTCTCTTGGCATAGGCTGCCCCCTCCTTGGGGAATAATTACCTGATAAACTCAGGCTTCCCCCTTCAATGGCTCCAGAAAACACAGGGCTAGCTTTTCAGAACAAATTCAGCATTCATGCTGCTCATACCTGAGAACAGAGAAGCTTAATTTACGTGGTTTTATTGAATGGTGTCCAGAAAACTGATTTTTGGTGAAACATTTTTCTGGACTATCTGAGCCTGAGTTCAAACACAGGGTGGAGTTCTCAACCAAGTCAGACACTGTGATTACATTCATAGAAATATAAATGCTAGAGGAAGGCCCTGAAAGATAAATAAAGGGGACCATATAAGGGACATACTTGCGTTTGTATGCAAGTAGGTGGACATTGAGGAATATGAACCTGTGTATCTGTGTGTGGGTGTGCAGAATACACACATCAAATTTCAGCAATCCTGGTAATCAAAAATGCCAATTAGAATAATAAGGACATTCCATTTTGCTCATCAGATTTGAAAGGTAAAGTAAATAATGCTGATATTCTTAAAATTGTAGTGAAAGGATTGTTCTTAAATAGTACCTATGAGAAAGTTAACTTGTACCATCTTTTTAAATGCTATTTAGAAATGGGAATCAAACAAGAATAAAATAGGCCTCAAAATATAGATAATATATATTCTCTGATATAGTCATTTATCTTTGACACCGTGCTTGGAAAATATAAAGATAATTGTGACTGCAAAATTTATAGTATTAAAAAAATGAAAACTACCTAAAAACCCAACATTCGTTAGCAATAAAAATAATGTTTGTGATGACATTTTTGATATGTGAATTACTCTGGGTAAAAAAATAAAAGTGAAAATTGTATAGAGAACTTCATGACCTTAGCTGCATTAAAACATGAAGAAAATATCCAAGAATGAAGTTACTTCTTGCCAATGGCATTATGAGTCATTTTTGAGTATTTCTTTAATGTTCTCCATAAACTATATAGTTAGAAAAATGAAAGTAATTTTAAAAAAAATATTTATTTATTTATGGCTGCGTTGGGTCTACATTGCTGTGGGCGGGCTTCCTTTAGTTGCAGCGAGCAGGGGCTACTCTTTGTTGCCGTGCGTGGGCTTCTCATTGTGGTGGTTTCTCTTGTCATGGACCATGGGCTCTAGGTGTGTGGGCTTAGTAGTTGTGGCACATGGGCTCAGTAGTTGTGGCTCGTGGGCTCTAGAGCACAAGCTCAGTAGCTGTGGTGCACGGGATTAGTTGCTCCTCAGCATGTGGGATCTTCCCGGACCAGGGCTTGAGCCTGTGTCCCCTGCATTGGCAGGCAGACTCCCAACCACTGTGCCACCAGGGAAGTCCTGAAAGTAATTTTTTAAAAAGTATCCTGAGTGCTCATTTGGAACACCTTCATGAAATGCATGAGAAGAGACACAATAGGGAGAACTAAGGACATCAAGGGATATAAAATATTGGAGTAAATTGAGTTGACTTTTTCCAGAATTGAAGTAACTCTTTTCGCTCATTAATTGCAAAATTCCTTTTTTAAAAAAACATAATTTCACTTTCAAATATCCAGAGAACTCAGTTTGAGGTTCATGGAGTCAAAGTGGAAAAATAAATAATAAGAAAAGATGTCATTTAAGGAGTGTGGTTTCAAATGGGCGTGACACAATTGAAAATGTGACTTTGAAATGTGTTTAGAATTTCAAGACAAGGTAGAACTGTCACCTCATGTTGCTTGTGAATCACTGCACATCTGTCCCTCTGCCCTGGGATAAGACTGTAACAGGGAAAGGAAGACATTAAAAAATAATGAGAGGACTTTCAAGCTGGCAGGGGAGAAAAACATGGAGATCACCTTCCTCTCCACAAATACATCAAAAATACATCTACATGTGGAACAACTCATACAGAACATCTAATGAACGTGGGCAAAAGACCTCAGACTTCCCAAGAGGCAAGAATATCCCCACATACCTGGGTAGGGCAAAAGAAAAAAGAAAATATGGAGACAAAAGAATAGGGATGGGACCTACACCTCTGGGAGGGAGCTGTGAAGGAGGAAAAGTTTCCACACACTAGGAAGACCCTTCACTGGTGGAGATAAGGGGTGGGCAGTGGAAAAACTTTGGAGCCACGGAGGAGAGTGCAGCAACAGGGGTGCAGAGGGCAAAGCGGAGAGATTCTCGCATGGAGGATTGGTGCTGACCAGCACTCACCAGCCCGAGAAGCTTGTCTGCTCACCCGCCGGGGCGGGCGGGGGCTGGGTGCTGAGGCTCGGGCTTCGGTCGGATCCCAGGGAGAGGACTGGGGTTGGCGGCGTGAACCCGCCAGGAGGTGAGTTCTGGGAAGCTACCAGGAGGGAGTCTGGGAAAAGTCTGGACCTGCCTAAGAGTCAAGAGACCATTGTTTAGGGGCGTGTGAGGTGAGGGGATTCAGAGCACCGCATAAACGAGCTCCAGAGATGGGCACGAGCCACGGCTATCAGTGCAGACACCAGAGATGAGCATGAAACGCTAAGGCTGCTGCTGCAGCCACCAAGAAGCCTGTGCAAACACAGGTCACTATCCACACCTCCCCTCCTGGGAGCCTGTTCATCCCACCACTGCCAGGGTCCCATGATCCGGGGACAATTTCCCCAGGAGAACACACGGTGCACCTCAGGCTGTTGCTACGTCATGCCGGGCTCTGCCACCACACGCTCACCCCACATTCCATACCTCTCCCTCCCCCTGGCCTGAGTGAATCAGAGCCACCGAATCAGCAGCTCCTTTAACCTCATTCTGTCTGGGTGAAGAACAGACACCAGAGAGTGACCTACATGCAGAGGTGGGGCCAAACACAATGCTGAACCCCAGGAGCTGTGCGAACAAAGAAGAGAAAGGGAAATCTCTCTGTGAGCCTCAGAAGCAGTGGATTAAATCTCCACAATCAACTTGATGTACCCTGCATCTGTGGAATACCTGAATAGACAACAAATCATCCCAAAACTGAGGCAGTGGACTTTGGGAGCAACTATAGACTTGGGGTTTGCTTTCTGCATTTAATTTGTTTCTAGTTTTATGTTTATCTTAGTTTCGTATTTAGAGTTTATTATCATTGGTAGATTTGTTTATTGATTTGGTTGCTCTCTTCTTTTATATATATATATATATATATATATATACACATTTTTTTTCCTTTTTCTCTTTTTGTGACTGTGTATGTGTATGCTTCTTTGTGTGTTTTTGTCTGTATAGGTTTGACTTTACCATTTGTCCTAGGGTTCTGTCTGTCCGTTTTTGTTTTTTTTTTTTAGTATAGATTTTAGCAATTGTTATCATTGGTGGATTTGTTTTTTGGTTTGGTTGCTCTCTTCTTTCTTTCTTTTTATTTATTACTTTATTTATTTTTTACTTTTAATAATATTTTTTAATTTTTTATTTTAATAACTTTATTTTTATTTATTTATTTATTTATTTATTTATGTTCTTTCTTTCTTTCTTTTTTTTTTTTTTTTCTCCCTTTCCTTCTGAGCCATGTGGCTGACAGGGTCTTGGTCCTCCAGCCGGGTGCCAGGCCTGAGCCTCTGAGGTGGGACAGCCGAGTTCAGGATATTGGTCCACCAGAGACCTCCCAGCCTACATAATATCAAACGGCCAAAGCTCTCCCAGAGATTTCCATCCCAATGCTAAGACCCAGCTCCACTCAACGACCAGCAAGCTACAGTTCTGGACACCCTATGCAACTAGCAAGACAGGAACACAACCTCACGCATTAGCAGAGAGGCTGCCTAAAATCATAATAAGTTCACAGACACCCCAAAACAAACTGCAGGACGTGGTCCTGCCCACCAGAAAGACAAGATCCAGCCTCATCCACCAGAACACAGGCACCAGTTCCCTCCACCAGGAAGCCTACACAACTCACTGAAGCAACCATAGCCACTGGAGGCAAGACAAGATCCAGCCACATCCACCAGAACACAGGCACCAGTTCCCTCCACCAGGAAGCCTACACAACTCACTGAAGCAACCATAGCCACTGGAGGCAGACACCAAAAACAACAGGAACTATGAACATGTAGCCTGCAAAAAGGAGGCCACAAACACCGTAAGTTAAGCAAATAAGAAGACAGAGAAACACTCATCAAAGGAAGGAGCAAGGTAAAAACCCTCCAGACCAAAAAAATGAAGAGGAAATAGGCAGTCTACCTGAAAAAGAATTCAGAGTAATGATAGTAAAGATGATCCAAAATTTTGGAAATAGAATGGAGAAAATACAAGAAATGTTTAACAAGGACCTAGAAAAACTAAACAACAAATGAACAATGATGAACAACACAATAAATGACATTTAAAATACTCTAGAAAGAATCAATAGCACAAATGACAACAAAAACACGACAACCCAAAACCGGTGGGATGCAGCAAAAGCAGTTCTAAGAGGGAAGTTTATAACAATACAGTCCTACCTCAAAAAACAAGAAACATCTCAAATAAACAACCTAACCTTACACCTAAAGCAATTACAGAAAGAAGAACAAAAATACCCAATGTTAGCCAAAGGAAAGAAATCATACAGATCAGATCAGAAATAAATGAAAAAGAAATGAAGGAAATGATAGCAAAGATCACTAAAACTAAAGGCTGGTTCTTTGAGAAGATAAACAAAATTGATAAACCATTAGCCAGACTCATCAAGAAAAAAAGGAAAAAGACTCAAATCAATAGAATTAGAAATGAAAAGGGGAAGTAAGAAGAAATGGACAAATTCTTAGAAAAGCACAACCTTCTGAGACTGAACCAGGAAGAAATAGAAAATACAAACAGACCAATCACAAGCACTGAAATTGAAACTGTGATTAAAAATCTTCCAACAAACAAAAGCCCAGGACCAGATGGCTTCACAGGGGAATTCTATCAAACATTTAGAGAAGAGCTAACACCTATCCTTCCAAACTCTTCCAAAATATAGCAGAGGGAGGAACACTCCCAAACTCATTCAACGAGGCCTCCTTCACCCTGATACCAAAACCAGACAAAGATGTCACAAGAAAGAAAACAATAGGCCAGTTTCACTGATGAACATATATGCAAAAATCCTCAACAAAATACTAGCAAACAGAATCCAACAGCACATTAAAAGGATCATACACCATGATCAAGTGAGGTTTATCCCAGGAATGCAAGGATTCTTCAATATAGGCAAATCAATCAATGTGATACACCATATCAACAAACTGAAGAAGAAAAACCATATGATCATCTCAATAGATGCAGAGAAAGCTTTTGACAAAATTACCAAAACCAGACAAAGATGTCACAAGAAAGAAAACAATAGGCCAGTTTCACTGATGAACATATATGCAAAAATCCTCAACAAAATACTAGCAAACAGAATCCAACAGCACATTAAAAGGATCATACACCATGATCAAGTGAGGTTTATCCCAGGAATGCAAGGATTCTTCAATATAGGCAAATCAATCAATGTGATAAACCATATTAACAAATTGAAGGAGAAAAACCATATGATGATCTCAATAGATGCAGAAAATCTTTTGACAAAATTCAACACCTATTTATGATAAAAAGCCTCCAGCAAGTAGGCACAGAGGGGACTTACCTCAACATAATAAAGGCTATATATGACAAACCCACAACCAACATCATTCTCAGTGGTGAAATACAGCAACCATTTTCTCTAAGATCAGCAACAAGACAAGGTTGCCCAGTCTCACCACTATTATTCAACATAGTTTTGGAAGTTTTAGCCATAGCAATAAGAGAAGAAAAAGAAATAAAAGGAATCCAAATCAGAAAAGAAGAAGTAAAACTGTCACTGTTTTCAGATGACATGATACTATACATAGAGAATCCTAAAGATGTTACCAGAAAACTATTAGAGCTAATCAATGAATTTGGTAAAGTAGCAGGATACCAAATTAATGCACAGAAATCTCTTGCATTCCTATACACTAATGATGAAAAATCTAAAAAAGAAATTAAGGAAACACTCCCACTTACCACTGCAACAAAAAGAGTAAAATACCTAGGAATAAACCTACCTAAGAGACAAAAAGACCTTTATGCAGAAAACTATAAGACACTGATGAAAGAAATTAAAGATGATACCAACAGACGGAGAGATATACCATGTTCTTGGATTGGAAGAATCAACGTTGTGAAAATGACTATACTCTCCAAAGCAATCTAAAGATTCAATGCAATCCCTATCAAACTACCAATGGCATTTTTCACAGAAGTAGAACAAAAAATTTCACAATTTGTATGGAAACACAAAAGACCCCGAATAACCAAAGCAATCTTGAGAAAGAAAAACGGAGCTAGAGGAATCATGCTCCCGGACTTCAGACTATACTACAAAGCTACAGTAATCAGGACAGTATTGTACTGGCACAAAAACATAAATATAGATCCATGGAACAGGATAGAAAGCCCAGAGATAAACCCACGCACATATTGTCACCTTATCTTTGATAAAGGAGGCAAGAATATACAGTGGAGAAAAGACAGCCTCTTCAATAAGTGGTGCTGGGAAAACTGGACAGCTACATGCGAAAGAATGAAATTAGAACACTCCCTAACACCGTATACACAAATAAACTCAAAATAGATTAAAGACCTAAATGTAAGGCCAGACACTGTAAAACTCTTAGAGGAAAACATAGGCAGAACAGTCTATGACATAAATCACAGCAAGATGCTTTTTGACCCACCTCCTAGAGAAATGGAAATAAAAGCAAAAATAAACAAATGGGACCTAATGAAACTTAAAAGCATTTGCACAGCAGACGAAACTGTAAACAAGAGGAAAAGAGAACCCTCAGAATGGGAGAAAATATTTGCAAACGAAGCAGCTGACAAAGGATTAATCTCCAAAATTTACAAGCAGCTCACACAGGTCAATATCAAAAAACAAACAACCCTATCCAAAAATAGACAGAAGACCTAAACAGACATTTCTCCAAAGAAGATATACAGATTTCCAACAAACACATGAAAGGATGCTCAACATCACTAATCATTAGAGTAATGCAAATCAAAACTACAATGTGGTATCACTTCATACCGGTCAGAATGGCTATCATCAAAAAATCCACAAACAATAAATGGTGGAGAGGGTGTGGAGAAAAGGGAACCCTCTTGCATTGTTGGTGGAAATGTCAATTGATACAGCCACTCTGGAGAACAGTATTGAGGTTCCTTAAAAAACTAAAAACAGAACTACCATACGACCCAGAAATCCCACTCGTGGGCATATACCCTGAGAAGACCATGTGTCAAAAAGAGTCATGTACCACAATGTTCATTGCAGCTCTATTTACAATAGCCAGGAAAGAAAATGTTTCTGAAGAACGTAGGGGCAGGACCGGAATAAAGATGCAAATGTAGAGAATGGACTTGAGTACATGGGGAGGGGGAAGGGTAAGCTGGGATGAACTGAGAGTGTCCTTGACATATATACTCTACCAAATGTAAAATAGATAGCTAGTGGGAAGCAGCTGCATAGCACAGGGAGATCAGTTCGGTGCTTTGTGACCACCTAGAGGGGTGGGATAGGGAGGGTGGGAGGGAGACACAAGAGGGAGAGGATATGGGGATATATGTATACGTATAGCTGACTCACTTTGTTATACAGCAGAAAGCAACATAGCATTGTAAAGCAATTATACTCCAATAAAGATGTTAAAAATAATAATCATGAGCATAGCTTTGCAATCAAATCTCAAATTTCTTTTTCTTTTCTATGCTTAATGTATTTGAAAAAAAAAAAAACCACATAAATCATGTTTCTCCTTTCATGGGAACTTAACATGCAGCCTGTCATCATATCACTCTGCAATTCTTGTTCAGCCAGTCCGCCAAGGAGGTAACGATAAGTTTGGGGTGGTATTATGAACATGGTAAAGGGAACTCACCCAATTAACCAGCTTCATCTTAGTTTCTTTGAAGCTTCCCCCCTGCTTATTTGAGTGCTAAAATCAAGAATAGGGTACCTTCTTTACAGTTCAAATGCCACGATTTAGACCAGCTAAGCTTTACAAATAAAGAAATCAAGTGAAGGCTCAGAGCAGCAGTTTTATATCAAAAGTTATTTTTGGCTTAGTTAAGGCTTAGATTTATTTTTAATTCTCATGATTTTTTTGGGAGTGATAGGCTCTTTTTTTTCTTATGGTTTAGGCAGCATTTAAAATGATTTTCTGTCTGGGCTGGAAATGTCCAGTACCACTCAGTATCTGTTGGCACAGGGAAAGGGCAAGTCCAGTGGGATGGAAGCCATAAAGGATGGATTTTTCTTTTTCTTAACAATCCTGTCTTCTTTTTCCCCTTCCTACTACGGGGTGTCTTTCATACATACAGTGCATCTTTGCTCAACTTTGTAACTACTCATTTCAGAAATAATTATTTCCTTGGGACTTTCAAGATGAAAGAACATAGCTTGTCTTTCTGAAAAAATAAACAATGTGACTTTTTGAATTGTCATTTTCCTTCTCTTTCTTCCTCCTTTTCTTTCTATTTTCAATCACTATTAACAAGCTCCTTTTATATGCCTTACCAAAGAGCTACATGCTGGAAATATGAGTGAACAAGACAAGGTACTAAGCCTTAAAGAGTTTACAGTGAGTTAGAGCTCACAGAAAAGTAAAGAAACATTTACCAAAGACTATGATCATTGCCACCTTTAGTAGAGGTAAGTACAGTGGCTCTAGAAGCATCTAGTGTGGACACAACTCAGACCTGGGAGTGGAGAGAAGTGGTCATATTTGTCATCATTCAAATTGTTGAATCGATGGGACTTGGGTTTGGAGGAGAAAGAGAAATGAGGCATTAAGGATGCCTCCTACCATTCAGAGAATAAAGAGAGAGAGAGAAGGAAATGATATGCCCATATTATAATTTTAGTTCAGTGTAAAGAGTGAGTTGGAGAAAGATAAGATTGAATACAGAAAATCCAGTTGGGATTCCTTTATACTAATCCAAGCTAAAGATAATTGTGGTCTAAACAATAGAGGTAGTATGAATCATGAATAGATTTTAAAAGTATTTAAAAGACAGAATCATGAGGACTTGGCAATGTTGTAGGTGCTGAGGAAAGGAGAAGAAGGCAGTAATGAAGACTATGAGGTTTATGGCTTAAGCAACTGAAAGATTGATGGATTGCGTTCATTGAAATTCAGAGCACAGATGAAAATGCAGTTTGTGGAGGATAAGAATATGAGTTCAGTTTTGGAAATATTGAGCACAAGATTTTGATCAGATATCTAAGTGGAGATATGTAATATGAAATTGAATATAAAGGTTTGATGCTCAGGACTAGGTCTGGACTATAAAAAGATGTTTAGAAACCTAGATGTGATTGAAGTCAAAGGAACATCTGAAATCACTCAAAGAGAATATAGAAATTGAGAAGACGGCCTAGGAGAGAATCCTAAGGAAAACGAAGGAAAAAGTTCATTTCAAGAAGACATTAGTGTGCAAGGGGCTGTTAATGACTTCGTCAAAATCAGTTTCAGTAGTACAGTAGAAGTAGAACCCAGATGACAGGATGTCGAGAGCCAAGGAGCCCAATAAACTGTAGATGTCTTCATCAGCTGATTCATATATATTTTTTGGACAGATTTAATTCTAATAAACTGAATTCTCTAAGTTGTTTTGGAAGAGGTTAGCAAATGCCATTTGTACTTGATAGCAAAATGATTCTCTTTTTGATTTTTCAATTACAGTTTGTTAAAATTACATCATTTTAGTTCTTTAAATATTTCTGATAATACAACCAGGTGAGGGTAACAGACCAGTTAATTAAGAATTTTGCTATGCTTCTCAGTGTGGGCACTTGCTAAATTTCATGTTGTATAAAATCATTTGTTTTAATTGGCCTCTGAACAGGAAAGAAAGAAAAATAAATGGCTATTACTTTCTACTGGGGATAAGTGGTGTTCTCTAACACAAAATGAAATATTTAATAATCAAGTGCAATGAACAATGTGGAGTTTAACAGAATAAATATATTCAGTCACTGCAGATTGATAAAGATTAGTAAACAAGACAATACAAACAGATTCCCATAAATCTTGAGGAATGCAGTGCTTCTCAAAGAAGAAAAAAATATTCAGTGGTTATTTGTTCTTCTTCGAGTAAATATTAATACAATATGGCTGAAGTAAATCATAGTATTTAGTTTTCCAAAGATGGTGTGGGAATACATAGTTAAGTGGAGAGTATGGCCAGCTGTTTCATCAGGACAGAAATATCCCCAAAGTAATTTTAAAATGCTCCTACTTTTACACAGGAAGATTCTGGAGGCAAGCTCACTTTATGATTACTTTTGGAATTTCATGGATCTTGAAGTTGTTCCCAATTTAACTGGAAGATTTCAAAAAGGAACATTTACATTCCTTATTGAATTTAGAGTTTGTTGTTCTTCAGGATATTGTTTGATGATCCAGAAAAGGAAGACAGTTCCCTTCTCTTTGCTTATATGGTGGATTTTATCCAAAAATCTCAAAGTACTTTGTACAAATTAACTCACAGTCAGTCCCTTTAATATTTTGAATGAGGATTAATGAGACTCCTATTCCACATATGGTAACATGGAGTTTCTGGAAATCTTGGATGAAGTGAATGAGACATGACATAGCTGCCAGCAAGTTTGCAGATGAGCCAAAAATAGCAAACGCCATTTCTACTTGACTGTTTTAACCACCAGACCCACACAAAAATTCATAGGTATTAAACAATTAAAGCTACAGACTAAAACATGGTCTAGAAGGAAGTTTTTGACTCCAAGTCTGCCGTCTGTGAACTTGAAAAAATCTTCTTGATGGTCTCAGTGGTCTCATTCCCCCGTCTGAGGTGAATTGATTGTTAAGATTGCTTCTCAATCTGCTGTTATAATTCTATGTGGACCTTACTCTGGAAAGGAGGCCTTGCGTGAAAATAAGAATGGTTCAAAATGTTTATGGAAATAGCGAGGCAGGACGGTCCTGTGGGTCTCTTCATTCTTCTCCTTAACAATATTTACTGAATTCTGCTTCTTTTCCCGTAGCCCTCAAAACTAGTTTTTATTCTTTTTAAATTGCTATTTCCCTAACTCCTTTCCAACGAAGTCAGTTACAAATAAAGTCAGTTATGTTATTCTCTATATCACTATATAATTAACTTCACTATCTTTTCTCCAGGAATAAAGAACATAGGCAAATAAAAGCAGAGTGGTTAAGAAGGCAGGTTCTAGAATCATACTAACTAGGAATGAAACACAGCTCTGGGATTTATTTAGCATGTGACTTTGGACATAATAAATATCCTTGCTCCTCCTCCTCTTTTTTTTTTCTTCTCTTTCTCTCTGATGGATACCTACCCAGACTGCATTCTATGCCATCCTTTGTATCACAGATTGGAAACCTAAGAACTATACTTGCCAGAATCCAATGCCATCCGTCTTCTCATTTAGATTCCTTTAATGAGATATATTTGCATGGGATTTTGGAGGCAGAAAAGAAATAGAAATTAATATAACTCCTCCCCCAGGGACAGACAGATACATGAGCATTGGTAGTAGACAAATATGAGGTTTTGCTAGTGGCTTTAATGAGTTCCCTTGAGAATTACCATCTTGGTGTCATAGGTAACTGAGATCACTGGCAGTGGTTTCCAGCAAGGTTTGTAATACCCTAATTTTTTAAAAAGAAAACAGTAGTTTCACTTAAATTTTACTTCTTCACATTTTCAACAGTTTTATAAGCACCTAACTCCCTGAATTAAAGGCCTTCCAACTTGAGTGGTTTCTGTTTTCTTGACTAGTCCCTGGCTTATATATTTTCTTTCTTCTCCTCCTGCTTATTGAATTCTATCACAGATTACTGAGTAAGAAAGGAAGGAAATAAAATAATAGTAATAATAATAACTGTTAACAATTTATATCTTTACCCAAATGACATCTTTTTAGTGAGCCCTTTCCAACTACTTTAGCTAAAATTTCGATCCTGCTCCCATTTCCCTGCTCTTTGATGTTTTTTTTGTTTGTTTGTTTGTTTGTTTGTTTGTTTGTTTGTTTGTTTGTTTGTTTGTTTGTTTGTTTGTTTGTTTGTTTGTTTGTTTGTTTGTTTGTTTGTTTGTTTGTTTGTTTGTTTGTTTGTTTGTTTGTTTGTTTGTTTGTTTGTTTGTTTGTTTGTTTGTTTGTTTGTTTGTTTGCCCGCGTCCCCTGCATCGGCAGGCGGACTCTCAACCACTGCGCCACCAGGGAAGCCCCCTTCCCTGCTCTTTGAAAATTTCCCTAGCATTTTTCACTGATTTTCATAATAGTTACTTTACTTGTTTATCATATTTCTTTCTGGAAATTTATTAAGCTCATGAAGATGAATATTTTTGACAATTTATTCTATTGGTGAATCATCAGCTCTTCAAACAGTGTTTGGTTTGTAGTAGGTACTCAATAAGTATTTGTTTAATTAATGAATGAATTGAGTACTTATTATGTACCAGATTTTATCCTGCATGTCATATGTATGTTATCTAATCCTTTGAAAAAATCTTACCCAGTGACTATTACTATTTGCCCAATTTACAAGAGCAAAGTCTTAGACACAAAAGTGGTGGAGCAAACCTTTGAACTCAGGCAGACTGACTCTCAAATCTATGCTATTAGCTATGATACCACACTGAGTATCTACTCTTTTTCTGGTATTGAACTAGATACTTGAAACTGTCTTGAAATCTCATAAGGACACCATGCCGTATGTATATTTATTCCATTTATAAAATGAGAACGTTGAGCTTTACAGAAATTAAGGAATTTTTACAAGATGATACGGCAACTTAGTGGCATAGCTCAAATCCTCACCCAGGTCTGTCTGCCACTAAAGTCCCAGGACCATGCATCTTACCAAACTAGGGAATGTTTTCAAAGATCATCAGATGCTTTGCTCTCAAATTCAGATAAAACATATAAAGAAAAGTTATATATACTGCCCATGAGTAAAACCAGAGCAATAGGTTTAAATCTGCATATGCTTTTATTAAAACAGACACATTTTAGTACAAGGGAGGTCTTCTTGTCATATGTTCATATTATCTTGGTTATAGCATATTATTTTCATTAAGCAATAACTGTTTCCAGGGTGTGAGCCTATTTAGCTTATAATAGGACACAGTGTAAATACCATGCCCCTAATTCTAAAGCTCAGCAAAAGCAAAACAGCTGTCTAAAATGAGACATTTTTATAGGTTGAATGAGCAGCTCATATTGTTACAGAAAGGCCAATTTTATGAAACCACACTGGAAAGAGAAAGAGTTGGGCCCTGCTTATTCTTCTTTCTTTAGTTAGGCAAAAAAAAACAAAAACAAAAACAAAAAAGCAGAAGCAGAAGTTGTAGACAGCAGGATCTCTTAGAATGTCTCTGGTTGTGAATGTTTCTTTGGAAGAGACCCTGCCTTCCATTCAGTAATCATGTAAACATAGGAGGGAAAGTTTAGCCAAAAGGAGAGAGAAGATCTATAATTTCCATTAGGGTGTAGGAGAAGCTTATTAGATAGAAGTTCTTCATTGACTGCAGTCACCATTTGCATGTAAGAGGAGGATATGATTAGAAATGAGCTGCCCTTTCTCTCCACTGTTCCATTCCCTCCCAGATAACCCCAAGTTTTCACATTCTAGTCTCTAGAATATGCTAACTTGGAACTTGTGTGTAAGAAAATTATTTTTCTTCTTTAGTATATGTACATATACCTCATTCCTCACTTTTGCAGCCCTAATCAAATGCAGCAGGCTTTTAGACCATCTTGTGTGATGTTTACTTCTGCCATAATCATGTTTTTAGCTTGACAATTATTTCATTGGTAGGGATAAAAGGATTTCAGTATATAAGAAAACAATTTTTCTCTGTATGATAATACTGTTGTTGAATGTGGTCAGTCTTTGAGGGTTTTTATGTAATGGAAAACTGAAATCATTAGGAATATGAAGTGTAGTTTAGTATCAGGACAGGTAGAAAGAATCCTAGACTGGGAATCAGGAGACCTAAATCCTGGCCTTGATTTTTCCACTAATTAAGAGTGTTACCTCAGATAATTCATTTAACCTTTCTGGTCTTCAGAGTCTTCTTCTACAAAAGATAAAGTCTCTCAAGTCCTAAAAATGTATTATTTTATTTCATCACAAAATGAAAATAAAGGACATAGTAAAAAAAAATCAAAATTAGACAAATTAAAAACTTTAACAAATCAGAGTTTTATATAAATGCCCAGAACAATTTCTTTTTTCCATTCATGTCAGGCCAAGGATGACGAAATAAAGCCAAGGGTAGGATAGTTTATATAACTTAGTAAATAATAATAACAACAACAATAATAATAATAATACCTGAACTTAATTATGTGGACAGTTTGGTAAAATCAGATGAGTTTGGGGCTTTGTAGATAGTTGTCTTTTATTATTTATAATGATAGATAGACTTCATTGATATGTGGCTCCTATATTTACCTATGGGAATTGAGCCATAGGTAAATATGCCATCATAATGATGAGATAACATTTAACAGAACAGGGCAAAGTCATACATAAGATGTTCTCGCACTGAAATAGAGTATAAGTTAGGGCAGATTTTTGTGGTCCTGGAATTATATTAAATTTTTTAAAATTGGTAAAGCCATTCAAGTTAATTGTATTTATAAAAGACAATGGTTTTGTAAAACCAACTATATAATGGCTTTGAGAAGCAAAAGATTCATCTGTCCCTGACAATGGTGACTAGTAACTTGTCTGCTCCTTAACTGTTTTTTGCTACTTCCAACAGGCATAGTGAGTTTGAGTTCAAATATTTAAAGGAATAAATGGCAGTTAAGACAAGCACTGTATGCATTATGCTTTTTGTAAATTGGCCTTTTTGAATTTGTCAAATAGCTTGGAACAAGTAGGGGTGGTGTGTAAAGCTAAAATGCCTTCTCATGCTTTGGTATTAAGGATCTTCCACGGTTCCCAATTGGTGATAATCACAGGGTGTGTTTGCACAATTTAGACTTTGGTAGAATACTTTCTTCAAAGGGAAACTTTGGGTGGTTTCCCAGGTTTTATTTTTTTTTAATCACTAAAATATGTTTTTTGGCTTGATGCAAATTAACTTGTGTTATTGTGCTACAATTAAATGTGTACAGCTTGGCAATTATTTCCCTTCTCTTTGAAAGACATTTCTGTTTGTTTATTCTTTCTCTGTGGCTCAGAGGAAACACAATCCATGCTGGAACAAGGCGTTTTAAGACATAGATGTAATTTGGTGGTGAGATGGCCAACATTATTCCCATGACCTTTGCTACTTCTACCTCCTTTCTTGTACATTCATTTCATCACAGAGGTGGAAATGTAAAACAATACAGTCAGTTATGTGTTAAAGACCTCAAAGAAACCTATCTAAGACTCTTGTAAATTTAAATTGGCAACATTAAAACGTGCTGACTGAAGGGATGGTCAAACTTACCAGCATCACACAATTATACAAAAGTACTATAATCCTTGTCAAGGAGAAAATTACAGTCATTTTTTAGGAACATATTTTTAAATAATTTGAGGTAAACTCAAAATGGAATCTAGAAACAAATGTTATTGGAGTGATTCAAAGAGCTCTATAACTTTGCTTGCATTTGTTTTATTTTATATGATCAGAATAGCGTTGCTTATACCAAAATATGCCCAAGGGCTAAGTTCAAGAAATAGTACCTAAGATGGAGTACGGTGTGTTCTTAGTCTCTGCAGTTTTATGGAGGAACGCTGTGGGAGAGAGAATCTCCTAATAGAGACTCTTTCATAGGTTAACCATCATATTTATTTAATTTTTTGTTCATGTATTACCTTTTAATTTTAATCCATAAAATGAACTCATTTAACACCTACAACATGTGAATTCCTCAGGGACATATAACCTCAGGCTGCCTTCTTTCTAGGTTGAGGTCACCCGAGGAAGGGGGAACTATCTGTAGGTGACCTTTGGAGAGGTTGTAATCGCCCTGAATAGTTTGTAAAATTTGAAACACGTGAGCGTGTTCCAGGGAGACTGCCCAGGGTTTTTCCAATCCTCAAAAACATAACTTAGGAAAAGTTAAGAACTACTTAGGTAGACGTTTAACCACCTAGTTTAGGGTTCCCATATTTTATATGTTGAGTTACTTCTTTGCTCCTCATCCCACAAGTCCTTTAGAGTATATCTGGTAGAAGTATCTGCTGATTGAGAAATGTGAGTGAGAAGGCAAAGATCAGCACAGAGTGAGGACACCTACACTGCTCTCTGCCCATGTCTGTGGGTTTTTCCATCTCTTTCTTGTAGGCAACTCCCCAGGACACAGAAGAAGTAGAGAAAGAGTCAGCAGTTTCTATAAGAGAACTTGCTCGCTTTCACACATGTCCACCATAGCAAAATTTTAAGAGCCCCTGACCAAAGGAGAAAGGCAGTGTCAGAGCAGGTCATGCTTCCCTAGGCTATCAAAATGTCTAGGGGTCCTGACCTCATCAGTCCAGCTGGAACTACAATGACATCCTTGAGATAATCTCACTCTTTCCAAGTAACTTTCACCTTGTTTTTCTGCAGGATAGTTTTCTATATGCACCAAAGATTCTGACAGAGAATTGAGCCTTGTAAATATATCATTTGATTTAGATGATCATCCGGGTCAGCTCCAATTATTGGACTGATGCTGTATCTGTACATAACTTAAGATGTGTCAAAACAACAAGGACACCTCATAGTTGGCTCTTTAGAGGCACTTTGCTAACAGTCTTGGATCCAGCAAACCATCTATTGTGCTGGTCTTTCACATAAACATCTTGCTTTTGTCACAGTGTCTTTACGTACAATTTTTCCCACTATAAATGCTCTTCTGGGTCTATCTCTGCCACTAAATAATACACCTCAAATTTCATCTATGCACCACTTGGGTGACAGAGAAAAAGCAGATCAAGAGTAGCAGAGTAATTCATTCCAACCTTTTTTTCAGCAACCCCTTCTATCCTTCAGATGAAATCTTACCTGGAGGTCCAATAAGAAGAATTAAATAAATATTTTAAGTAGCTTTTTTTAAGGGTACAGTAGCTCCCTAGTTGGTAGGAGTTGGGAGTGAAAGTAGGGCTCAGGGGAACCCAGCTAGAAAAAACACTAGCCGAGGCATTCTCTAAGGTTTTGATTATGGTATCTGTAAATTATTTTTAAATATTTCAGCTGATACTATGTGGGACAATATGTATATTATTTAGTTTACCCTGTAAACCCAGATGCTTCTAATACTTAATAAAGAATGCACAATGAATGAGTGAGCTATGAATGTGCTAATCAGAAATGCACAATTCAGAACTGGATTTTGGCCCTCAGGAAGCCTATCTTCCAGAAGCTGCAACTTCAACTGCTTTGTTACTTGCATCTGGATCAATCAGTGTTACTTTGACAATTAATATACTGGATGTCAGAAATGGGGCATTTATTGGTGAAAGCAGTGAATGATTGGCAAGTATGATTAATGTTAAAAGTAGGCCCTTGTTTGGGAAATTTAAAATGTTCAATGTATGTGTATTGGCTAAAATATTTAGAAGATACTTCCCACACATGAGTGAACAATAAGAATTCAGGGAGGGTTTTTAGTTTATTGCCTACACCCTTGCAAACAGTGTCCTAATCTAAATCCCCAAAGATTCTTGTGTCCAGCCTTAGATTCTGGAGGATTCTAGTTATTTGATTCAGCTGTAATGGTGACAGAATCCTGGCTCTGGAATGTTGTGTCTGCTTCTAGAACATTGCTGTCTGCCTTAAGTGAACTTTTCTTGAAATTCATGAAAATAGTATCTAAAAGGACAGTGAACTAAGACTTCCTTGAGCCAACGCAACAGGTTGTATGAACAATTTTTGTTTTTGCTTTCTAAGCGTTGCTTGGTATGTGTTTTGGTTGCATGTATGGCAGAATTTAGACTGAGACCTCACTTCATTTGAACTGGTAGCAAGGCTACAGATGGAGTAGCTCATTCTGACTCACTCATGTGCCACAAATACTGAGCCTACTCTCTAGAGCCCATGAGCCACAACTACTGAGCCCACATGCTGCAACTACTGAGCCCACATGCCACAACTACTGAAGCCTGTGCGCCACAACTACTGAGCCCGTGCACCTAGAGCCCCTTCTCTGCAACAAGAGAAGCCACCGCAATGAGATGCCCGCGCACCACAATGAAGAGTAGCTCCCCACTCGCCACAACTAGAGAGAGCCCGCAAGCAGCAACGAAGACCCAACGCAGCCAAAAATTAATTAATTAATTTAAAAAACAAACCAATAAACAAAAAAACCCTGTTTTTCCTTGTGATGAGAATCTTTAGGATTTACCCTCTTAACTTCCCTATGCGTCACACAGCAGTGCTCAGTGGAAGTTTGTACCTTTTGACCACCTTCCTCCAATTTTCCCCTTTCCCCTACCCTCCACCTCTGGTAACTACAAGTCTGATCTCTTTTTCCTATGAGTTTGTTTTATTATGATTTTTAGATTCCACACGTAAAGGAGAACTTTCTACGGAATCTACTTTTTGAAGAATTTACTCTAGAAAAAAAAAAGTGATCTCTTTCCTTAATACCTTTATTAGTTTATTGGTGAGATAAGATATTTATGCAGAAAAATTATAAAATATGAGGAGGTATAAAATGAATGAAACAACTATGGTAACTAAAGAAGATATGTATGTTGAAGCAGATGCATGATAGGCTTGAGATTTAGACAGGGCTTCATATGGGCAGGAAATCACCCTAACCAGCCTTTGGGAACAAAGATGGTTTAGGTTGTGTTAATGAAATACATTGAAATGCAGGCTAAAGATCTCAGATTTTAAAGTATTTGGAGGGGATTTTTCTCTCCACTAGATCCCTTTCATTCTAAATGCGATGCAACCTAAAACTTGTTGAAAGGGTAACAACCTAGCTCCAGTAAGGTGTTACCAGAAGTCATTATGCTTCTATAAGATTTACTAGATGGGAACATGAGCCTTCACATCTACAAGAGCTGGCAGGAAGTTAGCCCTCCTCTCCCACTTTTTAGGTACCTGCTAGGAGATAACTTTTGGTCATTTTCCCAGAAAAAAAGTACAGGGTGAGATTTTGAAATTAACCTGGCCAGTGTTTTCCCAAGATAGGAAACTAACATTGAAGTTAATGAAGGGTCAGAGGGTAGCATTCAAAAACATCCTCCCCAAATGATTTTGAAATTTCAAATGTTTGGGAAGCTCACCTATCTCTCCTCCCTGTAATCTATCTCCTTCTTCCACCTCTCTCTAATCTCTGTTTTCCTATCTCATTAATCAGAAAAGTCTGATTCTACCCTAAGTAGATAGTGCAGAGTTGTAAATTTCTCAATATTGCAATCAAACTTGCAAAGAAAACGTGACTTCTTATTTTTCTCTGAAATTACTTTGATCTCCTTCATGAGCTTCCAAGTAGGTGACTTGAAGAAATAAATTTATTCTAGGTAGATTTATCCCAGCCAGGTATTCTTACTCTGATTTAAAAGCATAAACTATTTTTCTGCTAGGGTGACTTAGGTTCTACTCACTGTATCAGAGTTCTGTAGCATCTTCTCTTCCTCTCCAAGAAAGCAGTTGAGATTATGGGAGGAGGTAAATTTAGATGGCATCACAGCAACTAACACAGTTGTGGTAGTTGGAACCTTTGGGAAGCAGATGCTGAAACAGAGTAGGAGTTCAAGGGATTTATTGCAGTGCAAGACCTGTGCAAACTAAAAGGGGGAGGAAGCAGGATTGAATGGGGAAAGCCTTCAGCCCACAGGTGTGGTATCTGGGAAAGGAAAGATGGAAGACAGCAGAACTGTGCAGGTAGACTACAACGCGGATATGACAGAAGCTTTGCCAATCCAACAGCAAGCTCCCGAGGAGAGACTGACTATTAGAGGAGTCTTATGTTCAGCAGAAATAACCAGACCCTAGTACCCTGCTCTATTCAATCATTGCAAAGGGCTACCCAGAAAGAGGGTACTCTTGTCTCAAAGTGAGTTATACTGAAGGCAGTAAGGAAGCTTTTAGCTAACTGCACTATTTATACCTAAATAGAGAATTCTATCTTGAACAGAGATCTGAGCAGTATACTTCCACTGCTACCACAGGTTCTTTGGATTTTTAGGTTTTTATTGGTCTCTGTCTCAACTCTCTTTTCTCTTGACAGATGACACTGCCGAGGGGCAACTGGTGCCATTCTTAGGGAGTCTTTCGCTTTCCCTTATTGAGGCTGGCATAGCTTGAGATCTTTTCTCCTCTGTTTTGGTCAGGGCTTTTACTGATCTTCCCTGGAAACTTGGCCACACCTTGGCTTTCAGTATGCTGCGACACCTCTGGCAAGATCCCCAGAGAGCTCTTAAATAACTTTCACATGCTTTGTAGGGTCCACAAGAATCTCTGAATACATTACACGTAAAAAATGACAGCAGCAGAATTGCCATTTAAAATACAGAATGCTGTGTCACATTTGAATTTGAACATTTTTTTAGTGCAAGCCTGTCCCGAATATTGCATGAGACATTTATACAAAACACACACACCCATACAAAAACACCCATGGGAAAAAAAAAAACAAAAAACTCAAACTAACAAACAAAAAGCAAATTCACGTATCGATTCAAAACTCAAATTCAACTGGGTGCCCTATATTTTTATTTGCTAAATCTGGCAACCCTGGAGAGGAGCTCTGTATAACTAGGTTCAGATTCTCTCTTTATCTAATTACAGTAAAGCAACCTATTTGGTGAAACTGCCGCTGGGTTGCTGAGAGAATAGCTTGCCAGGAGATAGTCTTCCAATGTCCAAAAATAAATAGAGCAAAAGCTCTTCCACTACTGGCCTGACCACCAACCTATTCAGCCTGTCTTCTCTCCCAGATTTTGGCCTGCACAAGGGAGCTTAAGACACACTTCTTCTTCTTTTTTTGTGTTTAATTTTTATTGGCATATAGTTGATTTACAATGTTGTGTTACTTTCTGCTGTACAGCAAAGTTAATCAGTTATACATCTACATATATCCATTTTTTTAAGAGTCTTTTCCCATATAGGTCATTACAGAGTATTAAGTAGAGTTTCCTGTGCTATACAGTAGGTCTTTATTAGTTACGTATTTTATACATAGTAGTGTGTATATGTCGGTCCCCATCTCCTAATTTATCCCTTCCCCCTTCCCGCCCTGGTAACCACAAGATTGTTTGCTGCATCTGTAACTCTGTTTCTGTTTTATAAATAAGTTCATGTATACCATTTTTTTTAGGTTCCACATATAAGCGGTATCATATGATATTTGTCCTTCCCTGTTGAGATACACTTCTAATCACCTGCTGCCCTTTGGTCTCCCCTCTTGTACTAGATACCATTTATTGAGATCAGAAAGGGTGGGCTTTGGGGTCTCCATTTCCTGTTTGTCACGATCTATTTACTGGCACCGTGGTGAATGAGCCTGCCTTTTGCTAAGTTCAAAAGAAATTTGAAGAAATGTTAGGAAATCCTTTCTTACTCAACCAAGTCCAGTAATTATTACTTTTGTTGTATTAAAGAGATCAAGAGTATTAGCTCTTATTTATTCATTCGTTCATTCTATAAGTATTTATCAAGGGCATACTATGTGTTAGGTACTTTTCTACTTGCTGAGAAAAGAGCAGGAAACAGAAATGAAGTCATTCTTCTCATGTAGCTTAGAGTCTAGAGAATCTAAAACTCAAAGTTGATGAAGGAACCAGGCAGTATCTGCCCTCCTCTCCTCTAATGTTATCATCCTCATGGTTTCACTTTGGTGGTAGAAGATTCCAAGAAAACAAAGCAATGAAGCAGGGCAGGGACCGGAGGCATAAAAAAATAGAGATTTGATCTTTGAAAAAATATATGATTGTTTTAAAGAAATAACCTCTCATATGGGTGCTATCAAATCGTGTGTATGCAAATGGCAAAGCCAAGGTATGGTTAAAAAGGGGACTTATTAAAAAAAAAAAGTAGGAATCCAAAGGGATCGAGAATGTCAGAGAAAACATAGAGAATGTATAATCCTAGATGGGAATAAAGCCTTCAGTAATTGTATGAGATACCACTTAATTTCACCAAACCCATAAATGACCTGGTAGAATTTTTAGTGTGTTGTACTTGGCTTTGATTCAATTATCCACTGATTCATGCAACAACTCTTTTTTTTTTTAACGTCTTTATTGGAGTATAATTGCTTTACAATGGTGTGTTAGTTTCTGCTTTATAACAAAGTGAATCAGCTATACAATACATATATCCCCATATCTCTTCCCTCTTGCGTCTCCCTCCCACCCTCCCTATCCCACCCCTCTAGGTGGTCACAAAGCACCGAGCTGATCTCCCTGTTATGCAACAACTCTTTGTGGATTACCTCATACATGCTAAGGACATGAAAGGCTCTGGTGACATAACCATGTATAAAGCCATGCTCTCTGCCCTCAAAAGAGCTCAGGTAGTGAGGAGGAGGACCTGTAAATATTACAAAACTAATGAAAAACATAACGGAGGTATGGAACAAGGTCACTTAGTAGCCCTGTTTGTTTAGTGAATTCAGAGCAGTCTTCATAGAGGTGGGGATGCTTATGTTCCAATGTGAGCTCAAAGCAATTTTCTAGCTGACAAATCCAGGAGTGAAACGCATTCCAAACAGGATTAGCCTTTCCACAGACATAGGGACCTGTAAGTAGTCCTGAAATTGCAAAGGGGTTATGGTGACAGTTTTGTGTTGAAAAAAAAAATGAGTCATATAAATAATTCAGAATTTTTTTGTAAGTAATGAAGAGCCAAACACAAATTTTGAGCAGGGAGGTAAGATAGAATAGTCTATAAAAATATGTCACTTTTTTAAAGAAAATTTTTACTCAGACCTCTCGGTAACCTTTTAAAAAAAGCAAATCTTTGCTATTTCCCATTAGTGAATGTTTTTCAGGTTGTAGTCCATTTTCCAAAGACATGCATTATCTGCATTCTTAGGAATTGGGAAAAATAAGGAAAAACATATTGCTGGATCAAAATGCTTTTTTTTTTCAAGTGAGGTATCTTCTGCTCTCTGTTTCATAGTCATGGAGAAATGTCAGGCCTGAACTCTTTCATGAGAGACCCAAGTGTGGTGCAATAGTTTTGGAGCCAGATGAAAACATCTGTTCCACATGAAACCCTATGCAGGTCACTTATCATCCTTAAGCATCAGTTTCCTCATCTGTAAAATGTGACTAGTAACCCTTTTCTCTCAAACTTAGTGGAATAATAAGTGAGATTATATACATAAAATGCAGATGTGAATTAGGCAGGCAGATGATATTGGTTCTTTTTTTAAAAATAAATTTATTTACTTATTTATTTATTTATTTTTGGCTGCATTATGTCTTCGTTGCTGCGCGCGGGCTTTCTCTAGTTGCAGTGAGCTGGGCCTACTCTTCATTGTGGTGCGTGGGCTTCTCATTGTGGTGGCTTCTCTTGTTGCAGATCATGGGCTCTAGGCGCGCGGGCTTCAGTAGTTGCGGCACGTGGGCTCAGTAGTTGTGGCTCGCGGGCTTAGTTGCTCCGCGGCATGTGGGATCTTCCCAGACCAGGGCTCGAACCCGTGTCCCTTGCATTGGCAGGCGGATTCTTAACCACTGCGCCACCAGGGGAAGTCCCTACATTGGTTCTTTTCCTTTTCTTGACCTAAATAAAAGTGTGAGTGTGTGTGTGTGTGTGTGTGTGTGTGTGTACGCATATACTGGAGTAGAAGATAGATTGCAGTCAGCAGACCTAGAGGCAGGGCCGTGATTCGATGTAATTTCTCTTTTTTATGGATAATTTTTACTCCATCTTCTCAGTAGCCTTAAAAACAAGTTAATCTTTACCATCAGTGAAAGTTCTTTAGATTATAGTTCTTTTCCCAAAGAAATGCATTACCTGCATTCTTCGAGGTCAGGAAAAAGGAAACATAAGGAAAAACATATATATAAACATATATGTGTATATATATATATATATATATATATATATAAAACCTATGTAAGTATATGTATATATGTACGTGTGTGTGCGAGTTTTTCTCTCTTTTTTGGTACTATTAGGAGGGGGTACCAGCTAGGGGAAAGCAAGGACCGGGGTTAAAATGTTAATTTTTTTCCTACACGGTCCATGAATTCCCTACATGTTTTGACTTACCTCTTGGCTTTCTTGGGGTTCACTGTGCTTAAACCACGAAGGCAGAGAATGATGCCAACCCCAGCCCCCAGCCAGGCACCCCTCACACACACTTCCACCATTCCTCTGCTCTCATCTGTCCTGGGAACCCAGAGGAGTCTTTGTTCTGCTGAGTGGGTGGGCTTCTTGAAGGTCATTGAGCCTAACGACCTTTGCTTGCATCAGAGAGTATACATTGTCTGGCCATCAGGCCGGGACACTTGCCCCCTCACTTCTCACCTGCAAAGATGGTCCTGGTCCTGTGAGCCTGGAGTGCAAGGCTGCTCCTTGCATTACTCGACAGGGAAAAAAATGATGAAAACCACTTGCACACGATGCAGTTCAGGTCTGAGAGTCTGGTTCTTGCCAAGGAAACACTTCACACAAATGTTTACTGGACATTTTAATATCCCCGTTCAGAACCTGACATGTGAGCCACATTCAGTATTTCCTTGATTGCTTCTGGATGTCATTAGTTGAGTCATTTTTATACAGATAATATCATGCATATTCCTATATGTAACTGCCAATTAGGAGCTGGTTAGAAACTATAAATGAAAAGTCAGTCAGTTATCCAGGGCAGCTGTGATGTGGTAGAAAGAATACTGGAATTGCATTTTTTGAAAGCTGGTTGTGAGTCCTAAATCTTCTCAATAACATAGTTGAGTGAACTTAAGCAAGTTATTGAATCACTTCGTTTCCTCCTCTGTTAGAAGGACCTAGTAATGCTTCCATCCCAGGACAGTGAGAGTATACATGGGAAAGTATATTTTGTAATATGTCATGCGTGATGTATCATGTATTATAGACTGTTTGTTGTACATTATAGAGATGTATCATCCATCCTCTACTCTTAAACTCACCTAACGACCACCTAACCCCAGCCACTATTTCCTCTCTTTTGTTAGAAGCAGGGTAATACTTATACCACAGTGAAGACTCAGTGGGAGAATATGTGTGAAACAACTTTGTAAACTATAAACTATTGCATATATTATGAATATTATGTATCATTGTAATATATTAAAGCATAATATGTATAGTAATATATTATATATTCATGTTATATAATATATACAATATATTCTTATGTACTATAATTATATATAATATATATTAACACATATAATGGGGTTTGTTTTTTGACTGGAAGCAAATTTATTTCTGGATACTCCCACCCATCCCCCAAATATATTTATAATTACCCTTTTAAAAATTCTTAAAAGCTACTTTAAAATTTAATTCCATTGTGATTGAAATCATGTTTTATACTATTTTAACCCTCTTAAATGTATTAAGACTTGTTATGTGTCCCAGAATATTATCTATTCTGAACACATATAATGTATTTTTTTTTTTTGGCCATACTGCACAGCTTGTGGGATCTTAGCTCCCCAACCAGAAATGAAACCCTCGCCCCTGGCAGTGGAACTGCAGAGTCCTAACCACTGGAAAGCAAGGGAATTCCCATAATGTATTTAATTGTATATTATAATACATTAATATATAATATGCATATACTATGTTATATATTATATACTAGGTTGTATTATTTATGCATGATAACTTATTAGTATTATTATTGTAACTATTTTGGATAATCTGATCATTGGATAATACAAAAATAATTTTTTTAACATCTTTATTGGAGTATAATTGCTTTACAATAGTGTGTTAGTTTCTGCTTTAGAACAAAGTGAATCAGCTATACATATATATATATATATATCCCCATATCCCCTACCTCTTGCATTTCCCTCCCACCCTCTGTATCCCCCCCTCTAGGGGGTCACAAAGCACCGAACTGATCTCCTTGTGCTATGTGGCTGCTTCCAACTAGCTAACTATTTTACATTCTTTAGTGTATATATGTTCATGCCACTATCTCACTTCATCCCAGATTACCCTTCTCCATCCCCGTGTCCTCAAGTCCATTGTCTATGTCTGCGTCTTTATTGCTCTCCGGACCCTAGGTTCTTAAGAACCTTTTTTTTTTTTTTGATTCCATATATATGTGTTAGCATACGGTATTTGTTTTTCTCTTCCTGACTTACTTCACTCTGTATGACAGACTCTAGGTCCATCAACCTCACTACAAATAGCTCAATTTCGTTTCTTTTTATGGCTGAGTAATATTCCATTGTATATATATGTCACATCTTCTTTATCTATTCACCTGTCGATGGACACTTAGGTTGTTTCCATGTCCTGGCTATTGTAAATAGAGCTGCAATGAACATTGTGGTACATGACTCTTTTTGAATTATTGTTTTCTCAAGGTATATGCCCAGTAGTGGGATTGCTGGGTCTTATGGTAGTTCTATTTTTGTTTTTGTAAGGAACCTCCATGCTATTCGCCATAGTGGATGTATCAATTTACCTTCCCACCAACAGTGCAAGAGGGTTCCCTTTTCTCCACATGCTCACCAGCATTTATTATTTGTAGAGTTTTTGATGATGGCCATTCTGACTGGTGTGAGGTGATACCTCATTGTAGTCTTTTTTTTTAAATTTATTATTTATTTATTTATTATTTTTTTGGCTGTGTTGGGTCTTCGTTGCTGCATGCGGGCTTTCTCTAGTTGCGGCAAGCAGGGGCTACTCTTCATTGTGGTAATCGGGCTTCTCATTGCAGTGGCTTCTCTTGTTGCGGAGCACGGGCTCTAGGCGCGTGGGCTTCATTAGTTGGGGCACGTGGGCTCAGTAGTTGTGGCTCACGGGCTCTAGAGCACAAGCTTAGTAGTTGTGGCTCACAGGCTTAGTTGCTCCACGGTATGTAGGATCTACCCGGGCCAAGGCTCGAACCCATGTCCCCTGCATTGGCAGGCGGATTCATAACCACTGTACCACCAGGGAAGCCCTCTTATTGTAGTCTTGATTTGCATTTCTCTAATGATTAGTGATGTTGAGCATCCTTTCGTGTGTTTGTTGGCAATCTGTATATCTTCTTTGGAGAAATGTCTATTTAGGTCTTCTGCCCATTTTTGGATTGGGTTGTTTGTTTTTTTGATATTGAGCTGCATGAGCTGCTTGTAAATTTTGGAGATTAATCCTCTGTCAGTTGCTTCATTTGCAAATATTTTCTCCCATTCTGAGGGTTGTCTTTTGGTCTTGTTTATGGTTTCCTTTGCTGTGCAAAAGCTTTTAAGTTTCATTAGGTCCCATTTGTTTATTTTTGTTTTTATTTCCATGTCTCTAGGAGGTGGGTCAAAAAGGATCTTGCTGTGATTTATGTCATAGAGTGTTCTGCCTATGTTTTCCTCTAAGAGTTTGATAGTGTCTGGCCTTTAGGCCAGACACTATCAAAGCATTTAGGTCTTTAATCCATTTTGAGTTTATTTTTGTGTATACGGTGTTAGGGAGTGTTCTAATTTCATTCTTTTACATGTAGCTGTCCCGTTTTCCCAGCACCACTTATTGAAGAGTCTGTGTTTTCTACACTGTATATCCTTCCCTCCTTTATCAAAGATAAGGTGACCATATGTGTGTGGGTTTATCTCTGGGCTTTCTATCCTGTTCCATTGATCTATATTTCTGTTTTTGTGCCAGTACCATACTGTCTTGATTACTGTAGTTTAGCCTCCATGTGTTTGTATTTGTACAGATTTTTTCCTGTAATTGATATCTAGTCTCATAATGTTGTGGCCAGAAAAGATACTTGATATGATTTCAATTTTCTTAAATTTACCAAGGCTTGATTTGTGACCCAAGATATGATCTATCCTAGAGAGTGTTCAATGAGCACTTGAGAAGAAAGTGTATTCTGTTGTTTTTGGATGGAATGTCCTATAAATATCAATTAAGTCCATCTTGTTTAATGTATCTTTTAAAGCTTGTGTTTCCTTATTTCATCTTGGTTGATCTGTCCACTGGTGAAAGTGGGGAGTTAAAGTCCCCTACTATGATTGTGTTACTGTCCATTTCCCCTTTTATGGCTGTTAGCATTTGCCTTATGTATTGAGGTGCTCCTATGTTGGGTGCATAAATACTTACAATTGTTACATCTTCTTCTTGGATTGATCTATTACCATTTTCTTAATTGTTTTGGGTTTGTTATTGTAGGTTTTTTCCTTCTCTTGTGTTTCCTGTCTAGAGACGTTCCTTTACCATTTGTTGTAAAGCTGGTTTGGTAGTGCTGAGCTCTCTTAGCTTTTGCTTGTCTGTAAAGGTTTTAATTTCTCCATCAAATCTGAATGAGATCCTTGCTTGATAGAGTAATCTTGATTGTAGGTTTTTCTCTTTCATCACTTTAACTATGTCCTACCACTCCCTTCTGCTGAAAGATCAGCTCTTAACCTTATGGGGATTCCCTTGTACATTATTTGTTGTTTTTCCCTTGCTGCTTTTAATAGTTTTTCTTTGCATTTAACTTCTGATAGTTTGATTAATATGTGTCTTGGTGTGTTTCCTTTTGGATTTATCCTGTATGGAACACTCTGAGCTTCCTGGACTTGATTGACTATTTCCTTTCCCATATTAGGGAAGTTTTTAACTATAATCTCTTCAAATATTTTCTCAGTCCCTTTCTTTTTCTCTTCTTCTTCTGGGACCCCTATAATTCGAATGTTGGTGTGTTTAATGTTGTCCC
>NC_041228.1:17261570-17279316 GCF_002837175.3 Physeter macrocephalus | reverse complement strand
TCTATTTCCAAGATTTTGGATCGTCTTTACTATCATTACTCTGAATTCTTTTTCAGGTAGACTCCCTATTTCCTCTTGATTTGTTATGCCTGGTGGGTTTTTACCTTGCTCCTTCATCTGCTGTGTGTTTGTCTGTCTTCTCATTTTGCTTAACTTACTGTGTTTGGGGTGTCCTTTTCACAGCCTGCATGTTCATAGTTCCCATTGTTTTTGGTGTCTGACCCCCGTGGCTAAGCCTGGTTCAGTGGGTTGTGTAGGCTTCCTGTGGAGGGAACGGGTGCCTGTGTTCTGGTGGATGAGGCTGGATCTTTTCTTTCTGGTGGGCAGGACCGTGTCTGGTGGTGTGTTTTGGGGTGTCTGTGACCTTATTAAGATTTTACACAGCCTCTCTGCTAATGAGTGGGTTTGTGTTCCTGTCTTGCTAGTTGTTTGGCAGAGGGTGTCCAGCACTGTAGCTTGCTGGTCGTTGAGTGGAGCTGGGTCTTAGTGTTGAGATGGAGATCTCTGGGAGAGCTATCGCCGTTTGATAGTACATGGAGCTGGGAGGTCTCTGGTGGACCAATGTCCTGAACTCAGCTCTCCCACCTCAGAGGCACAGGCCTGACACCCAGCTGGAACACCAGGATCTTGTCAGCCACATGGCTCAGAAGAAAAGGGAGAAAAAGTGAAAGAAAAAGGAAAGCAAAAATAAAATAAAATAAAAATAAATTTAAAAGTTATTAAAATAAAAACTTATTACAAAATAAAATAAATTAAAAAGTAATTTAAAAAAAGAAAGAAGAGAGCAACCAAACCAAAAAACTAATCCACCAATGATAACAAGTGCTAATAACTATATTAAAAAAACCCAAACAAACAAAAAATGATGGACAGACAGAACCCTAGGATAAATGGTAAAAGCAAAGCTGTACAGACAAAGTCACACAAAGAAGCATACACATACACACTCACAAAAAGAGAAAAAGGAAAAAATATATGTCTTTTGGGAAGTCTGAGGTCTTCTGCTAGCCTTCAGTCAGTGTTCTATAAGAGTTGTTCCACATGTAGATGTATTTGTGGGGAGGAAGGTGATCTCCATGTCTTACTCAGTCGCCATCTTGAAGGTCCTCCCCCCAGGTCTTTTTATATCTTCCATTTCTCTCGCCATTATGTACATACCTTTTCTATGTACTGGAGCACATTTATAAAATTCATAAAATCTGCCTTAAGGTCTTTGCCTACTAATTCCACCTTTTCTGCCATTCCTGTGCCTGTTTCTATCGATTGATTTTTCTTCTCCTGCTTAGGAGTCATAGTTTTCTGTTGCTCTGCATATCTGGTAATTGAAGCATACACATACACACTCACAAAAAGAGAAAAAGGAAAAAATATATGTCTATATATAAAAAAAAAGGAAGAGAGCAACCAAATCAATAAACAATCTACCAATGATAATAAACTCTAAATACTAAGCTAATGTAAACATAAACCAGAAACTTATTAGATGCAGAAAGCAAACCCCAAGTTTACAGTTGCTCCCGAAGTCCACCGCCTCAATTTTGGGATGATTCATTGTCTATTCAGGTATTCAGAGATGCAGGGGACGTCAAGTTGATTGTGGAGATTTAATCCACTGCCCCTGAGGCTGCTGGGAGAGTTTCCCTTTCTCTTTGTTTGCACAGCTCCTGGGTTCAGTTTTGGATTTGGCCCCGCCTCTGCGTGTAGGTCGCCCGAGGGCGTCTGCTCTTCGCTCAGACAGGATGGGGTTAAAGGAACAGCTGATTCGGGGGCTCTGGCTCACTCAGGCCGGGGGGAGAGAGAGGGGCACAGATGCGGGGCGAGCCTGCGGCGGCAGAGGCCAGCATGACATTGCACCAGCCTGAGGTGCGCCGTGCGTTCTCCCGGGGAAGTCGTCCCTGGATCCCGGCACCCTGGCCGTGGTGGGCTGCACAGGCTCCGGGAGGGGAGGTGTGGATAGTGCCCTGTGCTCGCACACAGGCTTCTTGGTGGCGGCAGCAGCAGCCTTAGCGTCTCATGCCCGTCTCTGGGGTCCGCGCTGATAGCCGCGGCTCACGCTCGTCTCTGGAGCTCCTTTAAGCGGCGCGCTTAATCCCCTCTCCTCAGGCCCCAGGAAGCAAAGAGGGAAGAAAAGGTCTCCTGCCTCTTCGGCAGCTCCAGAGTTCTCCCGGACTCCCTCCCGGCCAGCCGTGGCGCACTAACCCCTTCAGGCTGTGTTCACGCCACCAACCCCAGTCCTCTCCCTGGGATCCGACCGAAGCCTGAGCCTCAGCTCCCAGCCCCCGCCCGCCCCGGCGGGTGAGCAGACGAGCCTCTGGGGCTGGTGAGTGCTGGTCGGCACCGCTCCTCTGCGGGAATCTCTCTGCTTTGCCCTCCGCACCCCTGTTACTGCGCTCTCCTCCTCGGCTCCGAAGCTTCCCCGCTCCGCCACCCGCAGTCTCCGCCCGAGAAGGGGCTTCTAGTGGGTGGGAGCCTTTCCTCCTTCACAGCTCCCTCCCACTGGTTCAGGTCCCGTCCCTATCTCCCGGGGAAGTCGTCCCTGGATCCCGGCACCCTGGCCGTGGTGGGCTGCACAGGCTCCGGGAGGGGAGGTGTGGATAGTGCCCTGTGCTCGCACACAGGCTTCTTGGTGGCGGCAGCAGCAGCCTTAGCGTCTCATGCCCGTCTCTGGGGTCCGCGCTGATAGCCGCGGCTCACGCTCGTCTCTGGAGCTCCTTTAAGCGGCGCGCTTAATCCCCTCTCCTCAGGCCCCAGGAAGCAAAGAGGGAAGAAAAGGTCTCCTGCCTCTTCGGCAGCTCCAGAGTTCTCCCGGACTCCCTCCCGGCCAGCCGTGGCGCACTAACCCCTTCAGGCTGTGTTCACGCCACCAACCCCAGTCCTCTCCCTGGGATCCGACCGAAGCCTGAGCCTCAGCTCCCAGCCCCCGCCCGCCCCGGCGGGTGAGCAGACGAGCCTCTGGGGCTGGTGAGTGCTGGTCGGCACCGCTCCTCTGCGGGAATCTCTCTGCTTTGCCCTCCGCACCCCTGTTACTGCGCTCTCCTCCTCGGCTCCGAAGCTTCCCCGCTCCGCCACCCGCAGTCTCCGCCCGAGAAGGGGCTTCTAGTGGGTGGGAGCCTTTCCTCCTTCACAGCTCCCTCCCACTGGTTCAGGTCCCGTCCCTATTCTTTTGTCTCTGTTTATTCTTTTTTCTTTTGCCCTACCCAGGTACGTGGGGAGTTTCTTGCCTTTTGGGAGGTCTGAGGTCTTTGCCAGCGTTCAGTGGGTGTTCTATAGGAGTTGTTCCACATGTAGATGTATTTCTGATCTATCTGTGGGGAGGAAGGTGATCTCCACGTCTTACTCCTCCGCCATCTTGAAGGTCTCCATGCAAAAATAATTTTAAAGTAGCGGTTACTTTTTTGATAATCACACTGTTGATGAGAGAAAAACTTAGAGGGTTAGCATGATCAAATACTTTTGGAAGCTGAATGAAGATAATAATTTTACTCACAGTGGCAGAATCTAGTGAGCAGACAGATTTGCAGAATCATTTTGTTCGTTCTTCTGAAAACTGTTCCAAAGAATAATATTATAAAAACCCTGCCCTTAAGTGATTCTTATACCTCATTAAGTCCTGAAGATGGGTTAAATGAATTAGTTCTAAAATTTTTCATTCATATGGATCTGCCTCTTGACTCAACTTGAGGGAAGTTTGAATTAATTATCCTCTTATACTTTATCATCATTCGTGTGTGATGTGTGCTGTAATTTATAGACTTGATGTTTGAGCATTTAAGTTCTCTCCACCTCCCAGGTTGTCTCTCCACCAGCAAGGCACAATGTCGACAAATGGTAGCAGGGTACTACAGACCCATGCAGTTCCCAATGTTATTATAAAAACAAGAACATCTTTATTAATATAGCTAACAGAAATTGTTAGTGAGTAAAACTAAATCTTATGTAAGTTTCTTCCATCCATCCATTTACAAGAGCCTGAAAAATAGACCTCATCTTTGACACTTTTCTCTACTTTCACTTCAGTGTTGAACGTATTGCCAAGAGCAGTCAATTTTTCTATCTGGAAAGGGACACGCTCCATCCTCTTTCAGTCTCTGCTATGACATCCTACTCCTGGCCGTGATCGCCTCTCGTCTGGTCTGCAGCAGTCATCTGCTCCATGTGTCCTCTCATCTGCTCTGTTCTCCTTAGTGCAAGTGATCTTTTCATAGCAGAAGTGGAATTATGTGAACCTGCAACCTCTCGAGCCCTTTAGAAGCTTGTCTCTCTTCTTAGGATAAAAATCAAAACCTTTAACTCAACTTACAAACCTTTGAATTGTCTGCTCATCTACTTGAGTGTCACCTGCACTTTGCTTTCCTCCCTCTGTCCTCACGCAACCCTAATTTCTCCAATTGCTCCTACGTACCAAGGTCCCTCTCCTCTGCTCTCCGGTCTTTGCACATTCTTCTCCCTCTGCCTGGAATATCCCCACCCAACTCCCTTTATATCTGGCTAATATCTATTTATCCTTTACATTCCCACTCATGTGTCACTTCCACAGAGAGTTGTCCGTAAACACACAAGACAATTCAAATCCCCTTATTAATGCCCTCACATAACTAACTTAATAACTCTAATCACTGCTGAATTTCATTCCATTAATTTCCCTTGCCTCTAGCAATTATGGGCTAGCAATTAGTAGGAACCAGACTACTCCTACTTACCATGTATCTCCAGGATGAAACAAAGGGTCTGATCGGGACAGAAGCAGGCAAGTCAGGGTGAGTTGGTCACTCTCAAGTGCACTGAAAACTGCAGTTTAAGGATTAAAGCCCTTTTGTTCAATTCGCTGTTTGTTTCCAACCTTTAACTTATTAAGATCTTAAATGTTTTTTTTTTTTCTTCAGATTTAACAGATGAAATATTTTACTTCTAAAGTTAATTGCTTTTGTGTCAATTTCATAAATTTCCCTAATTGGGGTTTCAGTATCCTAGCTGGTAGAACTCATTAAAAAGTAACTTTAAAATCAAGTATTTTGTCGAAGGAAGGAGTACATAGCCCAGTTCTGCCACTTACTATAGGCCCTTGAGGAAAAAAACTCAATCTTTTCTCCCATCTGTAGATCTAATAGTTGCGAGTTCACAGGATTATGATAGCAATCAGATACAACTCTGTGTGTATAAAATAACTAAAATAGTATTTGCCATTGAGTTAAATAGTATTTGCCCAATGCATTCATGTTTCCCTCTTGAATTGGGAAGTTCCCTGTATTCATTTGTACGAGCCCTGACTTCATTTAAATAGAGCAGAGTATCTCTCTTAACTGTCCACTAGCAACCTGAAGGCTTTGTGATTTGCCAAGTCATTACATATCACTTCCCAGAGAATTTTTTTAAATCAATTTTTGTGTTATTTTGGACCTATATAAAGAAGTTTTGTGTCTTTTTGGTGATTTTATTAGTAGATGTTCGGTGTTCATTTAAGACATGATGAGTAGTGTGGGGCAGAAGGCCACGTGCCAGCTGCAGGGAGAGCAAGCCACTCTCTGTTTCAGGTGAAAGCCCCTCTCTTTTGTTTCCATGAGACTTCAAGGGAAGGCTCTGCCGCGGTATTTATTTGGTTTATGGTAACCCCTCAGATGTACTGCATCTGCTTTGCAGTAAAGGATGTGGGGCTCCCTTCTGGTGACTTGCCGCCTGCCGCAGACAACAGGCATGTTTGTCCTCCTCAGCTTTGATCTTTGTCGCCTGGTATCTAAATGAAGCCTTTCTTGTGCCTTCAAAGCTAAGTGACTTGTTTGGCTTCCAGTTACAAGACAGCTCTGCTCCTGCCACCACCGGGGTGCCCTTCTCCTCACTTCCATTCTAGCACTGCAGTTGGAGGGCTACGGGAGCCACGAGGAGATGCAGCTGATATGTACAAATCAAGGGCAGTGAGCAAGAGGGGGGGACTTTGCTTCCTGGGGTGGCGCATGCCTGGAGAATCCATTTACCTGGTGGTGAGACCTGGGAGCTGAGGTCTGGAGGTAGACAAGGGAAGAAGAGAACCATAGAAAAATTTGCCATTCTTAAAAACATGCATACCAATGTGGCTAAGGACATGGATGCCAGATTTAGACAGCCTGGGATGTGAATAATTATCAGCTGTGATAAATTCCCCAAGTTGCCAGTCTCAGGTTTCATGTCTGTTAATGAAGGGTGATGATGGTACTTATCTATTTCACTGTGAGTATTAGATGAGAAAATACAAATAGAGTGCTCTGTGCACCACTAAACATAGAGCAAGGACTCACTGAATACTACCTTTTGGTTATTAACAGTAGTTATGCTCATTTTTTATCAATGTCAGGTAGTGTCCAGATGAAATGGTCTCTCCAATTCCCTCTCGGGAGAATTGGCACTGATTCCGAAAAGCCAAATTCCAATGTCTACTTCTATAAATATTCCCTGATATCCTTGTCATCTAGTCAGCATTGTTGCTGGGTAATAGAGCAACACAGATAAAAACATAGTGTCTGCTTTACAGATTTACTCTCTGTCTTCCTAAAGCTCATTATTTATAATTTGATTCTAAGACTAATCAGAGTCTGAACTGAAATAGTTATTTGGTTAATTGGCTAGTACATGAGACTGTAAGACTCCTGAGGTCAGGGCCCTGGTACTGTATCCCTGGTTCTGCTAAAGATGCTTGATCATTCAGAGCAGTATTGTATAGTTACTGAGAGCTCAAGACCACCACTCACTAGCTCTGTAACCTTGTGCATGCTGCAAAAGCTCTCTGTTCTTCAGTTTCTTCATCTGTGAAATGGGAATAATTGAACCTGATGCTTAAATCAGCCATAAGAATGAAACATGACAAGATATGTAAAGTACCTGAAACACACTGATTGCTCAATGTCGATTGCTGTCAATATTATAATAATGTAGATGAATAACCTAAATCATAGGATCCAGATAGCTTCTGTGTCCTTTGACACAGAAGGGTTCCTGCTTTATTTTAGTTTTTTATTTTGCACTATATTATCGATTTCATTATATCTATTTAGAAGTGAGGGAGTGCATATAAATCCTATACGAATAAGTAAGTAAATGAAGATGGAGGAATTTTTGGATGTGTTTGTGTGCATGTGAAGCCAGAATATACTCATAATTTCTGAATGTCAGAAATGTCCTCTCTACATATCACTGAGTTTATATGACAAACAGGATTTTTCAGCAAATTTTATTTGTTGGTTTTACAGTTCTTTATGTTTCCTCTATTGCAATTCCAGTACATTTAAATCTCCCTCTTCCGAGGTCCTCTTTTCTGAACTCTACTTCTGAAAATGTATGGTACTATTTCCAACTTGCTTAGAACTTAAAGCAGAGAAACAAGTAAAATGTATCTTAATTTTATCCCTTCTGTTTTATTTCTCCCAGCGAATTGTCCCTATGTGGGTTTCCATTTAAAAATGTTGGTGAGTCATTCTTCACTCTTCCAGATGTTTTGCAATTTCATCTCATTAATGTCTCAGTGATATTACATATATACCATACATCAGACTGATAAATATATAGTATTCTGAATTGTCCCAAATTTCTTTTAAAAAACAACTGAGTGAACTATTCTTGTCATTAAATTTGGATGCTTTGTACTAGATTTATTTTTTTTTTACATATAAAGATATAAATAAGGCAAAATCCTATATGCTTGTTTGCATTAATACATTTTCTTAATTAAATTAATACCAGGGACAATGAAGAAGACATTAGAAAGAATAGAAAGATGTTAGATAATGGTAGGTAATAAAAAGAGAGAAAGATGAAAGAAAAAGAAAGAAAAGGGAAAAAGAAAGAAAGAAATTAACTTTCCTTTTGCTCTCTAAGGCAAAATATAAGCTCAGGTTTTTCATATTTGTTTAATAAGTATGTGAGTATGATATAAATTATGTGTCACCATTCCATATATCACTGGTTCTCAAAGTTTTTGCTCAGGGCTCTTTTACATTCTTAAGAAAAAGTTAAAGACACCAAAGGCCTTTCATTTACATGTATTATAGTTATGGATATTTATTATATTCAAACATTTTTAAAAGATTTTTTTAAACTACTCTTTATTAATTTATTTTTTAAAATAATAAATCCATTATATGTGGACAAAAATAACCTATTTTTGTCGATAATCAATATATTTTCCAAAACAAATTTTAAAAGTTTTAGTAAAAAGAGTAGCATTATTTTTACATTTTGCAAATCTCTTTAATTCCTAGCCTAATAGAAGGCAGCTGGATTCTATCTGCTTTCAATCTGTTGCAATGTGTTGTTTTGGCTAAAGTATATGAAAAAAATCTGGTCCTACACAGATATATAGTTGGAAAAGGAAAACGTATTTTAATAGCCTATTCAGATAATGGTGGATGTTCTTCTTTGATACTACATCAAAACTCTACATGTGTTATTTTCTTAAAGATCAGTTGCAATGTGCAAAGTGAAACTGGACTAATGAATTTTTTGTACTTGATATACTCATGGGATAATGAGAATAGAAAAGGCAAATCATGACTTAGTAATGTTATAAAAATAGTTTGTCCTTGTAAATCCCATGAAAATGTGCCAAGGATACATAGTGTGTATACAAGTGTTCCCAGACCACACTTTGAATATCACTGTCATATACTACCATAAATCCTTATAATCTTATCTTGGGACACAAAGAAACCAACATTACTGAGAAGAAGCTGTTAGGTAACTTGCCTAACCTTTGCTCAGTTAACTCAGGATAGAACCAAATTTGAATTCAGTGTTCCTCTTTTATCTCTCTGATGGGACGTAGTCTTTCCAAAAAAATGTGGAAATGGGAAAGTACAGAGGCATAAAATATGATTTTTTTCCCTAGGGACCATAATTCTTGAGAGATAAGTTGGGTTTTATAGCTACTGAGTGTCAAGTTCTGCAAAGAACATGGTAGGTCTTTTAGCATGGCTATAAAATCACATTGGATGAGTAGATCTTCCATTTTAATGGGAAACAGATTCCAGGATGAAATTCAGGAAGCAGCAGAAGGGCCAAATTGGAATATGGAAAAAGAGATCGGGAAAGGTCAAGGAATGGATAATGCAGTCTATAATTAAAGCTCCGAAGATCCCAAGGGGAGATTGATTCTTTCACTCATGTCAAAATAAGTCTGCCATTTTCTCCTCCAGGACCCAGAAGAGATGTATGGGAAGATGACTGAAGATCTATCACTTTCATAATTTTTTTTTTTTTTGGCCACGCCACATGACATATGGGATCTTATTTCCCAGACCAGGGATTGAACCTGCACCCCCTGCACTGGAAGCTCGGAGTCTTAACCACTGGACTGCCAGGGAAGTCCCACTTTCAGAACTTTTATTTGACCTCTTCTTCCTTGACGATGCCCTCATTCTAATTTTCTATTCCAGGCCAATCAAAGAACAGGGTTCTTTGTGATATTCACCAATGCCTTTGCCACTTTGGTGCTATCAAAAGCAGAAGAGATAGAAGCAGAATGAAGGAAATCAAAGAAATAAAAAATCAAAAAGTATCAATATTAGTGCAATGTGTTTGATATGGTACTGTGATATATGCAGATATAACATCACCAATTTCTGCTTTAACCAGAAGATGAAGAAGAGAGTTAGCACGTACTGCGTACCAACCACATGCATGGCACCCTGTTCCATGCTGGAGATAAAGTAATGAAAAAGTCAAGTAAAACCAAGGGTGTCCCATACTGCTCCCTAACAGAAAAACTGGATTCACTGAGAACGTCTAAGAAATCTTTGACTATTCCCATTAAACCTATATGACACCTACAAATTCTTCCAAAATTGGAAACTACATCTAATGTTAAGGAATTAAACATTTCCTATCTCATGGCCTACATTTTGACTATTTTGTTTCTTTTCGAGAAATTATGCAAGGTAGGCAATTAGCTTACAGGGCAAATCTAGGTAGGTTTCTATTTTTTATGTTAGCTTAGCAAACAACAGGGCTATGTTGTTATGTTGGGAGTACAGTTATAAGCCTAAAATAACCACTTAGTGTTCCATTTGGTTTACAGAATTAGATTTGGTTAAAATTAAACTTTACTAAAACAAGTGCAAATAGAAAAAAATCATTAGGCATTTTGAAAACATTTTAATGTAAGGTATTGATGCATCGGGTGAAGGAGAAAGCCGTGTGTTGGTTTGAGATTCCAAAGACTTGCAAGAGCTTCACGATATTTTTCTACAATGACTAGAAGAAGTCAAAACTGCCATATATTTTGTCTATTAAATTTGCTGTCATTTATACAGCAGCAATCCTTGGTAAAACCATTTAACATATTGTTTTGCTAGTAACCAGATAATGCTAGTGATCAAATACATTAGTCTCTAAGCTTCCCATTAGTTGGATCTACATTTAACTGCTCTGTATTTTATTCCTAGGGTCTTGAACAGTACTTGGGACATAGGAGTTACATAATATTGGTTAAATATTTTCAATGAATAAGTATGTAAAAAAATATTGTCTTTATTATTTTTTAAGAAATGTAGAGATTTATATAAATATTGAAAATTATAAATTTAGAAAATTATAGATTTCAATATTTATAAATACTTATCCAGGTTTTTTACTGCCTGAATGCCACCTGTAAACCGGGGTATGGATGGAGTTATTACAGAGTCAGGAAGGAGAGATCCTGTATCAGACTGAAGCAGGAGAGGTTCTGCCTAGGGAGTCATGGATAAAAACACAGAGCTGAGAAAGAAAGTAGAAAGCCCTAAGAAGATTGCTGAATTTAGAAGGAAGAGAGCCAAGTGAAAATGGAGAAGTGAAATGACATCAGGAAAGAAGTAACCTATGAGGCATGTGAAGTAATGGGTTAGGGAAAATTAATTGAGCAGTGGGCAAGATATAAATCTATGCATATTGACCATGCAGTGTGCTATTCCTTTTACATGGAAGCGTCTGTGTTTTCCAAGGAACGAAAGAACTCCCAGTCACACAGAATCACACCAGACACCACCAGTAACTATGTTTAGTGATTTCTTTGATGGAAGAGAATTTCTGAGGGCCAGATACCACACTCTCCCTGCCTGCGGAACTAAGGAAAGTAAGGATATCATTTCGCCAACGAAATTACCTTTCCCTATCTTCAGTGGGTCTATGGAAACTACTGCTGGAAGACTTATCAGTATTAGAGATAGCAGCATATTTATTTAAGCCCAGAATGTCTTATACCATCTTAGACCTACCAACCTAGTTCTCGCCTCTATTCAGAGGACGGAATACATTTAATACTGCTTTTATTTAAACTTACTCCTATTCTTTTCCCCACTTCCCAAGTCGATAACACCTCAACTTGAGAAACATATGTCATACTTCCTTCACAAAAAGACATCCGGTATGTGAATGAATGAATGAATGAATCAATCAATCAATCAAACCATGCACACATGCATGAATGAATGAATGAGTTCTTTTCAAAGTTAGGGCAAGAGGCGAAAAGGTGACGTTATTTCAACATCTGTACCCTTTGCCTGTACATATAAAGATGCATTGTAATTTCAAGAGTGATTATAATGACATAAGTAAGAGAAAATAAAGTAGAAAAAAATGGCAAGCTTTATGATGATTTTTTGTTAGAGCAAGCTGTGAAGACAGAGTGCTTAGATTGGACTACTTGCTCTGCCACTGACAAGTTATGTGAACTTATTAAATAGGGATAACAAGAGTACTTCACCTTATAAGGTCTGGGAGAGGATTAAATATTTTAAAGCAGTATCTGGCATATTGTGAGAGATAGACTTTAAGACTTAGCCTCTGTTTTCTAGCAGAATAGAAGATATCTGGACAGAGAAGGCATATAAAACTCAGTCACAGAGAAATTAGATCTCTGTTCAGAGGTACTCAGATGAAGATGAAGCCCAGTGCAGTTCACTGCTTGGGCTTCAACTGGGCTTCAGCTGTCTCTTTATTAGCCCTTTAGTTTATTTTGAAGCTTTCAGGTTTGACAATGACCATATCCTCTTTCACATGTTCCAGCTACCTAAGGTTCTGCCATGCTATTCAATCATGACTTGATCTCGTTCAAAATCATCAACTCTTCTTATTTTCAGTGGGTTTTAGGCACAATGTGCACAGGAAGACTGGTTAGGTCTGACTTCAGCAAAATGGCTTGGCTGGAGTTCATACCAGATAGCCAGGAAGAAGCAACTGTCCTCGTATAGTGCCACGATTTTAACAAACGTAAACCACTGAGTTGGGCTTAAAAATGATTTGCTTTGAAAAAGCTGTGTTTACAGCACCCTTACCTCTAGGAACTAGACCTCTGCATTCCAGAGCTGTGCCAGAAACTCATCTTTCCTCTCTAGGATCTGACTTGAGGCTGGAGATGCAGGGGGATTTCTGGCAGAGGGCAGAATACCCATGTCAATCTTGTCTTTCTCTTTAAACCAAGTTTCTCAGTCTACCAAAACATCAGGAAATGTGCTCATTTCAAGGTCTGTATCATTTCAGCTCTGAATTAAAGGATTGGCATTCCTCTCGTGGATTTCAAAATACACACACACACACACACACACACACACACACACATCACTATTACAAATTTTTGGTTAAGACTTTCAAATGACACATCCCTCTCTTTCTGTCTCCTGTATCTCTCTCCTGTCCCGCCTCCAACACACACACTCACTTTCTGGCCTTTTATTTGTTTACAAGTCTTGCATTTCAAGCCACTCAATAACTCAGGTCTTTTTCACTTGAAAAGGGACTTTCCATTCAGGAAGGAGATTCGTAGGAGCAAAAAGGCTTCGCTGAACCCGTACTAAATAGCTTCATGTCCCGACGATTCAAGGAACTGGCACTTGGGCAACCCCTTGCATTATTCTCTGAATGCCATGACCTATATGTCAAAGTGAGAGGATGCTTGGGGATGTTTCTTGTCTTTGCAAAGCAATGCTCCAGAGACAAAGAAGCTCTTTGACTGGGCAGTCATGACGGCCACGAGGTGGGAGCCATAAACCAGGCAAGCCTGGGCAGTGTGCATGCTGACATTTTTCATTCCTAATATCCCACAAGTATTTCAGCATCAACAGAGCCTCTGTGCAGATGAAAAGGAACTTTTTTGTTCCTTGATTTTGTTATATTACGTTTGAAAATTCCTACCAGCCTCCCAATTACCCATTTGAAGATAGACTGGCAAAACCATTTTTTCACCACCTTCGTATCCTCCATTTTACAAGCAAGAAGAAATACTAATATTGTGTCGTCTGCTCTAGATAAATGAAATCCACACTTCTTCCTTCCCCAGACTGCCTTACTTTTTTGCCTCTGGAGCTTAGAAATCCCAGCGGCTGTTGTTCAGTCTAGTCTGCCCACAGCCCAATCCTCGGGGACATGCAAGTAAGCAGATTAGCTCCCAGACATTTAAACTAAAAAAATAAAATAAAAAGCATGGCCAACTTTTGTAAACATAAATGACCTATTCTAAGAAAAGAACAGACATCTTGCACAAAGATAGACTGAGATGTGTGGGGGGCAAAACAGCTCAAGTCAGCAGGGTATGTATGCATGTACTGTCGATGACTTCGAGAAGCAGCTGTGACGCATTTCTTTCTTTCTTCCCTTCTTTGTTTTTTTTTGAATGGGGAAGGAGAACAGGATTATTTTATACTGTTGATAAGCTAAGTACTTGTCTTTGTTACTCATTTGGCTTGTTTTTTTCCATCTAGAGATATAATAGTTTGTAAGACTTTTGTCCCCTTTGCTTCCCCCAACCCCCAGAGCACTCAAACTATCCTTTTGGTGGAAAACTCCATTCAGAGCCTCCCTCCCTCTTTCCTTTCCTTCCTCCTTCCCTTCTATTCTTCAAACATTTTTTAAATGTGTGCTATGTGACAGCCACTGGGCTCCGTTCAAAAGAACAAGACCATCAAAAGTAATGACACAGTCTTGTCCCTAGTTTACAGGCTGATTGGGAAGGGATATAAAATAGATAATTAAGTGAATAAATACACCAGTGTAACTGCTATGAAAGCAAAGTCTGGGGAGCTATAGGAGCTGAAGACTTAATCTCATCGTAAGTGTCTGAGAAGTTTCCCTGAGGAATAGCATTTAAGCTGATACATGAAGGGCAAGAAAATACGGTGAAGTATCACAGAATTCATGATAGAAGTCTGTTTAGGATGCTGTAAGAATGCAAAGGAAGGTGAATAAATTCTACAGGGGAGAAGAAGAGAGGTATGGAGCTTTCTAGAGGTTATATTTGAGATTGAAATATTGAAACATTAAAAGTACCTGAAATAAAAGCAAATTTAATCTCATCCAAAAAAATATTGTTTTCCATTCAACAGATGCACTCTTCTTTACTATACTTAATTTTGTCTTACCTTTGCTGTCTATCCTATAACCTATTTTTCTTGGTTTATACCAGTTAGTACCTCTTTCTTCACTCTGTGAACTTATAGTAAAAGGAAGACATTACAACCAAAGTCAGCTCCTTTTTTTGTCCACTTACAATAAGCCACAGTAATCCTGACTATGTTTTTAAAAGTATCAGAAGGAAATAGTGGTAACAACAATTGTAGGTGAGAATAGAATTATAGGTGAAGTTTCCCTAAAACTAACTAAAAAGTTTGTTCCTATATTTTTCAAATATATATTCTTTGTTTTTAACTAAAAGTTTATATATTTTCATCTTAAAAATTTTTAGTGTTTATGAACAGTGTCATTATCAAGGCTTTTACCGTATTATTCTTGGGTAGATTCATGTCATTTGAAATTCACACTTCTTTAAAGCAAAGGTATTAGATATAGATTTCCAATAGTTGAGGCTTCCTTTACCTACCTCTTCTCTGAATTTTGTCCTGTTCTGCTTAATCAAATCTCCAATCCAGCCTAAAATTCCCACTCCCAAGGCATCTTGAGCTCCTCCTCTGGAGTAATAGTATCAACTGAATGATAGTGTGATCTAAGTGATAATGTTTTACAGATGGCTTTTCCTCCAGACTATGGTCTATATATTATTGCACAGGATTTCATTTTTGCCTTTACTCATGTGATTTATAGCTATCATTAAATTTTTTTAAGTTAGAGTTTTTATTTAAAATTGTAAAATTGAGAGTATTTTGACTTTAAATTTATACTGTAAAGATAATATATTACATTTTTAATTGTAAAAGGGATCAACAAAAGCAGTTTTCTCATCTAACAACCTTAATATACTTTATTCCAACAGCTAAATTAAATCAGTTATTTATCTCATTTGCGATATGGAATAGCACGACTTGGCATTTTCTCAGTACTTGTTGAGCACTGACTACTTCTAAGGGTTTGTGCTAAGTGCCGTTCCATTGGCTATGCACACCAGTACAATGTTGCATGCGAATAGTGATAACAGTTCTCTTGCTCACAGGCTCAGTGAGAAATCATTAAATTTTGCTATAAAATATAAGGTTTTCTGTTTTTTTCCTGACTAGCATTTAACAGACTAAGAATGTTGTCTTTTATCCCGAGTTTTCTAAGAGTTTTTTATCATAAGTGGATTACAATTTTTGTCATTTTTTTGCATTCATCGAGATGGTGGTATTTTTCTCCTTTATTCTGTAATATAATAAACTACCTTGATTTATTTTCAAATGTTAAACCACTATTGCCTTTATGCAATGAGCCAAATTATGTTGTGATGCACTATCCATTTTGCATATCACTGAATTTGATTTTCTAATATTTTGTTTAGTGTTTTTGCACCTATGTTCATGAGAGTGAGAGTGAGATTGGCCTGCAATTTTCAACTCCTGTAATGCTCTTTTAAGATTCACTGGGAAATGTTTCTCCTTTTTATTTTTATTTATTATATTATTATTATTATTTTTAACATCTTTATTGGAGTATAATTGCTTTACAATGTTGTGTTACTTTCTGGTGTATAACAAAGTGAGCCAACTATATGTATACATATATCCCCATATCCCCTCCCTCTTGCCTATCCCACCCCTCTAGGTGGTCACAAAGCACCGAGCTGATCTCCCTGTGCTATGCGGCTGCTTCCCACTAGCTATCTGTTTTACATTTGGTAGTTTATATATGTCCATGCTACTCTCTCACTTCGTCCCAGCTTACCCTTCCCTCTTCCCGTGTCCTCAAGTCCATTCTCTACGTCTGCGTCTTTATTCCTGTCCTGCCCCTAGGTTCTTCAGAAACATTTTTTTTTTTTAGATTCTATATATATGTGTTAGCATACAGTATTTGTTTTTCTCTTTCTGACTTAATTCAGTCTGTATGACAGACTCTAGGTCCGTCCACCTCACTACAAATAACTCAATTTTGTTTTTTTTTATGGCTGAGTAATATTCCATTGTATATATGTGCTGCCACTTCTTTATCCATTCAACTGTTGATGGACCGTTAGGTTGCTTCCATATCCTGGCTATTGTAAACAGTGCTGCAGTGAACATTCCGGTACATGACACTTTTTGAATTATGGTTTTCTCAGGGTATATGATCAGTAGTGGGATTGGTAGGTAATATGGTAGTTCTATTTTTAGTTTTTTAAGGAACCTCCATACTGTTCTTCATAGTGGCTGTATCAATTGACATTGCCACCAACAATGCAAGAGTGTTCCCTTTTCTCCACACCCTCTCCAGCATTTATTGTTTGTAGATTTTTTGATGATGGCCAATTCTGACCAGTGTGAGGTGATACCTCATTGTAGTTTTAATTTGCATTTCTCTAATGATTAGTGATGTTGAGCATCCTTTCATATGTTTGTTGGCAATCTGTATATCTTCTTTGGAGAAATGTCTGTTTAGGTATTCTGCCCATTTTTGGATTGGGTTGTTTGTTTTTTTGATATTGAGCTGCATGAGCTGCTTGTATATTTTGGAGATTAATCCTTTGTCAGTTGCTTCATTTGCAAATATTTTCTCCCATTCTGAGGGCTGTCTTTTCATCTTGTTTATGGTTTCCTTTGCTGTGCAAAAGCTTTTAAGTTTCATTAGGTCCCATTTGTTTATTTTTGTTTTTATTTCCATTTCTCTAGGAGGTGGGTCAAAAGGATCTTGCTGTGATTTATGTCATAGAGTGTCCTGTCTATGTTTTCCTCTAAGAGTTTTACAGTGTCTGGGCTTACATTTAGGTCTTTAATCCACTTTGAGTTTATTTTTCTATACAGTGTTAAGGAGTGTTCTAATTTCATTCTTTTACATGTAGCTGTCCCATTTTCCCAGCACCACTTATTGAAGAGGCTGTCTTTTCTCCATTTTATATTCTTGCCTCCTTTATCAAAGATAAGGTGACCATATGTGTGTGGGTTTATCTCTGGGCTTTTTTTTTTTTTTTTTTGTGGTATGCGGACCTCCCTCTGTTGTGGCCTCTCCCGCTGCGGAGCACAGGCTCCGGATGCGCGGGCTCAGCGGCCATGGCTCACGGGCCCAGCCACTCCGTGGCACGTGGGATCCTCCCAGACCGTAACGTGAACCCGGTTCCCCTGCATCGGCAGGCGGACGCGCAACCAGTGTGCCACCAGGGAAGCCCCTCTCTGGGCTTTTTATCCTGTTCCATTGAACTATATTTATTTTTTTGTGCCAATACCATACTGTCCTGATTACTGTAGCTTTGTAGTATAGTCTGAAGTCAGGGAGCCTGATTCCTCCAGCTCCGTTTTTCTTTCTCAAGGTTGCTTTGTCTATTCGGGGTCTTTTGCATCTCCATACAAATTTTAAGATTTTTTTGTTCTAATTCTGTGAAAAATGCCATTGGTAATTTGATAGGGATTGCATT